>NW_006431920.1:7461169-7470400 GCF_000325575.1 Pteropus alecto | reverse complement strand
TATGTGTATGTGTGTGTGTGTGTGTGTGTGTATATACATAAAAGTAAAAAATTATTGCCCTAGTCCTACACCTTGAGTGAAAAGGAAATACTAAATGTAACTACACCAAGAGGGAAAAGGACATTTTGCAGATTGGTAAATTCAATAAACCGATTTGCTTAAACACATCTACTTCAAAAGAAATAAGAGCAGTTATCTGTTTTAAATCACTCCCAATTATTCTCTTAAGAACTGACTCTTTTTCTTCTTTTGAATTGTTTTTAAGGACACTTGAATAGATAAGTTATTTCCTTCCTTAAGATCTATCCATCCACCTACCTAAACACATGCATACATGTTTTTTTCTGTCACAGTATTTCCTATTATTTTTGGAAATGCAACACCCTCTCATCTGTATCATTTTGTTACCTTACCCTGGCAAAGTACTAGATACCATATATTATTTTAAGTGACTAAGTTAATTGTATTGAGGACTTTCAGGAGCTGATAAGACTTTAAAACAACAACAACAATAACAACAACAAAAAACACTGCCATATCGTATTAACTTATACTATTAACTCTTCTTCGATTATCAAAGAGAACTTAAGAAATATTAGGTGAATCATCAATGTTTTGGCAGATTTTCCCTTTTAAGTCAGTGTTAATGAAAAACATTTATTATTAATTTCCCAGTACCCAGTATACAGAAGTACAAGACGCCATTAAGTACCTGGTGTTCTATTAACCTGGAACTGGAAAACACCCAAATCCTGAAATCTAATTGCTGCCTAATGAGAGAAAAGTGAGAATATCTAATCATCATCACTGTAGCATTCATGAACTTCCTGATTCTCTGTAAGGGTGGGTTTCAAACTTTTTTAAGACAGGGGACCCTTTGCTCAAATTTACTTAAAAGTATATATAGAGTTTGTTTTTAATGGGAGCCCAGAAGACATTTTAAAAGTCAATCCTTAAAACATGTCCCCTTGGAATGGCGAAAGTCCTCATTAGCTGTAAAGATGAAAACTGGAAATAAATGCCAGTGGTTAGGCAACCAGAGCCTTAAAGGCATGAGATACAAGCATGAACGTGAAGCTGATATACACACATAAAGGTCACTGGAATAAAACTACGGCATGTGTGAGTATGACAGTGAGCCATCAAAACTTCACGCAACCTTAGCACCCAGAAAAGGGATTGAGCAAGAGGAAAGGGATTGAGCAAGAGAGCGAAAGTAAATGAATGGAGTAAATGATTTTACTAAGAGTTAACTTTAAAATAACTTAGAAGTTAACCTCGTCGATTATCTTAGAGAAGGGCAGCATTTTAATACTGCCAAGGAGATCAGGCAGTTACAAATTAAAGTATAACTTGTAAATTAGGATTAGTTTCATCTTAGTGGCTTAAAAAGACAGAAGTTGATTTCTCTGCACGTCCAAGCCAGAGTAAGCTGTCCAGGGAAACGGGCCTATGCCCTGAGCAGCCGTGTGCGCATGGGAATGCTCCACACTCATCATCCCCACTAGGGATTTATTCAGTATGTTTACCTGCTTTTTCTATCCACCCGCTCGTCCTTTTGATCCTTCTGGATTAGAGCTGGATTGGCCACTCGAGGGCTGACATTTAGTTTACTGGAACACATCACACCATAGGGACTTAAAGCACAGAGGTTCTTAACCGACACACTGCCACACAGACAAAATCAAGGTGTCGCCGAAGGGTGACCGATCTGCAAACCTGCTAGTGCCCGAGGACATGAAACCATCTCACATGCGTTAAGACGGGCACTAAGTGGTAAAAATCACCCGCAAATCCTCTAAACTTTCAGGATCTGGGCCCTTGAAACAAGCTAACATATACTTGTTTTGCGTCTCTTTGTGTTCGGGCCCTGGCCTTTTCTCCAGAACGGTGGAGGCCAAGGTCTAGTTTGGAAGTGGGATAAAAAGGAGTACAAGGTAATGAACACAAATACCTTTATCTTTTTTTTTTTCTTTTTGCCTAATACATATAGTTAAATTTGAATAACTGCAAAGAATGCACTCAGTTACAGAATACATTCTCAGCAGGGTGACAACTGATTCTTATGGCAGAGAGGGAGGCATGAAAAAACTCTTACACATTATGATGGTTTGCAGACCTCCGCAGCTGAACCCTCCCTGAGAAAATCTCACACTGGGCTGCCTCGGGCATCACAGGGGCAGCACTGACACGGAAGACACAGCAAATCCATGTAAGATCGGTGCCTCAAAACGATGGCGTAGATGCCTGTGATTCAGTGACCAGAAGGCTTTCTCTCGACTGCACGGTCCTGTTGAAAGGTGGCCTGGGGGCTGCCATTGGCTGCCTTGTGGATGTTATTTATGTGTGATCCTGAGAGTGTGGCTCAGGCTTTGAGAATTAAATAAAAACAGTTTCTAATTCAAATAGTTATTCAATACATCACTAATTACATCAGGTACTAAAAAAAAACACTGACAATATCTGACTACAGCTAGTTATTTTCTCTCATCAAGGAAAAGTCAAATCCAATAAAATTATTTTTAAAAAACTAACGTTTTCGGCTGTTTTACTCTTGCCGAAAAAATAAGTTTTGAATGATTTTTAAAATTTTTTAGTTACGGTTGTTATGCATTTAAATTAATTGCTAATTGGGATATATAATTTGATACACGATTTAAGTAAACAAACATTAAGTTATTCAGCAGATGGTTAAATGTTAATAGTTTTTAAATTAAACGTTTAACTTAAAAATTTTTAGTTATTCTTAAATCTGAATTGAATTTTAAAAAGGTTTATACTTAATTCTTTTTCTGTATAGAGCACAGCTATAAATATAGTACATAATAAATATGCAGTATATCTCTGGTATTAAAATATTTATGGAGGAGAAATTAGGGAAAAAATCTAAAAATGTTCTTAGGGGAAGGATAATTTTTTAAAAGGTTTAGAAACTGTTACAACATCATCTATAAGAAGGGAAAGTGAGCTGATTCAAGTCACTCCAGTGGGCGAGAAGCACTCTAATTTGCTGAGTACAAAAATGTCAATTAAGTAACCTCACCCCCTCCACCCCCGCCCCACGCCCCTGCAAATGTTCACTGTTTAGTGAACAGTAAGTGGTGAGAACTTTGCCTTGTTCATATGAAAGTGGGTGAGAACAATAAGCACACTTAAAAACAGTACGGGGCTAAGTGAGTCATGTGATAACTGCCGAAGCTTTTATAAACACTAGGGCCCCATGTTACACTACTGTTTTGACTGTGGTGATCACTGCTGATGTGTTTAATTTTGCTTTGAGTCTTTTAATCTCTTCAAAGAAGGTAACAAAATTATAATATTTGAAAGCTTTCCTCAAACACGAAAAACAGGGAACCGGAAGAAGAAAGACTCTTTTCCGCACAGTATTAAGGTCAGGAAGCTTAAAAACTTCAAAACCTTTTTCCCTTAAACCTGGCGACTCAACAGAATGACGTCTTTGTTGATGGACTGACTGGATATGCCACGCAGACCCCCTTTATTCTAGTCCAGAACTTTATGTGTAAATCAAACCATAAATGGAACACCTTGACTTCAACAGGTTATTCAGCATGTATTCTTCTCACGTATTGCCAAGCTCATATTACACTAAGAACCAGTGGGAAGGCCAGGGAAACACCACACTTTCACCCAGATTTTTTAGCGTCTGAAATCTTCCACAGGTGTCCAGAGAGGAAAAAGGTCACGGCCTACGGGTCAAGTCAGCGATCATTAGGTATTACTGTAACAGAAGGCATCTAAATAACCACTGTGGGTACATATGGTGCAAGACTAAACGTGCATATTACTTACAAGGTTATTTTTCAGTTCATAAAATGAATGCTGAGCAGCATGAAATTAGAATTGTCAAAAATAAAAGTTCTAAAACTTGTCTCTCCACCAGGGATCTTGTCTCAAGTTAAATTAAAATTTTCTGTAGAACTGTAAACAAAGAAAACTGAAACAGGTAACAAATTAAAGGGGAAAAATTGCACCCGCAAGTCCATGTGGCCAATCCCACACGAAGCCCACTACCTCCTACCAGGAATGGTTTTGGCCGCCGATTCCGCCCAGGAATCACATCACTGTTCTGCACACAAAAATGCTGAGAATTCTCCTTGCCCAGAAGTGGTTTTTGAAAAGGATAAATGCATTTTAACATACATAATTCAGTTTGCAACAAACCACAAAAACAAAGGAGAAGCAGCCTGAAAAAATGCATATACATATGCTGTAATAATCTGATCAAATGCCACTGAAACATTCTGAGTGAAGCCTTTTGAAACCCTCGAAACACTAAGTTGCTAAAAAGTTAAATGTTCTTTCTATTTTTCCGTTCAACAGCTGACCTTATTCTATTGGCAACTCGACGTACCTCACCTATGATCTTAATCGCAAGGGTGCACAGCCAACGAAAACCATCAAGGCCAAGTGACCCCAGCTTCTAGCTCTGCCTGCGATCAAAGCCTTAAGAGTGTTTCTGCAGAGTCCACACACTGCAGAGGGCTGCCATCTAAGCAAGGCGACACGCCAATGGCAACAGAACTCCTTGGGATCGATGTGATGATCAATCAAATAAGTTTCCAGATTTCTCTTATAATAGGGCCGAGTTTCTCAGAGGCGGTCAAGTCCCGTGCCACTGGAGTATCCCTCCCGACCCCCGAGGCACACAGAAGGAAGCCGGCCGTGTTCACCGGAAGCACAGACGTTGAGAGGAACTGCCAGTGGACTGACATTAGCGGGGGTCTCTGGGGAATGGACTTAGCTCAATTATAACTGCAAAGCCGCCAGGGATTTTTAATTATTAAAAGGTAAGCCATATGCCAGAGTAATAGAAGACAACTCAGTAATCAAGAATGGCAAGAAATGGTAGTTCTTAATCTGTTTCTACTCTTCATTTTGATACTCAGAAAACCTTTCCTTAGCAGAAAAAGCTACGTGCGAAATATAAATTTGAAAAAGGAAAGTAGCTAAACATGCCCCAGCGACCGATTCCTGTGTTTACGGATTTACTTAAATATCCATATGATACAGATATGATATTCATATATATACATATATGAAATTTTAGATGAAGAATTAATAATACCAGCTTCGCTACTAATTTTGCAAGCCACTTCTTTAGGTCTTGATTTCTTTGACCATAAAACAAACAAACAAACAAACAAACAAAAAAACCAGGGTAATTGTATTTGTCATTAGATAATCAAAAGACTTAGAAATCCCTAAGAGACATGAGGAACTATTATTTATAATGATGCTAATTATCTTTGGCTTGCTGGCTCTTACAGATAGCATCCTGAGAAAAACGACATGGCCAGTGCTGGTGGGAGGAAGACACAAGACAGTGCATCATGCATCAGTTAACGGCCACTGGCCGAAACCAACAAAAGACGGCTCACATTCCCACTGTATGCTGAAACTCTGAATCAACTTCCAAGCAGCTATTTCAGCTCTTATCTAAAAAAATAACTGACCAATAGTTGCCACCACATCTTCCTGATGCATGAACTTTCCAAACTGTTACCCACACCCAATCCAAAAGCATCACGTACCTGCCCCAGAACTCGCCCTGCTTCACCTTCTCCCACCCCCTTATACAGAGCCAGTGGAAAGTCTTTCAAAACAACGTACATCTTTCCTCTCCCAATTCACTGTATAGAAGAGCCCTGACGACCCCAGAACGATGGACACGTTTGTCTTCTCCATCTCATCCTGCTACTGATGGTTTAGACTGGACCCGGTCCTTTTTTCTGGCTGCCATATGGTTCAATAAACCCTTTCTTTCGGACAACTTTCACCCTCAAAGCTTTGAACGGTAAAAGGCACAATGAAGGCAGGCAAGTTGGCCTTGTGGAAGGAGCAGTGAGAGGCAAAGGCCCCGAGTGTAAATATGCACATTTAGTCCTGCACCGTATGTACCCACAGTGGTTATTTACGCACCTGCTGTTACAGTAACACCTAACGAGCACATTTATGACCTAGTCTGACTCGCTTAACTTGCCTCACCTTGGTTTCTTCACTTGTCACCTCAGGACACTGGACCTGATGAACCCCCAGATCAAGTTCTAAAACTCTAGAATTCTATAAGCGTAACACATATTTTCACTGGTTATTTCTAATAAGAGAGTGGTAGAAAACAGTAACTCCCTATGACATTTAATCTTTTAATTTTACTTTTTGGAAACAGACAATCCCATAGATCTTCAACCGAAAAAGGCCCAAATATTTCTGGGTTATTACATTTTCAAAGAAGTCTCTAAATGAAAACAAAAATTAAAACAAACCAACAACAGAAGAAAAAACAATCTCTGAGGGCTAAAATAACCCTAAAGGAAAAACAAAAACATGTCCCCTCTCAACCTCACATCACTATAAGTAACTGTTAAATGACACTTTTAAAAAAATGAACCTTCTATTAGAAATTTAAGAAGCCAAATACAGTCATAAAAAATTGTCAGGTAAACAGTAAAAACAAGTGGTAAGATAGTTCTCTCAAGTTGTTTCTGAATCTCTTGCTTAACCAAATAACTCAGTTTCAAGCTACAAGGATATGAAAAGCAAAACTTTCAGAACTCCTTGGACAAGAAACTAGCATATTAGGAGTAGACACATTCCATTTCGTTATCTTAACTTAAACTCTCCGACAGAGATTATACTGTACTTGAACTTTTACACAGGATTCCCACCCTTCCTCGGTCAACTTTATGACTTGATTCACATATGGAAAGTCTTTCAGAATAACTTTTGAGGTGTTTTTTTTTTTCTTTTGCCTTAAAGGCCTCCGACAGGCGGCTTTTGAGTCCAAATCATCAGTTTAGGTTCTCTTAGCTTCCAGTTTGAACTCCGGGCTCACCATGGTGCTGGTGGCTCGAAGGTGACAATAACTAGGGGTTACCGATGCTCAGAGGCATACTGTGCAGCACTGTGATGGCTCTGAAAAGCATTTTCATAAAATGTGGGCGGGAAAAGGGATGTTTTCTAGAAAATACTAACAAATAATTAAAATGAAGCTCTCCCACCTCTCCCCAAATCAAAACAAAAAACAAAAAAAACAAAAAATCTTTATCAAAAATGGGGCTAGGCCTCTTCATTTCATTATCACTGACTCTGGATTCAGCTGACATGTCTTACCTTCTGATGCTTTGATCACATATCCCCCCTTCTTTTCACCGGGAGGCACATCAAGCAGCTGCATAATTCTGTCCAGTAGCCCGTGGATTATCTCAAACCCAGGATTCTTGTTGTAATAAACAGCACAGAGATGCCTGTAGTTTCTTGCACCTACATCTAAAAAAAAAAAAAAAAGGCCACATTGACCATTACTTAAGAATCTGGTCTACCCCAACACAAACTTGGGCAAAGACAACAAAAAAGAAAATTGATTAGTAAACACATAGAGAACCATTTGGAATGCAAGATAAGATGGTTTTTCAACCCTCTGAGGTGTTATTATTTGGGGGAGCTGTGGAAAACCCTCAATGTTGGCCCAGGAACAATAAGGCTTCACAGTGGTATAAATTGGTGAAACTCTTTGTAAATAATTCAGCAACATGTATCAGAGCCGTAAAACTTCTTTTATTCACAATACTGTACAAAGAAAAAAAATCCTAAATACAAAAAAAGGCTTCAAGTAGAAAGACGTTATTTCTACATAAAGCAGTATTTCCAATAATGAAATCAGAAACCAGCTGAACTGGGGAATGGCTACATAAACTGCAGTACAATCACTCATCAGAATAATGCATGGCTAAAAAGCAGCTTTATGAAGATTTGTTATAACAGAGCTAGAGCTAATACTTGAAATAGTAAACAAAAGAACAGGAGGCCAACCTCAAACACAGTCAAAACTAAATCGTGTTGTTTAAAGAACATACATAGGTTGGAAAACTAGGGAGCAAAGAAGGGAATGACTATCACAGAAGTCAGAACTGTGCTTGCTCTAGATAAGGGGAAGGTGGTATGATGGGGAAAGGTCTTATCAGAAGCTTTAGGAATATTCCGCTTTTTAATTTGGACACATATAGTGTGTGCTTTATAGTAATCTTATAAAACCGTATGTTCTATACACTCTTCACAATTAAAACAGGAAAAAAAAAAGCAGTATATGAAGATAAGAATCACAACTCTGTAAAAATGTAACCGGAAGCCAAAAAACTCCATAAACAGGTAAAAGACTGAAAAGAAATATACCTACATGTTGACAGAGGTTATGTTTGGGCAGGGATTTTTCCAAGTTTTATCTATTTTTCCAATTTTTTCTTGATTAATATATATTATTCTACTGTAAAATTCAGAACTTACAAAACATAATATTTCTTTAAGTTTCAACAATCCAAATGAACCCTGATGGGTGACTGAATAAACTGTAGTTCATCCACATAATGGGGTACTACTCAGCAGTAAAAAGGAACAAACCAATTGACAGACTTGAGAATTTACTCTCAAGGGTGTTATGCTGAATGAAAGAGGCCAGTCTCAAAAGGCTACATACAACGTGAGTCCATTTGCATGACATTATGGAAAAGGCAGAACTACAGCAAGGAGAATAGAGAGTGCCTAGGGTGAGATGAGGTGATGGGGGGCGGAAACGTGACCACTATGAGACAACATGAAGGGTTTTCTGGGTGACAGAACTATTTTGTATCTTGGAGTGTGGCTACGAAAATCTAAACCTGTATTAAAATTTAATTTTTTATAAAAGCATGTAGCGGACGTGGTTCTATAGTGTAGCAGTTAGCACATCTGCTTTCCACGCAGAAGGTCCTGGGTTCACGCCCCAGTGGAGCCACTGTCCATGGTCTACGGCCATGCCACTCTGAACAAGCCTGATGTCTGATCTGGGAAGCTAAGCAGGGTCGGGCCTGGTGAGTACTTGGATGGGAGACCACCTAGGAATACCAGGTGCTGTAGGCATAAATGATAATAATAAAAAATATATATATGTAAAAAAATTAAAAACCATATAGCATATAAAGATACACTCAAATTCAATGGTGATCATTTAACTTTATACCATTATATACACTTGGAGCCTTTTAATAAATTCTGTGAGAGACTACTGCTGTAACACAAACACTGAATAAATGTTGACTGCATTTTGCTTTTCAAATTAGGAAAAGAGAAAGAACGAACTAATGTCTATCTGTGGCAACAAACTGAAAATGAAAAGCTGCTTCATATTAGCAGGCACTGAGCAATTCTTCCACAGATTTATTCTGAGATGCCCTACAC
>NW_006431920.1:7442820-7461155 GCF_000325575.1 Pteropus alecto | reverse complement strand
GGTGGTCGGAAGAGTTGAGGGGTTAACCAGGGAACAGCCAAAGAGCCAAAACCGACAAATGACCACTTACAACCCTGAAAGTACACTGAAGCTTTACGTTAACTTTCAAGTGGCTATTTCCTCGATTACCTAGGGAGAACAACTGACCATCAGAAGCCTGGTTATGCATGAACTTTCCAGACTGCTGCTCACAACCAATCCCAAAACAGCAAATATACTTTGCTTATGGACCGTACACCTGTCCCCCAACCATCCCCCGCTTCTCCTTTATCATAGTCAACGTAAATCCTTTCAAAACAACTTACATCTTTCTTCTAACTTACTGTATAAGAGCTCATCAGTCCTAGGATGGCAGACATGACTGTCTTCTCTGCCTCATCCTGCTGCTGGTAGATGAGACTGCACGTCCCAGGACCCGGTCCTTCATCTGGCTATGGCTCAATAAATGCTTCATTTCAGAAAAACTTTTGGCATCAAAGGTTTTTGATTAACAGTTCCCATTGCCATAACTGATGAAATATAAAATGCCTTTTACCTTCCAGATATCCAAATAAAACATGGGTATTTTAAGACACTGCACTCAACTACTAAAGTAACATAAAAGTAATATGCGGTGAAAAGGAATAGGGAAACTGATTATCTACCATGGGCCAAGTACTTAGTACCTATCTATCAATCTATCTGTAATCTTACTTAAGTCTCAAAACAATCATGTAAGATAGGATTTATTATCCCTATAAAATAGAACAGGAAAAATAAAATGGAGAAACAAAAGCTCAGAAAGATTTTGCCCAAAGTGAAGCTAACTGGCTGGAGCTAATTGTAATTAATTACATAGCCAGTAAGTTACAAAACCTGGATTTGACCAGGATCATCTGACTCTAAAACCCTCGCCCTTCCACTATACAGTGGAAATCTCTAAATGGCTAAAGGATTTAGATAAAATCTCTAAATCCCTAGAGGATTTAGATGAAAACAAATAATATAAGGGCAAATAATATACAGCAAACTATATTTGGCTATATACTTACTTAATAAAGCCAAAGATGGGCATTCTTGAAATGTTTTTGATATAATAAACAGATGTCTGAGTTTTCAAGTCTTCATATTTAAGAATTCTAGTTGAGCAACTGGAGTAAATTATTTTTAGAAGTCAGTTAACTAAAGTTTCCTAGCCATCGACAGTATTGTAACTCATGGAAAATGTATTCTAAGTTAAATGCTTCCTGAACACACGTGAAGAAATAACTGTTCTCTTGCCATATAACATTTCTTAGTACCTTTGTCCAAGGCACTATGTACTAGGTTTCCTTAGAGGGTAAAGGTCAAGGCCAGCCCAGGGCCTGCACAGACTAAACCCCCAACAATTATTTTCTGAATAAATGAATAAGGCCTGGAAAGGGAGGTAAACACAAATTACTACTTAACAAGGCCAGACCAGTCAGTGAAGCACGTTCTAAGTCAGCACAAGAGTCAGCTGATGCAGGAAAATGAGTACTGACTACTGACTGTCACTCTCTACATTTCCATTTACAAGGATAAAGAAATTTGGTATCTAAAAGCTTTAACTGACGGTGTAAGAATAAAGATTAATATTAAAATCAGGCAGGCATAAAAACCTCACTAAACCACTGCATGCATAAACTAGAAATGAGGGCCTGACTCGTCTGTGACCTTTGTCCAAGGCACTATCCCACCCACACACCACACACCACACACCCACACACACCCACACACCCACTCCCAGTCTCCCTCTCTCTCTCCCCTCTCCACTCCCTGAAGGGAAAAAAATGAAATGAAACAGAACTAAATCATCCCTTTCATAATACGGACTTGCTCCTGGGCATCGCTGCCATGTGGTACCCATTTGTTGGTGTCACATGCTTCCACTTTAACACACAGACGCGTATTGAAACTACTTTGTTGTTGCATTTTTTGCTGTGAGAGAAGAGCCCAAGAGTAATGCTACCATTCAGAGAGCTTAGCAACATAAACTGGAAGCTTTATTTTGGTAACCTTTGCCTTGGAATACTTATTTCCTGATCTCCAAATTATGTAAAACTTACCTTTCTGATAAGAGGAGCAACATCTGGTTTAAAGTCTTAGAATTAAAAAAAAAAAAAAAAAAATTATGTGATTTTGATGATCGCGATGATAAAATTACAATAAGAAAATACAGGACTTAAAAAAAAAATTATTTTCTGAGAAAAGTTTCAGAATGTTTCTCTCTCTCTCTCTCTCTCTCTCTCTCTCACACACACACACACACACACATACACACACGATAATGAGCTATATATTTTCATATTCAATTTTGCAATTTTTTTTTTTTAAAGCCACTGACTTTTAGGGTTTTGTACTAAACCCGCCACAAGAATCAGATTAAAGTCATTACTTGGGCAGCCCCTCCCAACCGCCACCGCTGAGTAGCTGGTGTTCACATTCCCCAATCGCTACTGCTCCCTCCAGACTCTGCTTCCTCATTTTTGCAAAGCTATTCCCTCTAAGGTGGCCAAATCGGAAAAAAAAGAAAATAACTACATACTCAGTTCCACCCATTCCTTCCTAGAGAAGCTGCTAGGTATAGTAAAATTGCCATTTCCTAGTATTTTGCACTGAGGGACCAAATTACATCACAAAGTTCACTGACTGCGCACCACAAAATAAGAACTATTTAAATTTCATGCCACAACTAGAGTTTGCTGGAAATGACTCAGTTCTTTATAACTCAGTTAAGAGACCTCTTGTGTCATGCCATCAAACAATTCTGCTTTTTGAATGGGCCTGCCAAGTATGTCAGCCTAAATTACCAATGTACTTCACAGACTTCAAAGTACTGCCTCGAGAAGCTGATCTAAACCACCCCAATGAGGGGCGGCTGGCCACGATTCTATAAGCGGAAAGAACATGCCAAACGGTTTTTTCAAAGAAGAGAAAGAGAAAAAGAATAGTACATACTGTCCCTTATTAGATGACTACTGCATACAAACTCACATTTTTAGAAGAGGCTCTTCCTTGGTGTCAATTCTCTTTCACCAAAGTAACAACGATTGCAAGCAAATTAGATTGTTAGGTGATGCTATCGTATATGGCACAATCTGGAAAAGGGCAGAGTCTTCGACCTTTCCCTCTCTGTTCTCACAAACGAGATGCTAGGAGAAAGCCCACTGGGAAATGAAAAAGGCTTCCAGGGTAGTAAGTGGCTGACTGACATGGAGCCTGAGATTAACAGTCTGGCCAAGCTCAGAAAATGACACAAGGCACCCTGATTTCTAGTCTCTTCCTGCCAATAACCGTCTTTAATACTGGTCCCCAGGAGACTGAAGCTTTACATATCTCCTGAACAATTCCAGTGTATTAAATGATTCACGAAACCTATAGGAATCCTGTGAAGATATAAACCTTAAAAAATTATATCTAATATGGGAAAACAGGAAACCTACACACTCTTGGTAAGACTGCAAATTTGTAAACTAAGTCCTTTTTGGAAGAGAAGTTGACAAGACAGCAAACATTTAATGCGCATACCTATGGCCTGACCAAGTCTTTTTCTAAAAATACGTATTTGTGTATTTGTATAAGAGTATGAGGATAGTCATTGCAACAGACATATTTTAGCAAAAACCTGGTAGCAACCTAAATATTCAGCATTAACAATTTGAATAAATTATAGTACATCCATACAATGGAATATTATGCAGCCATTAAAAAGAATGGGGTAGACAGAATGTGTTCATAGGAAAAAGCAAAAAGAGTAAATCGTAATTCCATTGGTGTAAACCAAAAAAAGATTTATCCGTTATCTATGGCTATATAAAGGAATGTAAAACATACAGCTGGACATGCATAGAAAATGTCTGGCAACTAATTCTAAGAGTAGGATTAGGGAGAAGCTGGATATGTGTAATATGTGTATTTTTTTTTTTAAATATCATGGGAACAGAATTAATTTTAAATTAAAAATATATATTTGATGAAGTTTTTAAGAATATTACAAAAATATTTTCAATTTTGAAAACAAATAAGATCATCCTTAAAAAGCATCTATAGTATAGCACCGAAATAGAGTTTTTCTCTTTTAAATAATGCTGCAAGCCAAGAAAAAAGTGTGAGGAAAAATCTATAACCTTCTCAATGCATGAAGGAAAAAGTTATATCCTTGTGGGTTGGCTTTTATTTAGTTAACATAAACCTGGAATAGATTTTTATCTATTAAAAAAATATAATATGCAACGCATGACAGAGCACATTATACTCACGTTAACAGATCTTAACTATGTGGAACCAAACATACTAAAATAACTTTTTATATTAAAAATGATGTTATTTACACAGTTAAGATGCCATCACATATGCGAATGATGCTACTTCAGATATTGTTAATGTCAATGTTCCTTACACCCAGACTTTTTGAATTATTAATTGGAAATTCTACATGCCAAAAATATGAAGTAGTAAAATTAAATTAATCTAGACTGATGACATAAGCTCTCTCCAAAAAACCACATTCCACATGTGGATGCTAGGTAATCTTCCATTATTTGATGGCTGCAGAATCAACGGATAATTTCTCAGAGCTGAAGTATTTCACAAGCTCATAATGAAAACACTTTTATTGAATTCTTTATCAAGCAAAGAATTATAGAAAAACTATAAAGATCCGGCTCCTCTATTTTAGTAGGTCACAATATAAGAAATACACGAATGGTACAAACCGACAGCCAAACCGAATCATAAAAGAATAGTGAAATGAGTTATGATCCATGCAGCCAGGGAGGAGGAAGGAACAAGAATCTTAACTATATATTGCGATTAAAGTTAAAAAAGATAAATTCTGGGACTCCATATCCAAACTAGTTGAGGTAAGAAGTGGCTCATCATCTGATTTAGAACAACTTCAGAGAGAACACGAAATTTTAGAAACAGTGATTTGGGAAGCAGAGGACACGCAGCTTGTACCAGGACTCCAGCAATGCTTTGGAGAAAGTAGGAATGGTCTGAGCAGGAAGTGAAGGCTTGGAGTAAGTGTGCTTGCTAAGGTGAGTAAGGTAACTGAGGCCCTCTGAGTGGTCAAGGGCCTTTAACCTCTTCTACCTACTAGAATAATTACTAAAACCCCAAATTCTTTAAATGCAGTGCTGAAACTAAAGTGTATGGCGATTTGATTACAGAGTTCTCCACAGATGTACGTCAAATTGACAACGGGATGGTGGTCTTGTGCTAAATCTACATCACCCTATATACTACACGAAGCCAAACTAAGTCATCTTTCTCGGCTATGGTTCCTTTTAAACTTAAACTCAACCCACTGATATGTTTTCTTCCACCATTTCACTGAGCTTCTTGGCATACTGGCAGCTTCGGTGACCATAATGGGATAAACTGTGATGGCAGAATTCAATCTGCATTTAATAAAAAGCCAGATTGTTGGACTTCGCAAATACAGTTGGGCATAAAAATTCGCAATTCAGTTAGATCCTCTGCTTTGCTAAGTAATTTTTTACTATTTTGTTTATAGTTTAGTTATCCTTGATGTCGAACAGAAAAAAATGAAAGTATTAACCACTGGAACCAATCACTAACTCACACGGCAGCCCGATTTGATAGCTTCGGCACCGCATCTACTGGCCTCCCCATGAAGGAGCTGAGCGTCTCCCCCAACAGCCTGCCTTAACTTCTCGTTCCAAAGACACATGCCACTCTGCCCAGCAAAAGGGATAAATCAGCTTAGGCCCTTGAGTCATGACTAAGTTTTTTAAATGTTGCAGCAACTTTGGATCTTAAGACTCAATAAATCCAGTGGTTGACTCAGCCTCAAAGAACCAGAATGTGTGTGAGTCAGAGAGTGCAAGTCTTACTACTGGAGAAGCATGCCTGACTTCACCACAGAACAGGCAGCCAGCCGAGCGCCTCGCAACACGGTCGGTCAGAGAGTCCACAGTGGCACAGGAAACTGTCCAGCGAGGTCAAGCCCTCTCGAGAACAGGGGCTAGCAGTCTTTCATTTACTCTTACAGGAATGCAGGTCAGACACATCTGCAGGGGGCATACTGAAATCCGGTACAGATTCCTTTTTCGTTTCCATTGTGGAAGGTACGCTTGCCTACACAAAACTGATGTGAGGCTAGCAGTGCTGGCTTCTTCTTAAGTGTTACAAAACAATTTAGTGACAATTGTCATTCCCTTCCTGAACTATCAAGCTAACTTGCACATTCCCTTAGAGCACTATCTGTAAAAATGTGTCCCCTGGTCTGTCTCCCTCAAGACTGTCTCTTATATTTCAAGCAGTCCCTAGCAAAAAAAAAAAACAAAACTAAAACTAAAAAATACTTTTCTACCAGTGTAACGAATGAGATTGTCTTGCTCGTTCTTGCCACATATTTTGGCCCCTGTTAAGCCAGTAGTTTGGGTATTGCCCCAACTAATGAAAATTTGGGACATTTTCATATGAACTGGAAAATCCTCTATGGATGGTCAAGATTTTTGTCTTCAAAATAGTTTCATTATTTAGGAGGAAATGGCTAATGTAAATCCAACAGAGAAATGCTTACTGGTTTGAAGGGCAGTAAAAACATCCATACTCGATTCATTAAAAAGAAGTGGTGGTGAATTACTGAAAAAAAAACATTTTTGTTTTTCTTAAGTAAATTTCCACATTAGTACATTTTGTTTTTCCTGTCCTAAAAAAAAAAAAAAATTACTGTGCAAAAGAAGAAAAACAAATTAAGTCAAAGATTAGGACAAAAATGAGCCCCATATGCCTTAACAAGGTAACCCTAACTCTTGAATGGCCAGCAAAGGTTTCCAAGTCATCCTCACAGAATATTATCAGACCAGATGCTATGTTTCTAGCACTAGGGGATGCTAATAATCCAATCGTAAAAGCAGACACTAAATGGTGTCTATTATGTGGCCAGAACTTTTCCAAATGCAATTTCATTTAATCCTTATAATGAATCTAATGAATAAGTGCAATCATTCTCCTCATGGTACAGATGAAAAAACTAAGGCACATTGAGACTGAATAAACTGTAAAAAGTTAAGCAGCTGGTGAGTGGCAGACCCCTGACTCAAACCCAGGCCCTCTGCCTGCACAGTCTCTCTGACATGCTGTGCTCTGCTGCCTCTCCTACAGAGTCCTCTACGTACACCAGATGACAAGCAGGGAGTCCACATGCACATATTTAAAATAAGCCATCAGAAAAGCTACTTTTATTATGAAATAAAATCCAGGCCTACCTAAAGAGGAAACATACTCCAAATAAATTAAAGCGAACCTATGTTTTCAAGATGGTAAACTTACTGAGCAGATGAACCTCCTTTCATTCCTCAAACCCCTGATATGATAGAAAATTCTAAAGAAAAATAAACCATAATGGTGTAAGACAACAGGCAAAAGTAATTATCAGATGGAAATGACTCAATGGGGAAAACAGAGCTGAATAATCACAACTAAAAACAGGAATAAAAGAGGCCTGGTACAGAGATGAGAACTATTCTTCTCGATGAAACAAAGTGCAGCAGAAATGCAAATCTCTGAAAAAGTATGCAGACTAGGTTTCTGAGGTTATCACCAGGGTGACTTATTAGGTGATGCTTACAGCACTTGTCCCTAAGACCAGCTCTCTCTCAACAGGGTAGGTTATTATCCCCAAGCACAGGCCTTGTGGCAGAGTGAAGTCTATGTCTGGGCCTTCCTAAGAAACACAGAGGAAAAGAGAAACAATAAAGGCACCTCTACCTACGATTGCAATACCCTATAGTGCTCCAAAGTGCTGCATGCCAATAGGGAAACCTTCTTTGTGGCAACCGTGGGGACTCCAGCTTGCTCCTCACCCTACAGACTCAGCTGCATGCTTGCGAGCATGCCCAGCCCTGCACGGCCCTGGAGGGAGCCCATGCAATTAGGCCTACGGCTGAAACAGAATTCCAAAACTTTTGAGGAAATCTAGTGTAATTAACCTAATTCTATATTTATAAATATGTTTGAATCACCAAGGATCAAAACAACATAAAACTAAGAACTAAGATGAAAGAAAACAAATCAGTTAACAGAAAAATCTGACGTTGAATTTATAACAAATGCTTAATTATCTAAACCAACGGAGGGTCTGAGGCATAAGAACCCGGAAAACTATGGCGCTGAAATGTTCAGATTTCTATTACAGCAGATTTACCACCCCAAGAAAACTCTGCACAGACTGATATTACAATGAAGTTTTATTCTCCAAGGAAAAATGCACTGAGACCAAAAATCCGACCCTAGCTCTAAGTCTAAATTATGTAGCCTTGCTTGGGCAAATAACTTCTTTTCTGTCTTTATTTTCCTACATAATAAAAGGAGATAATTATTTTTTATCCCATCTGCCTCAAAGAGATGGTTTAACAATCAAAAGGGAAAAAGTACATTGAAAAAATTTTTTTTAAAAAGTAAAAGGCACCAAATGAAAGGTGATGCTGGTAACCGAAAACAGACTGCATACTAGGGAGTAGGTGGGGTCCAGCCCTGGCTGAAGAGTTTGCTGTGGACGGTCCACATAGAGACAGTCAAGGTGGACATCCCACTGTAATATCTATTTCGTAAGACAAGCTGATTTACAGCCAATAGTTCCTGACTACTTTTGATACTTAGAATGATGCCATATTAGCCTCTTCAGAAGTAATTAAGAAAAAGGCCTCTGCTTCTGTCTATTGATTCAAAAGAATGCACTCTGAATTCTGCAGTCTGGAGTGAGACTCACTGGATATGCATCGCCTAGAGTCGAACTGTTACACACAGAGAACCAAGGGAATAATGCCAGCAATTTAGTCATCTGAGGGCACCGCTCACCAAGAGATGACGTCATACACAGCTTGAAACAGTCAGACTTCTGTAAGTCTGAAGACACAGAAGTCAGAATAAGACATGGAAGTCTGAATAAGACAGAGGTGCTTGGCAATCAGGTATAAGTACTTACTAAACGTATATTTATTAAATAACCACTGCGTTCCAAATGTTGGACCAAGCAACTTGCTCTACTAACAACTCCAGAACATACTCGAAAGAGACAAAAACTGGTTAAACAATTTACAATCACTAGACAACAGTGGTGGTAAGTCGTCACTGACAAACTAGAATGACAATATATCAAGTACCTTAAAATGATATGCACATAAATCGCATGATAAAAGACAAAAAGAAAAGCTCCACGGTGCTCTTCAAGATAAGGTTTTAATAGGGTTCTTCAAAAATGTTATAAAATCCTTCGTTAAAATTTGCTTTCTATTAAGAGAAAAAAGATATAGTAACCAAATATCTGGACCTCGCTTGGATCCAAATAAATCAATCATGAAAATTAAATTTATGAAACAATTGGGAAAATATAAATGCTGGCTAGATAGTTGATAACTAGATAGGATAATGGTGTTGGGTTATTTTTTTAAAAACCAAAATGGTAGTCTTTATCTTTTAGAAATACATACCAAAATGGTTGTTGATGAAATATGATGTCTAAGAATTACAGTAAAATAATATGGGGGAGTGGGCTGGAGTTTAGATGAAAGGAGCCTGGCCATGTGCTGATAATTAATGAAGGTGGCAGCTGGATTCACAAGGGTAATTACACTATTTTCTCTACTTTTATATACAGTTGAAATTTTCATAATTATACAAATCAAAGGTGACTCATTCTTACCTCTGCTAGGATCTTTCACCACAACATCAGAGATTTCAAACAGTTTCAGAGGAAGGGGCATCTTCCGATTTGCTGCTATGGTCTTTAGGAGGCCTGGAAGAAGGGTAGTGCGTGCCACCTACAGGAGAAGACATGAAACTGCACTGACCAAAGGAGAACCAGACAGACATGCGGCAGTGCCCCAGCACCTGTGGAGGATAAGTTTCAAGATCCCCAATGGATGCCTAAAACTGTGGATAGTACCAACCCCTATGTATGCTATGTTTGTTCCATACAGACATACATATGATAAAGTTTACGGCTTCTCTTCTGCACATCTGAACTGCCAGCATCACTACTCTTGCACTCGGGAGCCATTACTAAGTAAAATAAGGGTTACTGGAACACAAGCACTGGCGTACCGCGCAGTCAGTCAGTAGGCTACTAAGTGACTAACAGGCAGGTGGCATATACAGCGTGGATACACTGGACAAAGAGACAATTCACGTCCTGGGCGGAACGGAGTAGGATGGCATGAGATTTCATCATTCTACTCAGAACAGCATGTAACTTAAAACTGAAAAACATTTACTTCTGGAATTTTACATTTGATACTGTCGGACCAGGTTGACCGCAGGCAATTAAAACCACTGGAAGTGAAACCGTGGATAAGGGGGAACTACCAAATTGATTAAAAACAAAGCCAAAAGACACCATGGCTTCATAGGAACACACTTCTGGAAAATGCGATGCCTAAATATCTAAGTCATGTTTAATTTTCAATCCCAAGACATTAGAAAAATATATATTCTAGCTTTTAAACTTACAAAATAAAAAATCATAAATTTGATGAAAAAATAAGTGAGGAACAAATATTATAACAAACATAATTGCTTGTATCTAGGATTGGTTATTATCATTTTTAAAATTAAAGTTAGCTTTCAAGATTTCAAATACGTAAATTTTCATATCCTGCCTTATTTAATAAAGTAATTGAAGTAGATTACAAGAAATATGAATGCTTGAATAGATTAAATATGAATTAATCAAAATTTTAAAAACTACCGGGAAAAGGTAAATGCAATTAAAACACCAGGACAATGAAGAAACCAGAACACAAATATCTAGGCACTAAAAATACTATGCTATGGGTAAACTATGATTATAGTTTTCAGCTTGGTAGCCAAAGAAGTATAAATATACATCCTAGTTCTTAAAAACGGGAAAAGAGCAAAATTTCCCTGCTTTTGTCTGTGAAATAAATTCCTCATTCTTGGATACATGAGGTATGGAAGCTGTCAACACATCACGTAGCCGGAAGGATTTTATGAGCAGTGGTGTGACGTCATCGCCGAGAGTCTGGGCTTTACGGTCAGATTTAACACCACTGTATTTTGCCCAGACTATCGCTCGAGCTTCTTAAGTTTCTTTCTCAGCTTCTACTCCCGCCATTTGATGGTCTATTCTCCACACGGAGTGATCCTTTAAAACCTAAATCAGATCATGGAACCCCTCTGCTCAAAATCTCCGACCGGTTTCCATCACACTTAAAATCCATTCCCTACTTGGGTCCGTGGCCGTGGCCCTGGCCCCTTTCTGACCTCCACGCCCGCGGCTGCCCCGGCCGCGCACCCATGCACCATGAGCAGGTTTCCACCTCAGGCCTCCACACTTGCTCTTTCCTCTGCCTGGTATATTCTTCCTCTAGATACACATGTGGCTATGTACATTTCTTTGAGTCTCTGCTCAAAGGTTCTCTCCCAAGGAGGCCTGCCCTGCCCACCCTGGCTAAAACAACAGGCCCTCCTAGATCCGACACAAGTAAGAACAAGCTCCCAAATGCACGTGCTAGACTGTGGGTTGAGGGAAACAGAGAACAACTTTCCTATCACATTCACGCTATCAGCAAGCTGTTGGCCTTCGACTCACTGCAATTCCGCTCACTTTCCCCACTGGAGAGAAAAGTGCCCAAACCATTCACAGAAACGAAACTACAATGTTAAAAAGCAAAAGCTTATTTTATTGGAATAGAAACAAGCTACTTTTATAGATAATGTTGCTTAGTTTTTTTTAGTTTATTTTATAGATAAGCTTTATTTGTTTATTTAAAAACCCACGGCATTACAAAAAAAAAAATTAAATCTGAATCTGATCAAGCTTCTAAATCTAACTACCAATTTATTGAAAATATAGGGGACCACTGGAATGCAGTCAGCAAAATCCTAAATGTTAAGACTCTCCAGGGACAAATGACCCAGTCTCTTTAATGAAGTAAAAGGGAGGGAGATGGGAAGGGAGAGAGAGGGGAAGGAGGGGAGAGAGAGAGGGGAAGAAGGGGAGGGGAGAGGGAGAGGGGAAGAAGGGGAGGGGAGAGGGAGAAGGGCGAGAGAGAGAGGAGGTGGGGGGGAGGGGAGGGAGAGGAGGAAGAGGGGAGGAGGGAGAGAGATATGGATGGCACTCGTAGATTGCAAAAGTCTTAAGATGCACATCAATCAACTGTGATGTCCAACCTCATTTAAATCTCAAATCGAATAAACTATATTGTAAAAAGGAGAACTGGGAAAATTTGAACAGTGACTGGATATTTGAGGGTATTAAGGAATACTATTGCTAATTTGGGGGGAAGTGGAAATATTCTGTAATTTTGTTTATAACAATTATAATAAAATCTTATATTAGCTAAATAACATTTTAGTTAAATAACATTTCTCTTATTTTATCCATTTATATAATCTACTACTAACAATAATATATCTACTATCAGAAAATGCCCAAAGTCAATTCTGCAGGAGAAAGAATGGCTTAGACAACAGAGTTACACGATCACGAGCAACTTTACATTAAACTTAACCATAAATATAAACCTGTTAGCCACATTAGCAATGGTAGGACATATCCGTTGGTAAAGCAGGAATAAAATACAGAATCTGTCAAGTCTAAAAGACAGACTCACTTTCATCTCTAACATATTTTATGCAGAAATATTGATTCTTAAGTGTGCTAAGCCACATCTATTTACAGTGACATTTAATGTGTTTCTGATTTATTGTCCTCCTCCTTATACACAGCCGATTAAGACAGGATGTAAACCCTAAAGAACATAGCATTACCACATCTTAAGAAATCAAGCTTGATAAATGAAACTGGGAGAAAAGGAAAATTTGGAATAAACTCGCATAAAAATCCATTACAATTTACTGAAAACTGGCTCTATCCAAATGAATTTGAATGTCTCTTATTGAAAAGAACCACAGGCATCATTCAAAAGCAGTAAAAAAGCTAGTGGACCTCAGAAAACAAAACATAAAAACTCATTATCACAACCCCTCCAAACTAGTGTAAGGAGTCTTCAAAGTTCTGACACTGAGTGCAGAGGAAGAATTCATGTACTTGATGCATATTATTACCAATTAGTTCTTTATGTAGTCCAACTCTAATCTGCCACATTAGTAGGTAGTTCGACAGATCATAAAATTTAAATTTTTTTAAAGTTACACCTTCACGGAGGTACTCAGAAGAGGTGTTGATTCATTTATTACAAATGGATGGAAAGGATGTGAAATAGGAAAATAGCATTAAAAAATCAATTATGAAATGGAAAGTTCGGACTGGGCTAGATAGCACAAATCAAGTAAGAACCAGCTATAATCAAGAAAAGATTATAAGAAGTTTTAAGAATTTCTGTCAGCAAAGTATGTAAGAACCAACTATAAAACTTATCCAAGAAGAGATTTTTAAAAAGCCCTAAGATTTTTGTCATCTGAGTGTAATCACTGAAGAGACGCTGTATAACTCATGTACTGCCTCTTCAGTTTTTACTCAAATTCTTATCTACTTAAAATTCTTACCTGGAATTCAGCTGTCTTAGGATTACTGATGTGAACTGCCTTTGTTGCAGAGATATCCAAACCAAGTTTATCGGCAATATCTTCTTGAGAGCACTAAGAAATACATACAAAATAGGTCAACATGGAAAAGCGATGACCAAATTTAATATAAAAAGTATTTAATGCTGTAAGTCAACCGAAGGTCTCATAGCAATGACGATTCTCTGTACAAATCAGTGAGATAAGAATAAACTAAGAATAAACACACACGATTAACCAAGACCCACAGCAGATGCAATTCGTCATCGTTATCTTACGATGAGTTCTAGCCACGATCCAAATTTTTCACATGAAGATGGTGGTACAATCTATACCCAGGGCCTTTCTAAACTCTTCCCATTTACCTTACCAGACTACAACTCCCTGCCATTCCCTGAACCCTATACTTTCCCCTGCCTTTCCTGACAGACGCTCCTGCCCTAGTTGCTGCCATCCCCCCACCGCTCTACTTAAAGGACATCTCCTCCTCTTCCGTTAAAATATCCCTCACGACTCCCTCTTTGGCATGCTCTCCCTCTTCAGTGCTCCTATGGCTTTCTGTTTTGACCACCACTGTAATTTCTGCCACATCCACACTGACTTATGGCAGAATGGTAGGACAGACAGCAGAAGTCAAGTGGCCTGAACTCTGCCCAATGTTCTTTCCCCTATATCATTTAACTCCTGTGCACACGTGCTCGGTAAAGCTCTGGGCAATGAATATGCTGCTAAGCACTCGTCCACCAAAACGAGAGAGACTCTTATCTCCCTCAAAAACCAGATGGCAGGTAGAAGTTGTGCAAATAAAACTTACTGTTAGAGATAGCAAGTCTAATAACAGATAATGCAAATAAAGTGCTTGGCATGAACTAAATGATCAGAAAAATATGATAGTTCATAAATCATTCCTAAGAATAAACAACTGTCACATATAATAACACTAATTTCTCAAAAAAGAGTTTAGACTTAACATGAAAACTGATGTGCCATCCGAGTCCTGTACAATCTTCCAACAAGAAGTGATATTGCTCACTGCACTGTTCTATGAAATGGTCAAGGACTAGCTGGCCTGTATGTCGCTCAGAAAAAAAAAAAAGGGTTTAGATTCACTTTATGCCAATGCCAGCTTTAAGGACTTCCTGCTATGCTTTCTTGGGAAGGATCCTGAAGCCACACCCTGGCACAGCGGGAAACGACGCCCGGGTGTGCCATGGCTGCAGGGGTGGAGAATGACGGCAGGCACACTGGAAACAGCCACCGTTTCCCCACTGCATAGAGGAGTTTTTATAACAAGATTTAGATATGTGATCAATCAATTAGGACAGGCAATCTATTCTTAAACAGAACTAGTACTATCTATATTTAAAAGGCTCCAGACACATGGCAAAATGGCGAGGTATATGAGTGACCTACTTTATCGTGACAATGGATGATAAGGGAAGGAGTTAAGTAGCTGTTTAAATCAACATATCCTGAAGTGGTCGTAGCTGGTATTCAGGAAGAAGTATTTTTTAAATGTCAACATATATATGTTTATTTTAGTGTTAGAAAAAAATAACAAGTAAATGAAGCCTATAATTTTTACAAATATTATTTTTATAATAAGGCTAACATAGGTATGCTGTTATAAAAGAGAGCTAATTTAAAAGAAAATATTACAACCAGTCTGTGGATATAGCAGAAATCATACTGCCGAGATGTGAATTACACTAGGGAAGTCAAGGGCTGGCTTAGGAAAGAAGAGCTGTTACTCTAGTTCTAGAGCAGACGTAAGGCTCGGAGATGTTTAGCTTTGCTTAGACAGCATGAAACTTTATAAATACTTATAATGTTGAAATTCCTATAGGAAAACTGTTATTACCCATCTGAAACTCTCCAGCACCTCCCACCTTCGCCCCTGGTGATAAACAATGTGCTGATGTGACTATGGACAGCCGAACAGACTGGCACTTTTGGTGGGACAGTTCGGGCACTGACCTTGAGTAAAGACGGACCTGGGCTGAAATCCCTGGTCCACAGCTGACTTGCCGAGTAGAGTGGGCATATTCCTCAAATTAACTGCTGCAGGAGAGAGGACACCTACTTCACAGGGCTGCACCGAGAGATGAAATCATAAAGCCCTCAGCACGGGATAAACTCTGCATAGCGGCTACTAGCCAGGAGGCAGAGTGTGAGCTCCTCTGAAATGCCTGGGGCACAGCTACAACAGCAAATTCTGTACCACTTAAAAAACAAAATACATTTCTCAGTGCTATTTTTTGTACTTCATTTTACATGACCTCACTGGTGCTCACAACTGCATACGTCCAAGAGTATGCACATGATGCCATGGTCCTACGAGCCACACAAGATGGGATAACAGAAGTCAAAAGGCCAAGATTCTGCTCATGGCTCTCCTGCTGTCTGGGGAAACGCTGTTAGGTACTTGTCATCTTTTCTTGGCCTCGGGCTCCCTCACTGGTACAGTGCCCGGCATGCAACAGAGACACCATCAGTGTTGGTGAACAAATGACTGCTGAATCAGGAAAACGAAGGAGTTGAACTAGACCTGTAAGGTCCCTTCTGGTGTTGCCAGCCTATGAATTACAATTGCTTAACACAGTAACTGCGAGAGACTCATCTCCTTACCAACCCTCTGTGTACTGGGAGCGATTCTCACTAGTGCCTTCTGTGTATCCTCTCAAGGACTGAGAATTTCGGGCTAGAACTAGGTTGAGGGGAAGAGAGAAGCAGATTTTTCGGTTGTCTTTGGTCTGGCTTTTGCCCTACGTCATTAAGTTGAAACTTACTTGAATACTCAAGAGCTACACTGTCGGCACCACGGAAACACTCCGCAAGAGAGGAAAGAGAACTATGGACCGCACGCACGTTTCACACCTTTCCAATGGTCAATCTGGTGGGGGAGGGGATTTTATTCTGATTGTGTAATAAAGTTCATTTTCTGAGTTAGGCCTTTTATGTCAGCTTTTCAACTCAAAGCAAATGGTTATGAACATATTCGAAGACAAAGACACAAGTTTATTGTGGAAATAAGTTTACGGTCCCCAAGCTCATAACCAGGGCAGCATCTAGTGGACACGGCCATGACCAAATAAAGACTAACAATTCTAACATAATAAAGTTGCTTGTGAAATTCATTGTGAACCCT
This sequence comes from Pteropus alecto, assembly GCF_000325575.1. NCBI lineage: Eukaryota > Metazoa > Chordata > Mammalia > Chiroptera > Pteropodidae > Pteropus > Pteropus alecto. The sequence goes on along the minus strand of NW_006431920.1, from coordinate 7,444,489 downwards.
CAACATTTATTACATGAAACTATAAAATATGTTGTCATCTGTCATTTAAGACACTTTTTTAGTCCTTCATGTTTTTCTGTTACTTAAAAAAATCTTCCAACATTTCTTTACTAGAAATAGTACAATCTCAAAAAAAAAAGTTATTCTTCTAGAACCTGGAAATTTTAGCAGTCTGGATTTTATAAAATAATTCATATAAGGAATCACAGGATAAATAATTCAGAGACTCCAAGTAAACAATCAGCTAAACAGAGACAGCATACCAGAGCAAAGGTGAGCGCTTCTGTGAATCCAGCAGCTGCCATGTCGTGTCTCAGAAGTTCTGTGAGCTTATTAAGGGGAAACTGGAAAAAAATTTGTCTCACTTTATTTCACCGCAATAAAATTTCCTGCTTTCAAAGAAGAGATTTATACAGAACATGTCAAAAGCAAACCACCCTACCATCCTCAGCAACATCCTGCTGGCGCCACCCTTTCTCATCTGCCCCACACCCTCCCATCACCCCACCACCCCAACACTCCTAGATGTACTACTCCCCACCTTCACCTCTCCTGCACACAGCATCTGCCTCCAGGCCCAGGTTAAGAGAATGAATCTCCCAGTTAGAAATTCGACAAGGGCTCCACACTCAAAACCTGCTTTTCTTCAAAGAACTAGTCATCACAGGTTTTCGACTCACTCTAATCAACTGGGCATCTGTTTTGTATCCTCTCCACAGCAAATGCCTCTCACGGCAGAGCATGTCCAAATAGTTCCTAATTCCTATGTTCTGGTTTTCTCAAAACCTTCCTGGCATCCAACAATCCGTTCCTAACAATAAGGTGTGTTTACTTAAGGGTGCAACCTTACTTGATTAGCTATGGTGTATGTTTTTGGGAGAGTCATCTGAATGTTGTTATATCCGTAAGCAATAGCTGCATCTTCCACAATATCACATGCATGGATAATGTCAGCTCTGGTTGGAGGGATTTCGATCTCAATCTGATTCCCATCGCCAATGACTTCTGACTTCAAGTACATCCTGGTCAGAAGCTTAGCAAGATTTTCTGGAGTTTCTCTGAAATAGGAATGCACAAACCATAAACTTCATTGCATTATTTAAAACATGTTTATATTTCGTTTTAAAATATGCAACTACCTGAAATCATAACCTTTCTTTTTGAATTCCCTTAGACACCATACATCCTGATACTCCGTCGTCACTTAACTTACTCTGAGGGGATATCAAAACCCTCTCCATGCATTCTTTCAGGAAAAATTAAATAGTCTTGTGTGCACTTCATCCTTGAATTATCTCCAACTGTAAATAAATAAATCAAGTTTCCAGAGCATACCTGATTCCAACTTTTTTGTTAATTAGATCGGCTCTCACCATCTCCTTTCGGTAAGCCAGTTCCTTAAGAGAAAGAGTTTGAGAAGCTTAAATCATTCCCATCAGATACAGCGTTAGACTCTTTCTATTTGAACTCATCATCAGTTTCATTACCCTTACACTGAAAATAAACTTGGTGTTTCAAAACATTATTATAGAGGAATATATTTGCTACATTATATTCATCTATGAACATTCTACCTGCTAAACAATTGAACTGCCCAGAAATAATATAAAATGCCAAACGTTCTTCTCTTTTAGATGATCAGTCACCATTCTCTTCAATAAAACATGTA
>NW_006431920.1:7381410-7442760 GCF_000325575.1 Pteropus alecto | reverse complement strand
TTTAGCATTATAGCATGGAAGCAGGTGTTTATGAATAAGATATAATAATTCATGTCACAATGTACTAGCCATCATACTAAGTCCAGAAGTATTATGAAAACATTCCTTTCATTTTTCCAGGTGGGGAGATTCAACCACGCTTCCAGTCGTAGCTGTCAAGCTGCTCCAGGAGACGGCACTGCTGGGAGTATCTCGTGAATTGGTACCCACAGGCCTTTGAACAATATGTAACTCTATCATGTTAGGCAGGAACAAACTCACATAAAATCCAGACTTTTCAGCACTTTTGGAGCATCTGTATGAATATTTCTTATCGTTAATTACCCTCAAAAATATAACGGCCACTAGCAAAAAGGCTATAAATTTAAAAACCTGTTTGGACTCAGGTAAAAACGATGAGCCAGAGCTTTGCTATTCAAAGTGCAATTCTTGGGCAGAAGCATCATTGCCTCCCTAGTGTTTGTTAGAGATGCAGACTCTCAAGCCTTCATAGCTAGCGGCAGTTACACTAGACCTACCGAATCTGAAACTGAATGTTATCAAGAGCTCTAGGTGATGTGAATGCACGTTAGAGTTTGGGAAGCATTGGACAGGGTGCTAATGCTTGTAACAGTAATAGCAAACTTTTACTGAATAGCTATTATGACCTAAACAGCACAAGGCACTTTTAAGATAATCACAACCCTCATAACAGATATCATTAGTATTCTCAATTTACCATTAAGGAATCTGAGTTTTAGATTAATAATGAGTCCCAGATCACAATGATAGTAAGCTGCTTAACTCTAGTGCTGTTATATTCCCAGTGCTTGAAAAAATGCTTTTTAGATAATAAGCACTTGGTATATAGTTAACGAATATAAGCATTCATGAAGCAATAAATGAACGAATTAATGAATAAACAAGTTCAGGTAGCTTAATTTCAAAGCTCACACCATTAACCACGACTCTCTGACTACCTAACACTTTCTCCTCTTCGAGCTCTCTTATTCCAAACTCTATTCTTTTATATGAAATAACAGAAAACTAGGAAAGAACTTTCGAAGTATTTGGAAAAATATGCTATTTTATGTGAGAAAGAATCAGTTTCCCCCAAGGATCATTCTTTCTTGAGAGGACAATCTATGAGCTTTTCTAGTCTAAATTTAGAAAGAAAGAAGTTAACAAAAGGTCACACACTGGTATAGTATTCCTTTACAGAAAGCCCACCATTTCAAATTTACAAAAGCTTTTTACAATATTAATGATTTACAAAATCATTAATTAATTAATCATTTATTAATAATTTACAAAAGCTTTTTACAATATTAATGATTTCAAAAAATTATCTACATGAGAACTAAATTTTAACATATTTCTTTTTCTTCCCAAAAGTACGTATTTCACTTTTAACACTTGACAATTCTTCATATTAAAAAGAAACTTTTTCAAATCAGACATTATTTTAAAACAGACTAAAAAGCTATCTCTGGCTAATCCCATCTACATGGTAGTAAACTGTATAAATGGCCACAAATTCTTCCAGTCTCTGTGCCCATGGTCTTGGATTCATTTCTCCTCAATCTAGCAAAATTACTGGCTTTGGCCACTGAGGTATCTTGCTTAAAAGCACTTGAGCATTAGACATGTTCTCTTGCTGTTGGGAATCTTGCAACCACCATCATGTAATGAAAACCAACCTAGGCTGCTGATGAGAAACCCTTGACGTGTCAGCCCCATGGCCAGGAAACAGACCTGTGAGTGAGACTATTCCAGGTCATCCAGGTACTAGCCTACAAACGGGCTGACTAAACAGGAGTGAGCCCAGCGGAGGTTAGCCAAGCCAGCCCAGACCAGAGGAACCAGGTGACCAACAGAATCATGAAATACACAAATCAGTTATTTTATGTCACTCATTCTTGGGGTAGTTTGTTACATAACAAAAGCTAACTGATAACAGCCACTAAAATCAATTTTTTAAAAAAATGATAGTGTTCATAATTTTAGTCATGCTTTCTACAGTTATACATTTATTTTAAATTATAATTAATACTCTAGGATAAAATATGATGCTAAATGCTAATGTTATCAGCAAAAGGAAGGTTTTGATCTTGGCAGGTTTTATCTACTTTAAAAGCTATTTGAATAATAGGAACTATTCTAGGCTCTGATTCACTTTATAAATAACAGGAATAGTGAAAAATTCAAAGAAAAAGAGCTCATCAAAAAATAGCCTCACTGAATCAGAACCATAACCAAATGACTGGAATACTGTCATATATTAAAATGACCATGTCATATATCAAAATGGCCATCTTCATATTTATAAAGCCATCTTGGGGGAAAAAAGCACAGATGATAATGCTCGTTTAGATTTTTTGCCAAGATTCTATATCTTCAAGATTCTATATAATTGTATTTACCACTAAATCAGTCCTGGTAATACATTTGGAGTTATTAGTTACAGTGATGGCCCTTAGCAACTGTTAATTCAAATGTGGACACACTCATTAGGTTTGGAGGGCTGAGCAATCTTAAAAGGGGTGAGACTATAAATTACCAGTTAACTAGTTAATAAGAGAATAAATCTCATAAATCATGACCATGTAATACTGTGGTATAATGCAGCATGTTGGGAGCTAAAGTTGAACTGTCAGTCAGGGCTTAAATCCTAGCTGTACCATTTAACACTAATAGGCAAGCTATTTAACATCTCAAGGTCTCTGTATCTCCATCTAGGATGAACCACCTTCACAGGGTTAATGTGAAAATTAAATCCATATAATGCATATCTAGAGCTTGGCATGTGGGTGGATGGATGGACTGATAGACCACAAGCACTCTAAAGCCATTATTATTATTATTGTCATCATCATCATCAAGTCACTTCTTAAATACTCACTGGAAAGGTATACGATTTTCCATTAGGAAAAACTACCTCAGCTGCTTCAACCCTGAAAAAATAAAAAAAGGGTCCATAAATTCTAGAAATGTGTATGGTTAATCAATTTTTCACTTGTTCTGCAACTGTAGCCTCAACACTCCAAACTATTCACATTCCAACAGCGCTGCGTGGATTAATCCCTCTCAATACAACATTACCATTCCTTCGCCTGTGGCTCCCATGTCCCTTTGGGTAGCACCCACCTGATACGGTTGTTTCCCAATACTGCAAATTGTGCATCCTCTCTGTGGACTCCTCACCAAGTGAGTGATAAACACAGTCCAGGCTTCAGCAGAGTGGTGTGTTACACAATGGAAACTGACCGACACAACCACTAAAGCACGAATCAATGAAAAAAGCAGCAACTGATATTGCCCATAAAATTTCAGTCCCGCTTTCTACAGTAACACATTTATTTTGAATTATAATTAATATTCTAGAATAAACTATGATGCTGGTATACAGTGAGGGCCATATAGGTCTGTTAAATTTTTTAAAATTACAATAATCTTATTGCTATATATAGGGGATCCTTGCTCTTACATATGCTTCTCTACTCTTGTTTAGCTCTTCCTTTTGCTGTTCCATGTTTACATCCTCAAATTCAATGAGCCTTAAACACAGCTTAAATGTCACTGCCTCCGTAAGACCTGCCTAGATTGCCTCAGGAGGCAGTAATTTGCCCTTACAAACGGCCGGAACATCACTGAAACTTTCAGAGCACTTATCACATTTTATTTTATACATTATTTATGTACATGTCTTAGCTCCTTAAAGAGATTATACTTTCTAGTTATAGGAAAACCATTTTCATCTTTATATTTAGCTCTGCCTTTAGAACAACAGGCCATCGATAAAGGTGCCAAATGAACTTACGTAAATTGATTCTCACAATATTCACTGAACGTGGTGACAATAATATCAAGAACTATTTTTGCCTGCAAAGGAAAAAGACAAATATTATGCTAACCTATAAATATGCATATTATCTCTTCACTCAGATGGAAATGAATAATATCTAATATAATAAGTCCTTAAACATCTTAAAAATGGACCTTTATATAATTCTAAAAAAAGGGAGTGAAATAAACCCAGGCTAATGTTGGCCTGCCCTTATTTTCAGGTGTTCTGCATTTATTCGGTTCTCCTAGAGCTACAATACGTGACTGAGACAAATAAGTTACCTCCTCCCGCCCACTCCCTTGGGTTTACCAGGTTTTGAGAGAGACATATGGCTAACCAGGGCAGTAAACCTTATCAATCTCACGAGTCTCTGCAGCCAGATCTGACTCATGGCTCAGCCCCTTACTAGCAGTCTGACTCTGCAAATTACCTACTGTCTTTGAACCTTAGTTTCATCTGTTAAGAGGGGGTTATAAAGTTCCTACCACATTTAGTTATTATGAAGATTATATATGCGTCTATGTGTGCCCGTGTATGTGTGTATACATGTAACAAACAACGAACAATGCCTGACACATAATGAAGGCCACAGAGATTTGTTAAATTTTAATTGAAAAAAAAAATGCTTAGGAAAAAATACAATAACTTTATTGGGATATATGCTTTGCTTTTATATATACCTCACTCTATATACAAGCTTCAAGAAGACTTCCAAGTTCTGCTAATGCATGAATTTTTTTAAAAAAGTTTTTAATAGGAACATTAACCTGACAATATTTTTCAAGGCAAATATAGTACATAAAGTTATAAATAAAACACCTAACAATGGATGCCAATTCCGCAAGGTATCTGTGAATGTCATTATTGGTCCTACTTCTATACTCCAGCCTTCTCCTGCGATTCAAGTTTACCTTTCTTAAACTGCTCTATGACTTCCTTACTTAACATGTATAAAGAAATCATATGCTGCAGAAAAAAACTTCCATACCAATTCAATCCGCGTTGTGGCTAAAAGTGAATGAATAACTAGTATTCTCCATATTCTAGATATCACTGTGTGCATAAACACTGTATCAATCTGCTAAATAACACTTCTTTATAGACGGTTTGTTTTAAAAAATTTTTTACCAAGTACACAAAGGTACCAAATTACTTAGCGCATAAATTAAGCCAACCAAGATAAATAATTGAAACAGATCACATTACAATACTTATCCCATTCTGTTCTACAGTTAGGCATATGGCTAATTCTCCCACTAGACTATGAGTTCCTTGAAATCAAGAAACATGTTCGTTATTAAATTTGCAGCACTAGGAAGACAGTAGGTGTTCATTAAATATTTGTTGATTGAATGACAAAGTACAGAACACCTGTATCTAATATTCTAAATTTCTAAAATATGTTCCCACATAATCTTGGTCCAGAAGTAAAATCTGTCCTGTCTGACAGCACAAAAAAAAGAAAAAAAGTTTTACTTACCTTAGTAAAGTCAGTTCCTGTGCATTCGATAAATACATTTCTAGTATTTACTGTTATTTTGGAATGATTTCCTACAACAAACATAAAATGACAATAACAAAACTATCAGTTTCAGCAATATAAGTGTACTAAAAAGCTCTAAAAACAAAGTGCATTTTAATTTAAAATACAATATAAACTAACATCTCAAAGTAAGGTGATGTACAACTTTTAAGCCCCATTGCAGGCTAGAAAATAAAAATAAAATAATAACAAGCCTTACTGAGTGCATGCAGTGTGTCAGGTGCTATGTCAAGCTCTTAACAGAGGTTGCTTCATCTCATCTTCACCATGACTCTGTGTCAGAGCTGTCGGCAGGACAACTAAGATTCAGAGATTAAGCTCACTGACCACGATCACAGGTATTAAGAAGCAGGGATAGTAAGACTTGGACCTGGATCTGGCTAACTCTGAAGCCCAGGTTCTTAGCCACTATAGCTGCTGAAGTCTAAGATCTTGAGACGACAAAGACTCTCCTTCCAATCATGAATCAACTAATCGCCCTGCTCACCTCTAGAAAAGCAAATACCTACGGCTTCGACATCATTAAATCGTATAAACACATTCATGTTTCCTTATCAAAAAGACTTCAGAAAGGAGTTAAGAGGGTAAAATTCAGTTTGAAAGCTTTAGTTTAACTATAAAATAACAGCAGGCAAAACAGAATTTGACTTTGACTTTAACCAAGTGAATTACCTGCTGAAACCTAAACATCAAAACCCTTTGGATGAATATAACAGAATCCAGAGACCAGCATCAGAAAGTATTTATAAACTTACACATATTTAGGCATTTATAAATTGTAAAAAAATCCCAAGTAAAATGTTGTTAAATAAATGAATAAAAAGAACCATTACAATAAAATCTACAAAAGACTTGAGATTCTCAGATTGAGTTATTTAATTCAGCCAAGTCTATTGAGAATTCTACAGAAATGCTGAAGAATGAAAAGAGACAGCAAAAAATCTGATGCTTAAGCGATAACTCACCATTGATGATTGGAGGCATTGAAAGGATAACACCATTGCTATCACAGATAACTGGGTACAGGGGTTTATTTTCAATGATATGTAAGTAATGTTTAAGGTGATTGTCATTCTGAAAGAAATTAAGTCAAACGAAATTAGTTTTTTATTTCTATCAATGCAATTAGTTTACCTAGTATAAAAAAATGGGGGAGGGGCAAGGAAACCAAACAGCTCCAAATTATAGAAAGTTCTAAGTTTATAAAAGTTTCTAACATGAATTAATATCTCAATATCCTCATACAGCCTCATCTCCTACTGGAGAGAGATGAGAACACAATTGAGCTATTTTTCAAAAGTGAAAATAAATTTGCACTGGTAAGGCTGAATCATCTCAAATAAAACACACTATCACAAAAACTATTCAGATAAATCAGAAGAAATCACTGGCAAAGGCCAAGGAAAACAGCTACTTTTTTCAAATGCTACCCACTACTTTTATTCATTATGTGCAATTTAAAGTGACTACTGAATTCATTTTCACTGCTGAACTCTAAAATGATAATATGAGAGTTAGGCACTCTGTAATAGTTCCCCCCTCCACAAAACTGGCTAAACTTATTGTTCTTTATCCTTGCATCGTATCCAAATAAATATTACAATGTGGTATGGTCTACTTCAGTGGGTCTCAATCCTGGCTGTACATTAAAATCGTCAAAGAGGATAAAAACGTAATAATAAACAAAACAAAACTACTTCCAGCCTCTCTTTAGATCAAATAATCAGTATCTCTGGGTTAGAGCTCAGACATTGCTTTTTTTTTTTTTTAAAGCACTCATTACATTTCTCTAATTCCAAGAACTGACTTTGAAGAAATTTCATGATTTATGTAGAGCTACTGCATGATATAAAAGAACACTTACCTTGTATATGTTCATCAGTTCACAGGCTGTATACTCCTTCGTCTTATTTAGAGGCTTAAATCTGATATCAGAAGGTCGCTTCGCAGTATAAGTAAATGGGCCTGACAAAGTGTCCAAATCATGGGTACCAATAGCAACCAATGCTCTTTTCCTAAATGATGAGAGGGAGAAAGAGACATAGAAAAGAAGATTTGACTATTCCAAAGCAGAAATTCTAAAGATAACACAGACTATAGGTTTTTAAAAATTATTTTTAGACACTTCCCTAAAATTGCCTGTTGCTGTATGACAACTTTAGGGGAATATAAGCAACATATTCTCACAACCATCAAAAGCAATGAGAAATTACAAAGCTACTAAAAACATTATTTCAGTAGCTGAAGTGTATTCCTTGCCACTATGCTTTCCTAAGTAATGTTACTTAATGTTTTCAAGGTCAACATTCCCTCTACCTTTTTCTAACCTTATTTCCCCTTAGTGTCCTCAAGTAAACATAAACTTTTTATTAAAGTACCGAATTGCTTTATTTTTTGGCTTTTCTGTATTTTCCTAAATTTTCTGTCACACAGCTGTATTGCCTTAATAATGGAGAAAAATTACTTTTAAGAACTGTAAATTACATTTAAAGTTTAAAGTGCAGGGAAAGTTCAAAAGCTATTAATGTCATTTGTTTTGCACTTTATCTGCCAAGGATTTAAGGTATTTTAGGAATTTATAAGTAACAAATTAGGAGAGAAAAAAATAGAAGCAGGGGTGTAAAACAGAGCCAGGAATGATGTTAATACTCAATTATAATCTAAAGGTCCACAATCTTATAGAGAGGTTCACAAATTTGGCTCTAAACTTTCCATCAGACAATTCGAAAAGAGAAACTTGGTCAGAGTTTAATGTTCTTAAGATGTCATAAATTGGTTTTAGATGTATGTGCACATACATTTGCATATTTATGCATAACCACATATACATACCAAACAAATGAATTGCATTAGTGATCAAGGATTTTATTAAAATCTGTTATATGAACTATGAAATAGTTTTTAAAATTTGCAGGAAACCAATATTGTAGGAAACCAATATCTAAGGCCAGTGACTAAACCTTTAATAAATATAGTTGAATTGAATAATATTGTTGACAAGAATCAGAAAAAAAGTGTTACTTTACCCAATGAGTTACAGGCTTATGGAAGGTAACCCCAGAACTACCATAGGTTGAAAAATATACATGGTTTGTTCAGTTTAGATAAATTAACAATGGACAAATCCATGAGTAAGAAAGTCTATGCTTTCTTAGGTATTAATAATGGTCTCTTAATCCTAAAACAATACCTCAAAATATCACCAAATTTCAACTTCAAACCAATCGCAAAAAAAATTCCAGATGAATCAAAGAGCTATGCATTTTGAAAAACAAGAGACAAATATACACACACACAAAAGAAACCATAAAAATTATTTGAAGAAAATATAGGATAACAATGCTTAAAGCTCTGGAATAAGATGCCCCTTCTTAAGCTAGACACAAAACAGAGTTCACATAAGAAGACTGATAAATAATAAATGTGACTAGCCAAATTGAAAACACATATCCAAAAACCCCCAACGCCAAAAGACACACTGATAGAAAAGCTTTACTATATATATATATATAGAAAAATGATTACTATCCCAAATATACATATAGCTATGAAAACTAAAAATAGTTAAAATCAAGATTTTACTTATTACACTGACAAAAAATTTAAAGCACTGGTCTGAAAAGGCAGCAGGTGAAAACTGAAAGGACTGGTAGCAAATTCAGGGGCTGCCAACTGCAGAGGTCTCATCCAGCCAAGTGTTTCAAGCCTGAGTCTAGCCAAATACTCAAGCCTTTGCCTGCAAGAACAAGACCACGCCTCTGAGAAACAGAACACAATCAGGAGCATCTTCTATAACGCAGTCAAAAAGCAGTGGACGTGGGAAGAAACAGAGATTGACTCATACTCCAAACAAAACCTGTGCACAAAAATCAGTGCTAAGGTCACCCAGGTTTTCAAATCACCAGATTTCAAAAGTGCTAGGACAAAACAAAAAAAAATTGTTCAAGAATTATGGGAAAAGTTGACACAAAATGAAAATATAAGGAAGTTATCAGCAGAAAAAGAGCAACTTTTAAAAAAAGAACCAAATGGATTCTAGAGATGAAAAGTACAATAACTGAAGCAAAAAGTTCAGTGGATATTTCCGGCCAAGATGGAGTAACAGAGACTGGACTTACTCTCCTGCCTGAAACAACCATTAAAGGTGCAAAATATATAAAACAATGGTTTTCATGGCCGGCACTGGATATTAGGCAATGAAGGGCAGCAATTTCTGAGAGACAGGAAACAAGTGAGGTGAGCCCCAGATTGCCCCAGTTTACTGCCTGAAAGGGTCTCCAAGTTGCAGGGCAGGAAAGGTGGGAGAAGGTAGCTGGAGCCCAGAGGACTCCCTGGCTTAAAGAGACAGAGCTGAGGGAGACTAAGAGGGCCAGAGTTCAACGGACAGAGTACTGCGGGGAGAGCTACAGAGGGAGTGAGCTCTGGAGCTCCGTGGAGGGGCCCCCTCAAGCATTCAGCTGAGTACCGATGGGCACGTGCACGTGCGTGTGAAGAGACACCCCGAGGCAACAGGGAAGAGCCATCCAAGGGAACTAGGAGGAACACTGCTGTCCAAACAGAAAGAAAACCCACTGCTCAGTGGCCATGCGTAAAGTAGGCACAAAGGACCTGCCTCGGTCATAGCAACTAATTAGCCCTAATTAGCAACTAATTAGCCCTACAGAGATTATTGTTCAATCAGTGAAAAACTGAAAAACAGAGGGGAAAAAAAAGCAAAGAAAAGTCAATGTAGCAAATGCTGGTTCTTTGAAAAGATCAATATAAATCGATAAAACTTAGCCACTTTTTTCAAGGGAAAAAATCTTTCCCTTTTTTCAAGGGAAAAAAAGACACAGAATGAAAAAGGTGATATCACTGCAGGTACTACAGATATTAAAAGGATAACCAGAGAACATTACAAAAACTTTATGCCGATAAATGCTATAACTTAGAGTAAATGAATATATTTCTTGAAAAACACAAACTTCCGAAGTTCACTCACAAGACTGATTAGGATTTACTGGCAGATAAGGACTCTGGCACACAGAGTACTAGGATGTGATTTATTCCTCCCCTTTGGAAAAGCTCACGATTTCCAAATCTACCAAATAAAACAGAGCTTAAAGTTAAATTAAGTGAGGAAATGCCTTGTGACTTAGGTAAAAATGAATTTTTCAAAGAAAGTATGTCCAGAGCAGATACCGTGGTTCGATCACTTCCTCGCTATACCTCTCCTTGTTAGGAATCTTACACACGGGAGATGGTGTATATAGCAAAGTCAAAGACACAATAAAAGTCATTTAAAAGTCTTGAGTTGTAGCAATTTATAATAATACTCAAAAACTCAGTGTAAGCTAAAAAAAATTTTTCCATTTTAAAATGACAGCTCATACCTCAAATTACCATGGTTTAGTATTTATTAGTATAAACCACTACTAACAAACAAAACCAAGAAAATCTCTAGGACTAGATATTTCTTCTCTATATAGCATTTAAACCCTATCTCTCATTCCTCCATGCATACACTATTTGTAAGCAGTAACAAATAGCTGTCTGGTAAAGCAAATTTAAACTCTTGTTACTCTCACGTTATTATTATTCCAGAAAGGTTTTGAAGAAAAATCTGTAGACAAAGAAGAAAGGAAGAAGGGAGGGAAACAGGAAGGGAAAGAAAAAGGATACAGAGAGGGGAGAGACAAAGGGATGGGAGGCGCTGGGTGGCGGGGGAGAGAGGCAAGGAGAAAAGAAGATGCAACCACAAACCTGCAAATGTTCTGATGTAATTTCTCTTGAAGTTCGATGAAGCTGTCATATCGATCTTTTGTAAACTTTATATTTCGGAGAACCGCTGCTACAGCATAAGGGCGTATTTTAGCTGTCTAAAATTCATCATGTCATTAGAGATGGCAAATATGAAGCTTTTCTTTGTAATAATATTTTGTAATAGAAAGTTAGCTGCACTCGATAACTGTCACGCATTTTCATTCAAACAAGTATATATTCATTCATCCAACAAGTAATGAAATACAGTGGTGACGAGAGACAAAGTCACTGTCCTAATGGAATTTATATTTCAGTAAGATGTCTGAAAATTTACTAAATAATTGAGAAAAAAATTAATCTTTAAGTAGTTTGCTTATACTTGATTTTTTTTTTTAACCAAAATAACCTCTCCTTATATTTTTTCTTCTCAATTCTATTACTAAACCACAATTGTATCTCTTAAATAAACATTTGGATGTTATTTTCCAAAATTATTCATGGAAAACAGATGTCTTTGTTCTCTTTCATTTCTTGGTAAAAACAAATTGACAATTTTTAAGAGCTAGAGGTTAAATATACATCCATTTTAGCAAACGATCAAAGAAATTACACTGGGTCAGCTTTGTTCTTTTTTTCCTCCCCACGTTATAGACATACACAAAAGAGATTGTTTTCAGAAGGAAAATGAGATTTCATCCTTATTACCTCTTCTGTGATGATCAATTTCTGGATTTCCCCAATAGGCATTACTCGTTTATACACTGGAGCCTTTATCCTACAACAAATTAAAACAAATGTGCTCGTTATTAAACAAAACATTTGATTAACTATACTCTCTTCTGGGTATAGAAAGTAAAAAAAAAAAAAATGAACAGAACTAAAACAATCGATTGAAGTTACACCAAATCAAATTTGAACTGAGTATCAAAAAAAAACAAAAACTAACTTTCTAACATTTAAAGTTGCCCCAAAACAGTACAGAATGTCTCAGGTAATGAGAGTCCTATCACTGGAAGTCTCAGCAAGAAGCTAGAAAACCATTAACTAAGCAACTGTATGAGGAACACTGAAACATCAGCTGAGGTTTAAACGATGGTAAAGTTTTATTCCAAGGACGAGATTCTGAACTCCTAAGAAAAACAGGGTTAAAGATACAGATCTGGACCTAACTGAATCAGGATATTCAAGGGAAAGGCTTGGTAAATGTACAGTTTGAAGGCACAGTCCAGGTAATTCTTATGAGGAGTCGAGTGTTTCTCAAACTTCAATGTGCTTACAATCGACGAGGGAAGCTGTTAAGCCACAAATCCTGATTCAATAGGTCTTGGGTGGAAGCTGAGATCTACACTGCTAATAAGCTCCCAGGTAAAGCAGATGATGCTGGTCCTTGGATCATACTTTGAATAGCAAAGGTTTTAAGTCACTTTCCTAATTGTCTGATCATAAAAGTCACAGACATGCCGTTAGAAATTTTAATCAGGCAGCTTTGGAAACACTCTAAGGGAATGTCTCTAAACCTAAAATATAAGCATCTGATTATATTATACCAACTGATTATTACACCAACTCGGTCAACCCCCCAAATTTTAACCACCTTAACCACTTATTCGCTTTAATATATTCATTACTTTCCATATCTATTACATGAAGGGTTAGAAGCAAACTTAAAATCTTCAATATAAATTAAGAGATTGAAACTAGAAAGGCCAATGAACTTGCCCAAGACTAAACGACCATTGTTAAGATCTTCAGTTTTCCGATGAGAAAGCTCCACCCAAGCGTCCTTAGAAATCTTAAGAAAACAGCGTATAAAGTTTTGTCACCTCCACTTTTCCTCCCAAACTTTAATTAATCCAATGAACCATCTATTCCAATTGGGTTACTCAGGGAACTCACATGAACCCACTAAAGAATTTTTTTAAAGTCATAAAATCGTTAACCACTCCATTTAAAAATATGCTCCCTAAATGAAAGGCTATGACTCAATACTCTCAGTTTCAAATGGCTACATTCTACATGAATCTCACCCTCCAGTCACCCCTCTGTGCAGACCAGAGCTGTGCACCTGTCCAACGAGGTTTCTTCTAGAAACGTAAATAGAGTTGCTGAAGAAATCTAGCTTGGCAGAGTATTTAATAAATATATTACCTTACCTTTCTTTAAAGACTTGAAGTCCTCGAACCAATCCTTCCAGACACAGGAGATCATATCTATTAGCGGGGACGTCAATTTTGTAAAGAACAACATCAGATGCCCCCTGTGCTTTTTCATTACCTTGTTCCTTACTTATAATTTCCTTCTCAGAAGTCTAAAACAAGCACAAAAAATAAAGTAAAACCAAATAAATTCTTTTGAAAAAGTAGTGGTCAGCCCTTTAAAGCACTAACTATATTATACATGTTCTTTTCTGCAAAAGAACACAAGTTTATTATATCTACAGGAAAAATAACAGAAATGACTTTTACTGAGTTCAGACGGCTAGGATCTTCATTCACTCCAGAACACCACAAATCCTTCTAAAGCGAGGGTCAGCAAATGATGGCCCATGGCCAAATCATGCCTGCCACTTGTTTTTGGAAATAAAGTTTTACTGGAACATCGCCAGGCCCATCTGTTTACATATTATCTTTTGTTACTTACACATTGCAACGGCTGAGTTTTAACAGAGACTATACAGCCTACAAAGCTTATCATCTGGCCCTTTAAGTAGTTTGCCCATCCCTGATACAGAAGGAAATGAAACCACCGCTAAGAACACAGGGCAACAACATTAAAAACAAAAGTGTCACTGAGGTAAAGTAAAGATGATTCACCAACTAAAAGAAATACAACTTCTTATAAGGCAATGACTCTAAAAGCTAATTCCTGTGAGCACCCAAGCCTAGGAGCAACATGAGAATGAGAGTAATCACATAGAAACAAAAACACCTGAGGAGACCATAAGCTCTGGTGTAAATCAGAAGGGATTATCGGTACAATGGGAAGCAATGTCGTGACAGCAAAGATATAGAGCAGCAAGAATGAAGGCAACCGAGAAATATTACTAAACTAATAATTTTTAATACAGTGGCAAAAAGTTTTGAATATCGGAATCACCACATTATAGCAGAGAATAATAACGGACTGTCTTAAATATAACTATGAAGTTAAAGTCTTTCTTATGTTTACTACAGCAGGGAACTAAAATATATATTTAAATTTTTTTCAATCGAAATGCTCAAAAGTTACATTCCAATTGTTAATGCTACAATTAATTAATGTTACAAATTAATTGTCTACAAACTTATGCAGAACTCCCACTATTTCTACCACCTATAACCTGCTAAAGTAACTGATGGAGTGCTATCAAAATATGCAATGGCTTTTGTTTTACATGATGTCCTCCCACTGCCACAATATGAGCAGTTCAAATTATTGCCCAAATAAAGAATTATAGTCAACACCTGCACAGGAAATTCATTTTAGTCAGTAAGCATTACGCACCCAAGTCACCCCTAAGGAACCACAGAGGTCCAGACGAGGCTGGGACCGTGCAAAGCTGTGCTGGGCTCCATGAAACATCTATGATGGGCTTCTCAAACTTGGGAGGCATATTTTTAAAATTACAGAGGATGAAAAAAAATAAAAGCAAAAGAGCAGAATGAGGAGGAGGTGGGGGAAAAAGGGGAGGGAACAGGAGGGAAGAAAAGAGATGGCGGAATGAGAGAATGACATGAGAGGAGGAAGCAGCATTAGAATTTAGAGTTCAGTCACAGGGGTCAATAAAATTGCCATTCTTTAGCAAAGAAAGATGAGTCACTGCATAGGGGATGCTGGACTTCAGGAGGGAACTCTAAAAGAAGGGGAGAAAATGTGGTAACCAGGGAAATGAAGGTATCTGAATAGAAAATGGCCTAATCCCTTTGCAAAAAAGACACTGCAACTTAAATCTTTCATTTTCAGCATCTCGATTCATGCAAAAACCGTATGTGAGGAATGGGTTTGTCAGTGCTAACAAAAACCTTATACAAATCAAAGACCACAGAAATTTCAGAGCCAGGAGAGCTCTACAGGAATCATATAATCCAAACCCCTTATTTCACAGATGGAAAGGAGGCCCAGACAGCCAGTGTGATTGTCCAAGCCAGTAAATGTGGGAGCTCAAATGATTACTCAAGTTTTCTGATACCCAGACCAATACCCTTAGGTATCACACATCCTCGAACATAATTTTGAGGTCTAATAAAATTATTAATAGCAACTTATGAATATAATGTACAGAAATCTCAGCCAACTTGTCAAGCATACAGATGCTCAATATAAAAAAAAACTTCTATAATATTAGTATGCGGCAGAAACAAGGCCAAAGTACATATTTGTCAGCCTGAAGATTTTTTAGCCTTATAGTTTATAAAACATTGAATAGATGAAGATAAAAGGCTTAAGAAAAAAATAAAACTAATTACGAGACAAACATAAACTCATCTTTTTAGTTATAAGTACAGTGTCTTTAATACATAATCATTACTAGTTAAGCTATTTTGCAAATAAGGCTTTTTAAGTATTTTAATCATCACACAATCAAAAGACTAGGAAAACACTTCATAATCATTTTTATAGGCAATTCTTCAAAAAATAAGATTATTTTACAAGACTACTGTATATAGTAATGAATTAGGAATAAATTAACACCAAAAAGAAAAGGAGGAAGGTGGGAGCAGGGGACAGACGAAGTGAAGGAGGGGGAGACAGTGACTCTGGCTGCAGCAACATTTCCACTGCTCTCAGGCCCCTTTCCATGTGGTTACCCTGCAGTAAGGCCCCTCACTCTGATTCTAGAGTTACCTAGATGGTCTGTCTACCCGTCTCCACAGCACCAGCCTGAGACCTTGAGGTGACTGCACACAGAATGAGGCAGGAACTCCTTTTGAGATTTTAAGCAAAGCAAGACACTCTCAAGACCAGAGCTTAGCCCCTTAACACAGAGAACACAGAAATCCCCACGGCCCACAAGTGTTTCACCTTTAACTATGAGGTAACAAAGATAAACTATATAGTAAACCTCTGAAAAATGTGCTTATGTGCGGAATATTTGAAAAATAAATATACAATACATACGATTTCATCAAGTTCCAGACCAAATTCAAAACATAGTTCATCAAATTCTTCGTCAGCTAGAAAAAAAGAGATTGCTAATTTTAATCTGATCAGCATAAATGTATATAAATTGCAGTTTCTTATTGCCTCGCCCCAAGAATTCTAAATATCAGCCATCCTGTATCACCATTATAAACAAAAAAAAGCTTAAACAAAAAAGTATGAAAATAAGAAAAAAAACCCATAAATTAAAGACCTAATATATCTAATATCACCTATAGAATTAGGTTACATCTACTGGGAATTTTATATTTACTTAGAAGAAAAACAACTTATTAAGCAGGGATCGAATGTAAAGTAAGCTCCAAATCACAGATCCAACACAATGAAATAACATCATATAAATCCTATTATTTGAAATTCTCTGAGGTGGCTTTGGAGCCAGGCCAATGAGTCTGAATTCTGACTATGCCACTTACTAGTTCTGAGAGCTTGGCATTTCATGTAAACTTTCTAATTCCTATGCCTCATCCATAAAGTGAATCAAAATTCCTCATCCATAAGTAGCATTTTACAGTCATTTATTTATATAGCATGCCAACTGTTGGAAAGATTTAAATGAGTTCATACAGATAATGGGCCTGGCATAGTGCCCTGAAAAGTAGTAGGTCTGCAATAAAACAGTTCTCTTTCTCATTTTTAAATTTTGTTCTACTTTGCTTTGCTACTCAGTACAGCATTTTCAGGATCTTCTCATTACCAAAAATCAAACACAAACCATCACTACCAGTATAGTCAAGTGAAAAGCTGGTCTTAAGATTCCTGATCCCGACACCAACCTTCAATTTAATAAACATTTGTTGAACACCTACTATATGCAAGCCACTGCACTATGTGCCAGGGCTGCAAAGATAAATAAAACAGAATTCCTGCGTTAATTACTTCCTACTCTAATAAAGAAACCAGACATGTAAACATAGTTGAGTGCAAGGTACAGAGGTGGCACAAAGAAAGTAATCAGCTCCACTTGGGGTCAACTAAATCCTCATGGAAAGGATGAGTTCATTAGTCAAAGATCGTGGGGAGTGAGATAACAGTATGGCACAGTATGTGGAAAGTTCAATATGGATGAAACATTAAAATTCACGTTAGGAAGAGATACAAGGAACAATGAGGCAGAACTCAAGTCATGAGAAGCCAAGGGATTTGCCCTCTCTCCTGCCTGCAAGCAATGGGCAGTTAAACTGAAGGATTTTCAGCTGAGCAAAAAGCATGATTACATCTGCATTTTAAAGAATGGTGACAAGGTATACGTCTAATCGCTATTGTTGTACACCTGAAACTAATATAATATTGTATGTCAACTGTAATTGAACAAAAATTTTTTAAAAAGGGATGGTGGCAGGGTGGCGGATGGACTGGATCAAGGATCTACTCCAACAAGTAAAATACACTGAGAACTTGGTTAAAGCAGAAATCTGTAAGACTCAGTGACTGAATGGGAGCTGGGCACCGTGAGAGAGCAGGAGCCTAAATGAGTCCTAGGTCTCTGGTGGGGGTACCCGTGACTGAGGCAGGAAAAAAGAGGCCCCAGGAATCCCTGCCTCCTGGTATTCATATCCTTGTGTGAACTGAGGTCTGAAGCAACCACATGAGTGAGCTGGGAGCACATTCTCCAGCAAAGCCTTGAGCCCAGCTGACAGCTCGACTACAACACGGTGAGAGACTCGAACCAGAACCACCCAGCTAAGCCACCCCTCGATTCCTACCTCTCAAAAACTGCGTGAAATAACAAAGGCCTGTTGTTTCACACGCCTAAGTGCTGGAGTAATTTGTTATACGGCAACAGATAATACAGACTTTAGTCCCTGGAAGTGGAGAGCTGCCATAACAAAACATGGGGGAAACACGGGAATAGCTATGGGAACAGGAAGTGGTCTTTGAGAGGGTAGATGAAAACCCCAGTTCCCATACGGTTCTTAATACATTCAACCAGTTACACTCGGGATGCAACCCAGGGCTCTATCCTTAATCTGTCCCCTGGTACCAGGGACGCAGTAAGCGCTCCATGCGAGATCCCTGAACGAACTACATACAGGGCGAGCCAGGCATGTGCGGGTGATGCAAAGGCTGCCGCAGGGAAACCGGTCCCTAGAGGCTACGTTAATCAGCCCAGGCCCGCCGCTCCGGGAGTCAGCACCCTCCCTTCGCGACCGCCTGAGGCCAAAACATGCCGGGCTGCATGATCGTTGCCCTTTTCGGAGGTGGGGGTGGGGGTGGGGACGGTCCCAGCCGCCGAGGAGAGCCACAATGCTCAGGCTATGCGGCCGACACTCACTGTAGGTCCGACCCAGGGCTTGGAAAAGGAGATCGCGCTTCACGCTGACAGTCGGCATGGCGAGTCGGGCCCACTGCGCCTGCGCGGCGAGCGGGCCAGCGCTCAGAGACAGGAGACTTACAGGACCCGGCCCTTCCCGTGTGGGCTGTCTTGAATATTGCCAGTCTGCTTCCAACCGCTTCTCCTTTCGTTTTTCATCTGAACGCAAGTAAATTCCACTATTAAACTTAGTAAATCTAACTGCATTGGGTGAATAACCTACAGGCTGGTAAAGGAGACAGAATTTAATAGAATATGCTATGATTTGATGGTCAATGGGAAGGACAGACCGTGAAGGCTCTGACGTCTCTGACGCACTACGGCGGATGACGCCAAACTAGCGGGCGGGGCAAGAGGGGCGGGCGCGTAGTAGGGGGCCGGGCTTCGAGGTGACGAACCCTCGCGGGGCGGTGGTGAGAC
Source organism: Pteropus alecto (assembly GCF_000325575.1). Taxonomy (NCBI): domain Eukaryota; kingdom Metazoa; phylum Chordata; class Mammalia; order Chiroptera; family Pteropodidae; genus Pteropus; species Pteropus alecto. The sequence continues at coordinate 7,423,776 of NW_006431920.1, read as the reverse complement.
TGAGAGTGGGCGGGTCCGAGGCTGCCAGGAGACAAGCATGTGCAAATCTGGAAACAGGAAAAACTGTTACATTGAGTAAAGCTCTCTAAGGCCATTTAGGTGAGAGGCCAGTAGCTAGGTTGGATTAGGCCTCCCTTACTGCCAGTCAAGCAGTTTTTCATTTTATTAGCTTCCCTCTATGGCTAAAGGAAGTCACTTCCCAGTGCCCAACATAATAGATTGTCAGAGGCAATCTATGGCAAACATCTCCAATGTCAAGTAAAACTCTTTTCACAAATTGGTATTCAGTATTCAGTTAATGAATAAAAGATTTCCTGAATTATTGCATGCTGACCTGCTCTCCTCTGAGCGTTCCAAAAAGTTCTGTGGCCTCTGAACTGCAATTTCCTTGTCTATAAAAGTTAATAATACACACCTTAGAGAATTATTATAAGGATTAGAAACAGTACTCATAAATGACTAGTATAGTTCTTTGTCATCGGTCTTGAAAACTAGGAAGCTGTAATTATTGTTATCTATCCCATTATTGGGTTTCCTGACTACGCCTGAACCAGCTATTCTCAGACTATCCAGGGGCATACTCCTCCCCCACTAGCTCCAGCTCATCCATCCTGCTTTTCACCTTTGCACACACACCTTTGTACCTTCTCTATGACTAGCTAAGCTGTCATAGAGAAAAGGGAAACTAGGCCATGAGTGCTCATCGCAAATGACATTGGATGATGGATGGGAAAGATAATCGGAAAACCTTAAGATACCATATCATAAAATGTAGGTAAGTGCTTCTCTCATCTAATTTTAGGGCCAGCCTGAGAGCAAGAATAAGGTGACAGCATTTCCTAGAAATGAAAAACAGGCTGGCTAATAAACATAAAAAAAATTCTCCACTCATTAGAAATTAGGGAGATGCAAATTAAAATTATAATGAAATATATTTTCATAGCCACTGAGTTGGTAAAAATGTGACAATCTGACAAAATCAGATATTGGCAAGTAAGTGAGAGTATAAACTGATACAATCATTTGGGAAATATGGCCTGATCTAGAAAAACAGAACATGTGCATGCCCTACTGCCCAGCAATTACTGGCCCAGAAATATTCCTCACGGAATCTCATACCCATGTGCACCAAAATAAGAATGTTTATAGTTACATTGTTCATTACAACAAAAAGTAGGAAACATCCCAATGTCCGTCAATATTAGAATGGATAAACCATTATGATGAATGAATGCAATGCAGCACATACAGCTATGCAAATAAGTGAACTTCGGCTGTATGCGTAAACTTGGATAAAAAAGTAAATTGCAGAAGTATATATACCGCATGGTGCCATTTATATAAAAAAGAAAAACAGGCTAACCTAAAGAGAATATTGTTTAGGCATACATAAATAGATATTATGACTAAAAAGAAAGGGATAATAAACACGAAATCTCAGAGGAGGGAGTTCTAAGTGAGATTGAAAGGATACAACCTAGGAAGTTGGGATACTACTGAAAGGGTTTCAAAAATATTGATAATGTTCTATTTTACCTGGTATATCTTCACGGATGTATTGTAAGAAAGTAAAGATGAAGGTGAGAAACAAGAGATGAATGTGACATTCTTTTTTGGGGAGTGAGGTAAACAAATGCTCGATGGCCTATAGCTGAGTAGAAACACAATAGGAATATTAATATATGATTTTGTTATTTTTTTCATAAAAAGCTTTTTTCCATAGTTTTAGTCTAACTTATAATTCTTTTTCTTTATAGATTCTGGGTGTTAGGTTATGTTTTAAAAAGTCTTTCGCCACTCCAAGATTTTTTTTTTAGAATCATGTATACTTCTTAAAGGACTTGAATGGATTCTTCCCCCAACCACTACTCCATTTAAATCTCAGCTCTTTCTGAAATTTGTTTTGGTTTTGGAGCAAGCAAATGAATCAGCTTTATTTTGTTTTCAAACAGTGATCCAGTTAAAAACAACACGATTTATTAAACAAGTTTCTTTTTTTTCCACAGATGTGAAATACCTTCTGCAGGGTATTTGAAATTCCGTATATATTTGGATCTATTGCTGAAAATGATTCCGTTGCCAATACCAAACTATTTTTGATTATAATGTATCATACATTTCAATATTTGGAAGAGTTAGTGGACCTTTCATGATTTCTTTTTCAAAAACATCCTGACTATTCTCACATGTTATGTTTTCTTGATTAGAATTTTGTCAAGTTTTGAAAAACATTCTTTTGATACTTTATTAAGAATCATATTAATTTATGAGTTAGTTTAGGGATCTTTCTATCCAAGAACCACGGCCCCCATGCAAGTTTTTGAACATACCAGGCAATGACCCATTTTGGAGTCTTTGAACCAGCAGTTCTCTCTGCTAGAATGTTCTTGCCCCCAGACGCACACAGGGCTAGCTCCCTCAGCTCTTACAAGTGTTCTCAGAAAGACCTATCCCTGACTGCACTATTTATTATGGGTATTAGACATTAATGTCTCTAACCTGCTAAAACATAAGTTCCATAGGGCAGAGATTTTTTTGTATTTTGTTCACTAATATATGCCAAGAACCTCAAACAGTGACTGGCACAAAGCAAACCCTCGATAAATATTTGAAATTTTCTTTTAATGATAGGAATACTTGGTATATTATCTTTTCTTTTTTAAAATATATACTGCAATAAAAAAATGGACAAAGGAAATGAACAAACAATTCATTAAATACAAGCAAAAAAGAAAAAGCGAGGAGGAGAGAAGAAATGTAAATTAAAACAATAATAGCAGAGATATTTTCTCCAGGGAGACTGCCAGAGACTAAAGAGACAACGATACTATTTTGTGTTGGCAGTGATTTAGGAAGCTGGCACTCTTAGACACACCTGTCATGAATATAAATAGCAGTTTGACGATATGAATAAAAAACTTAAATATGTATTCTCTTTGAACAAACCGATAGTTGTCAGATGAGAAGAGAATGTAGGGGACTAGGTGAAAGGGCTTAAGAAGTAAATATTGGCAGTTATAAAATAGTCATGGGGATGTAAAGTACAGAATAGGGAACATAGTCGATAATATTGTAATAACTATGGTGCCAGGTGGGTACTAAACTTATTGGGGTGATCCCTTCATAAGTTTTATAAATGTCTAACCACTATGCTATACACCTGAAACTAATATATTAAATGTTAACCATAACTGAAAATTTTTTTTAATTTTTAAAAACTATGTATTCTCTTTGACCCTGAAATCCCACTCTTGGAATTATTCTAAGGAAATAATCAAGGAAGTATTTTTCTGTTTGTAATACAGAAAATTTGGAAACAACCTGAATGTCCAACAATATGGGGCTTGATTAAATAAAGTCTGATACCTTCATATGATAGAATATTATGTGAATATTAAAATGATACTTGAGAACTACATTTTTAACATGGGAAAAAAAGAGTCCACAACATATTATGTGAAAACAAGTTACTAAACAATATACTTAAAATACTTGATTTTTTTTAAATGCATGTATACATTGAGTATGAACAAAAATGAAACAGCTAGTATGATATACACCAAAGTGTTAACAGTCATTATGAGGGGAAAAAACCCAGTCATGTTGAGTTCTCCTCCTTGCCTATCAAACATTGGTAAGCAATCCAACTCTTTTATCCACATATGATCAGAGACTGCATAGATCCATGTGATCGTGATCAATTTTGCCCGTAAGACATGTAGCAGCAAAGAAAAAGTTTCTGAAATAATTGTGCCACTTAATCCGTCCTACATATTTCAGGTCCTAAAAATACAGTACTGTGTCTAATGATATTTTACACTGGAGCAGGAGAGAGTTTAAAATGGTATGCTAGTGTTATGTGTAGTGCTTTCCTCTCTAAAAACAGACATTGTCCACTTCCAGCTTCATAAAATGGAGTAGGACCTTATCAGATGGTTGCAGGGATAGTGTAGGTGGGAACAGTTTGAAACCTGAAAAATGTCCTTCAAATATTAGATATATTCAAGATATATCTAACACTCAAATATTATTTATACTCAAGGTAATAACCTAAGTGATCCAAGACTGTAAATTCTCTCTGGTATTAAGCTTAGTAAAACTCAGGCTGCTGTCTCCAGGAGGGTGAGGCAGGGCTGTAAACTCAGGGAATAAATAATACAACTTACTACAACTGGCTTTGTTTTAATTGCTGTGTACCCTAAACTGGTTCTGTTCTGGTTAAAACCTGATATGCCTTTCCTCTACATTTCCCAAGGCACACTAAGCCCCTTGTAGATTTCCCTGAAACTCTTAGGACATGACCAAAGTCCATCCGTCTTCTTGGGTTTCTGTAAATGATCTATCTGGAACCAAGAAGGTCTGCTAGACCCATCGAAAATCAGGTTGATCAGTCAGTACTGACTTCCTAATTGTCAAACTGATGGTTGTTTTAAATTGAATTTTAAAAATAAACTTGTTAGACATTACCTATTATTGACCATTCCCTCATTCCTGAAATTCTCCTTTCTCGATTTTCCTGACCTGAGACTCCTCTCTGGATTTTGCTGCTATCACTACGTGAGAGGCGACACAATGAAATGTTAAAAAAATGAGTCACAGATTAAGGTAGTCACTGATTAAAATCCTGTATCTACTGCTCATTGACTGAGAGCATGGATCAATTTCTGAATATCGATAAGCCTTGATTCTTTATAAATTGAAGATAAGTAACACCTACCTTATAGGTATACCATAGGATGGTTGTATAAATTTTTAAAGAAGTAGTGGGGTTTGGCGCATCGTAAACACTTGATAAATATTGACTCTCTCACAGCCTCTTCTACATCCTACACTAGCTTTTCCCCACCTTCAGTGTGGGGGGATCTTCCAGAGTTCTGTCTTTCGTGATCTTCTCAAAAGACCTCAGGTTCCACTACCACCTAAACACAGATGGCTCCCATTCTAATCTCCAACCTTTATCTCCCTTCTGCACATATGTCTTACCAGCTTCTGAACATCTGCACCTGCATGTTCGACGGGCGGTCATCTCATACCTAACATGTCGAAAATGGAACTTTCCCCTTCCCCATGTCTTCCCCATCTTTTTCAATATCACCACTATCCACAGAGTTATCCGAGCCATAAAGACTGATATCGACCTAATTCCTCCTCCTCCATTTCTTTCTTTTAACTGGTTATGATTGAGGAACATGGTTCTCCAACTGAATGAAACTCGGATGGCTTAAAGCTTAGTGTGTGTGAATTAGAGGGTTCCAGCTGAGACTGAAGAGGTAGTTGATGCCTTATAATGCAGGGTTTGAAACTACGACACAGAATTTAGACTTTATCTTAAGAGCAGTGGGAAGAAAATCAAAGATTTTAAGCAAAGAAATGACACGATCAACTTGGTGTTTTGGAAAGATGACTTTAAGTATGCTGTGGACAAGGGATTAGAAATGGTAGTCTGGGGTGGGGCAAAACTCAAGGCATGGAGACCAGTTAAGAGGTTGCAATAATCCAGGGATAAAGCAGCCAAGACTGGGGAAATGGCATGTGTAAAAAAAGTAATAATAATAGAGCAGAGGAATCAGCAGGTCATACACCAAGTAGCCATAAAGAACTAAAAAAATACCAACACGAATGCAAGCCCGTCTGATGAGTTGGACCTTCTTGGAAGCTGGAGGTAAGTGATGGAGCCCGCTTTGCTGCACCTCCAAAGACACTGCTGTTTGAGTAGACTGCCTCTTTCAAGAGCCTGCTGTGGACCCAGGTTAGGTGCAATAGACCCTCCCAGTCTCTTTCTCCTTGTTCCTCCCTTGCTTGAGTTGTTGGGGCCTCAAGTAGGTTCCCAGGCCAAGTGCAAACAAAAGTGGAGGTGAGGGTCATGGAAAAAGAAAGTACATTTAATCACTATCAGTAATTACCATGATAATTTCTAATAGTAATCACTCACAGTGTTGTAAGAAAGAGTACCTACTTTGTAGAGCAAACATAGTATACTGCCATGAACTAAGAGAAAGGTAGCAATTGAACTATGTCAATGGAGCTTTCAAAGGAGAACATGAAAGAAAGGAAGGCACAAAGGGTGTATAGAATCTGAGGCCTTGTATGTGCTTATAGCAACAAGAAAATATGAAGGGAAGGAAACCTTGCGTTGTAATCATAGTGGCTATGAAGCGTCACTGTCTTAGGCAAGACTCCTGCAACTTTGCCCAGAGTGAGCATATTGAGCCCTGTCAAGCTGATAAAGTACTTAATCAAGAAGACAATAAGAAAACAGTGGGGCCAGAGCAAATTTCTTGAACTTAGTTCAGAAGGGCCTTGAAAATAGAACTTCTTGAAGGACATTCCACTGAAACTACCAGAGTGACGGGCTTCTACGTGACTTTAACCAGAGCTGGTCACTCTTAATGAATTACGGTGACCACGACATTTGGGTTCCGTGTGTGCATGTGTATGTATGTGTAATTGTAACTTTTATAATGAATGCACCCTGTGACAACCAGAACAGTGACCTTCGTCCTAAACTGTGCACACTAAGGACTCTCGATCTAGAAAGAATACTATTTCCTTTTTAACTTAACGACAGGAACGTTTTAACTTAAGTGACAACAAAATGTCATGTTATAGAAAGACATTATGTTCTTGCTTGTAGAAGTTATCTATGGTAAAATGCACAGAGAAAAAAAATGAAACAAAGAAATGATTTGAAATTATTCATGCCCCAGAGCTGGCTTTTGTAATCTGTGAGGCAATCTGAACTGTCACCTTCTATTTCCATAATTAGAGTTGCAAAATAGGAAAAGGAACCACCCTCTCGGTCACAGGTCACCAGGATGTCAGATCTTCAAGCAGGACAGTGTTGACTGCCTAACACCACTCTCTCCTCAGGACTTGTTGTAGCAGAGGTGCTTGATGCATTTTTGTCGAATGAACATATTGAAAAATATATGTACGTTTTAGTATTCATAAATACCTAAAGCCAAACATATAGTATGTGATTAGTAAATATTTGTCGATTGAATGGATAACGAACCTGAACCCAAACTTTGACAAATTTGGTCCTCTGCATTCTGCCCACTATTCAGTGACTTGTTCCTTTGTTCCAGAAAACATGCCCTCCCTTCCTTGTGATATCATCTGAAAGACAGCTTAATATGGGAGTTATTTTCTCAGGCTCTAGAAACAGACAAACCTATTTTCAAAAATCAGGAACCTGGTTTTTCTACTCACTAGGTGAACAACTAGTTTGACATTTACTCTCATTTCTTTATAGGTAAAAGGGATGACAGAACCTCCTCTGAAGAGTTGCTGCAGGATTTAAATCAGAACAGACAGGAAAAATACCTGGTAGGCATAAGTACTCAGTAATGTTGATATATCACTTTTTTTTTTAAACTGCAACCCCATTCAAACAAGTATTTCTCCAAATATTAGTCTATCCCCAGCCCCCATACACACACACAAGAGTGAAGAAGAAAAGAAAGAGAAAAAAGTAAATAAGCAGTGATTTCCAACCTGAGTTTTGCTGAATCCTCAGAATTTCTATACCTATTTGATGTTGATTTCATTTTTTTTTCCAAAAATACAGTCACTGCAGGAAGAAGGAAGATACTGAGAAGTGAGAGCCAGTTTCTGTATTCCTTTCCAACAAGAGCAGTTTCACTTGAATTTCTCTTATAAATTGGAGTTCTTTGAAGATTAAAAAGATTCTCCTGGTAAAATCAAAGTTTAAAACCATTATCCCACACCGCATGGCTTCTCCCGTTTTAGTGTGGCTATAAAGAGATTTAGGTCTACTCCCTGCCAGTAACTGGCTGGATTATCTTGGGCAATCGCTTCTCTGCTGTTGGCTCCCTATTCCACAAAATGTGTAGCTTGAAAAGGTAATGTCTGAGGTCCATGTTTTCCTGTTAGTTTTAGTTCCAGAAATCAGCTAAACTCATATAGATGAGTTGTCTTGAATAGCCTAATGAGTTAAAACTTTCTCATCTTTTAATTGCAATAACCATTCGACTCCAATTATCTGGGACACAATATGTACACAGATAAACGTGTTGAACGTCAGCTGAGTGGATGAGCTAAATGATGATGGGCTGTCGCATTGTCCGAGGCCTGGTGGGTCCATGCTTTGCTTCAGTCAGCTTGGTGAGAGATGATGGTTTTTTCCTACCAGCTAAGGGCTCTAGGAAAGTGACAAAAACATGAGTCAGTCCAGTAAACTCCAAGTGATTAGGAGTAAGAGTTGGGTGTCTTGCTTTTCTTATTTACCGATTGATTGTGAATTCAATTTATCAGTCAGTCCTGTCATTTATATCTCTTGTGCAAATCCCAACCCCATCTCTATTCTTTGTACCACAGTAGACCGAGCCACTGTTTTCTACTCTTACCCTACCCACGGCTTCTTAGAGCCTCCCTATTTCCACTCTTCTTTCCTCCCATCTGATAGAAATCAGTGCTAATTATTTTCAGTCACTGGAATCTGTATGTTTCTGTCAGGGCACTGTCACATTTGGTTATATACCTATGTGGTTATTTTTTGTTTCTCCCACTAGACTGTGAGTCCCATGAGGACAGAGAGCTTTCTTATTCACTGTCGCAGCTCGTCTCCTCTCCCCACCCAGTGCCAACACACAGAAGCCTTTCCACAAATAGTCAATGAATGAATGGGTGCAAATTCTCAAAGGCTTACAGACCATGTCTTAATTCACTTTTCCATCATCAGAACCCAGGGGAATGCCAAATGCAAAACAGGCGCTCATCAAATGTCTGTTCATGTTTGATTGGATTGATGAAGGGATGACTCTCCTCTCCAGGTTGCAGACAAAACTGTTTTTTAAATACCTGCTGTGTGACTTTGAGCCTGGACGTCTTTGGCTGCAAAACTGGAGCTCAAGCTTATTTCTCATGTTTGCTCTGGGGTGAAGGGCTTTGTACAATGTCTTATGGGCATGTACTCATAGTATCCCCACCTAGCCCTGGGGAGAGGTTCAGGGAAGAAATCTAAAAAGGAAAAAGAAATTGACCGCTCTACTAGCAGAAGAACCCAAACCAGAAAGTTTTACATACAAAAAGTCACAAACAACTCCCTGAACTACCCAGGCTTGGTATTCATTTTTATCTAATCTTCTCTCAATTAAAATATTGAGAAGGGCATGGCAAACGTTTTGGTCAATGAAAGATGATATACACAACAGTGGTGCCATAATGGAGCAAAAAATTTTCTATTGCTTCACTGTCTCATGTGGTAGAACAATGCATTATGAAAATAGCTACCATTGTGTTATAATTACCTATGGTATTCAGTACACTAATATACTATACAGATTTGTAGCCTAGGAGCAATAGGAGAACAGAATTTTCACCCTAAAATAGAATTTTCACCTCATTGGCATAAGGATTATTTTAGACTTGTTAATGGTAAGAAACAGTAGACCTGGCAGAAGCTCTGAAAACCAAGTAGAAATTACACCTGTAAGGGAAATCTTTATTTGTAAGAGTTTTTCCCTCACTGTACCAGGTAGAAGGGGATGACTTTATCTCTAAAAACTTACCAATGCAGAAGGCAACTACTTAAATATGCATAACAATGTCATCCTTGTTTACTGCGTTTTTTCTGGTAGCCTCCTATAACTGACTGCTTCTTCTTTTGTCTTGGAAGGGGGAGAAGATGGTATTTAAGGTGGTGGCTTCAGCCATTTTGGTGAGTTACTCGGTGTTCCTGAGTCTCTCCTATGTGCACAGGAGGTATACATTTTATTAAACGTTTGTTTGTTTTACTCCTGTTAATTGTCTTTTATTACAGCAATGTCTTAGCTAAGAACCCAGGAAAGTAGAAGAAAATTTATTTTTCCTCCTCTACAGAGCAACAGGCACTACCACATAGCCTAGGTATATAGTAGGCTATACCAGTGTTAAGTATACTCTACGATGTTCATACAACGACAAAATTGCTTAATAATGCATTTCTCAAACATATCTCTATCCTTGACTCATGACTGTATTTGGCCCTGTTCCAGTCTCTTTTAGCAATGAAGTTGACAGCCACCTGCCGCCTGGTGTTTTTCAACTATACAGTAATTAGTATTTATAAAGAAAACATAGTGGGTGCTCACTACTTGGAATTCATCCTTCTATTTAGCACATTATAATTGAAATCTTTCGGTGGCAAGTCTTACTGAGAGAGGAGAGGAGGCATCAGAAAAAAATGCAAAGGAAAGGGCCTGCAGAAATGACCCACTCAGCTAAAACTGCTCTCTCCCCCGATCCTGCCCAGTGCTCTCCAGCTAACATGTTTTCCCATAGCTCCCTCCCTCCCCCACTTCAAGGACTCTCCAGCTCACATATGTGGTAGGTACTCAATAAATGTCTGTTGAATAATTAATAAGTGAAAGAGTTCCAGGACTCGTGTAGGAATCTGAGGAGGGCAGGTTCCCGCCTCCCCCAATTTGGGGGTGGTGTAGGGGGACACAGACCAATAAACAGATGAGTACCCTGCTCTCAGAGACGCTAACTTCCACAGACGCTAACTCCCACGCCCTCCTCCAGGTGGTGGGCGATTCCTGGAACTAATCCTTCCCCAGCCACAGAGGGTCCAGAGGAAGGGGTGGGTTTAAAGGCGGATGCTGAAGCCGAGCGCACAGTGATCGATCCTTTGAACAATAGACAGACTCCAGTGGAGGTCCCAGGGATTCGGCAAGGTTGCAGGGGCCCACGCTGCCTGGCTCGGGGCGGGCAGCCAGGGGATCCCTCTCCGCCTCCCGCGGGCGCCGGGGCGCTCCAGCCAATGCGTCCCGGGCGCGCTAGCTGCTCCGGGACCCAGTCGCGCGTCACCGGCAACCCCCAGCTCGGCCCGGGTGCGCCCTCCCACTCAAGACAAAGTCCAGTCCCCGCCCACTCCTGGGCCACAGCCTCCTTCCCTCTTTTTTAGGCTGGTGCCCCACGCGGGGCTCGGAGGCAGCCGCGCACTTTCCCCAGGCGCTGCAGAGCAGCGAGGTTCCAGGCGGCGGCGGTCGGCGCTGTCTTCTCCCCGCCCGGCCATGAAGGTCGAGTTTGCGCCACTCAACATCCCGCTCGCGAGGCGGCTGCAGACGGCGGCGGTGCTGTATTTTGTCCTGTGCTTCTTGGTACTCGGTAAGAACCCCACGCGCTCCCGGCTGCGCCAGATCCAGGCACAACACCTCAGTGCATGGGGCCCTGTCCGCTCCCACCCCGACAGTCCTTGTCCAAGGACGTGCTTAGACCCTGGAGCCCTTTCCCCTCTGCGAGCCAGAGCGCGCAGGTCAAAGAGGGCGTTTCGAGCTAACTTGGGACTCTCCTCTTGGGTTTCTCTCTCCACGCGAACCGCGTAGCGGACGACTGCATGCCAACTTGATTTTCCCCTGTACTTTTAAAATATTTTAAACTGAGATGTACCTTAACTACAATAAACGGCACCGACTATAAGAATACAGCCCTACCCTTTTTAGCAAATGTATGCACTCCTGTAACCACGACCCAGTCGAGCCCCTCAAAGGTTGATAAACTCGTTTCTTGAATTGTCCATTCATAAATGGAAAAACAATGCCCACGTCTGAAACTCTCGATTCCTTCTCCCCACCCTCATGACAAACAGCCGTGTTAGCTTTTCCGTGTTTAAGACCTTCCGGATGCAGAAGGGTACCTGGCTGCCCAGAAGACTGCTCCAATCTTTGGACTGGGTTGGGTGGCTTCTATCTGTAAATAAATAATTCGCCCTGGAGTGTGTTCTAGCATGTTCGTAAAATAAGCGCGCGCAGAAACGCACCGGAGCCTGTCACAGATGGGCAGCGGCGGGAAGCTCACCTGAACGCTTTTCGTCAGGATGTTTGTTCTGCTCTTGGAGAAATGGGGGATGGTGTGAGAAGAGAGAGGAATTATTGGGAACTTAATTTTCCCGAAGGCTAACATCCTTCGCTCGCTGTAAGATTAGGTCATGGTTTGTACACTGTTGAGGCCACAATAGTAACAGTAATGGTCAACTCACTGCGCTAGAGAGATTTACAACTGGGAAAGGGTTTTTACCTTTTGATTGCCTTCCTGCGTATGAGTCACTGGAAGGAGTTTCTAAAACGTATGGACACCCAGGCTCTATCCCTCGAATTTCTAGTTCATTTATTTCAGAACGGAGCCCGTGCATCTGTATGTGTGTTCATATTTCTATATTTATATAATTTGCATTTATATACTTTAAAATTTTTTGGTCGTGATTCCATAGTGTAGCGGTTAGCAGGGCTCCTTTACATGCAAAAGGTCCTGGGTTCGCACCCTAGTGGAACCACGGTCCATGGTCTATAGCCACCGGCCACCCTGAACAAGCCTCATGTCTGATCTCCGAAGCTAAGCAGGGTCGAGCCTGGTTAGTACTTGGATAGGAAACCACCTAGGAAGACTAGGTGCTGTAGGCATAAATAATAATAATAATAATAAATTTTTTAAAACAAACTCCAAGCGACTCTAATGTGCACCTAGGGTTTCCTGAAAAATGAAATTAAAAACATTAATTCATTAAGTCCTCATAGGCCAAACAGACAGGGTTAATAGCATTACTTTGTTTTGCTCTGGACCAAAGGACCATTGAGATAATAACCGACACACTTCTGGAGGGTGTAGTATGGGCCAGGTCCTGTTCAAAGCACCATACGCTATTAACCTTGTCATCTTCACTACAACCCCACGACTTGCGGACTCTTCTCATGGTACTGCACTTGTACAGATGAGGGAACTAAGAGCTCAAGTAAATTGTTCAAGGTCACACAGCTAGTCGGAGGTGGAGGAGCTGGATGCAAATCCAAGTATTCTACCCAGAGCCCCTGCTTTAACTCCTATGCCTCCTGTTTTAATAGCTTGAACTTGGAGACTGACTTCCTTACTGATCAATCTGCTCATCTGTGAGAGCACACTGTCCTTTTCTTTCATAGCATTTGTCATTGCTTTATTTGTGTATGCCAGTGGTTACTTGAGAAATGTCTGTATTGCCATCCTTGTTTACAAGCTCAGTGAGAAACCACTCAGCATGTGTCTGGCCCATGGAAGATACCAAATAAATATTTGTTGAGTGACTATCTCCACTCTGTCACTCAGAAGGGGCATGTTCGTACTCGTATCAACCCAAGTCATCCTCACGGCAACGCAAATGAGAGCTCGGGGGTGAAGTTAATTGCTTAGGAGCACGTGGTTCAAAGTGATTGGTGGGACCACAAGTGTTAAATGTGACTGTATTAGTGACTTGGACATTGCCGACAATTTCTAATTTGAATCGAACTACGGTAGCCTGGCAAACAAGTTATGTAAATGTCTTTATTGCATGCATTTCTCATGTGTGTTACTAGCAGCAAATTATTTCATATTATCATATATTTTGGAAATTTTATTATGGAAAATTTCAAACATACAGAACAGCAGCGAGAAGGCTATAAACTCCCATAGACCCGTTACCCGGGTTTATAATTATTTTCACAATTTGGTATATTAGTTTCATCTATTAATTTGCAAAAACATTTTTAAACAAATAACATTTCCTAAATTATGCCCAAAACACACTTTTTTTGGTGACTTATTTGAACCAGGATCTAATAAGAACTTCAGGTTGCATTTATTCTTTTAATTCAGAACAGTGCTCTCCTATTTGTTTTCTTGTCATTGGAGTGTGGAAGAAGCCAGGTTATCTGTCCTACAAGATGCTTTGCCTTCAGGATTTGTCTGATTCCTTCTTCATAGTATTAAGTTATTCCCCAACCTCCTATACGTTGTCTCTAAAATGGAAGTGGATGCTAAAGGCTTGATTAGATTTAGATGAGGCCTCTTTGCATAGCCTCTTCCTAGGTGCTGCTGTGTGCTTCCCATTGCATTGTGTCACGATGTACATAATGTCCAGGTGTCCCATTATTAGTGTCTAAGAGTGATCAGTGGTCCAGTAATCTGAGAGGTGGTAATTGTCATGCTGCAGATAAAAGTTCCCTCTTCGCCTAGTGGTTTAAGTCTCTATTAATGATTCTTGCCTAAATTAACTGTTTTGAGTCTGCAAAAAGTAGTTTTCTTATTCTTTTTTCCATGCTTCACTTATTAGCTAGAATTCATGCAAGGAATACTTTTTCCCATCATCTAGGGCCATTTGACTATCCTATAATCCAGTTCTTACAGGAAAGGTAGGATAAAAGTTTACTTATTTCTTTCTACATAATTCCCAACTTTAAAGTAAGGAATTGATGTACTAGCTACTTCCAGTGGTTTTTATTAACTATATATTCTAAGATCTCTCAATCAAAATCTTGGAATGCATTTTGCTTTCCATCATCAGGAAATGAGTTTAAACTATTAGCCCTTGGGACATATTAAAAAATAGAAAAATGTTTCATTTAGTCATGAAATGAAACACTGTTTCTTTGGGATAAATGTTAAGTACCTGTCATCCAATCTTATAACATTGTATTAGTTTTGACATACAATAATAATATGATACGTGTATACACACAGGTATATATTGCAAAGCGATCACCACAATATACTTAGTCATATATATTACAGAATGATCACCACAATCTATTTAGTTAACATCCGTCACCACACAGTTACAATTTTTGTTTCCTCATGATGAGAACTTTAAGGATTTACTGTTTTAGCATTTTTACATCTCCAGGACTTATTTATCTTATAACTGAAAATTTGTAACTTTTGACCACCTTCACCCATTTTACCCTACCTCTACCCACTGTCCTACCCCTCCACCCCCTCTTCTGGCAACACCAGTCTATTCTCTATATCTATAAATTAGATTTTTTTATTTTTTAGATTCCATATATAAATGAGATCATATAGTATTTGTCTTTCTCTGTCTGACTTATTCCACTTGGCATAATGCCCTCAGGGTCCATCCATGTTGTTGTAAATGGCAGGCTTTCCTTCCCTCTTTTTTATGGCTGAGTAGTATTCCATTAGATATCTATCACATTTTTTCCATCTGTCAATGGACACTTAGGTTGTTTCTATGTCTTGGATATTGTAAATAATGCTGCAGTGAACACAGAGGGTACAGATATCTTTTTGAGACAGTGATTTCATTTCCCTTGGATAAATATCCAGAAGTGAGATTGCTGGATCACCTGTCATGCAATCTTAATATTCAAGAAACAGAAACATTACTTACTAATCCGCTACCTGAAAAGTAGAAAACTGAAAAAGGGCCAACATTTATTGACCATCTTCCACCTTTAACCCCATGTGGCAGAGATTATTAGATTTCTTATTTTAGATGATAAAACTGACACTTAAGAGGCTAAGCATCTTCCCTAAGATCACTTGGATGGGACCATGATCTTTTACTTATTTATTTAAGCAGCCTTACTGGGTGCTGACATACAACAAACTACACACATTTAAAATAAATAATTTGACAATTTGTGATTATATATATTACATTATGTTTATGTGCATATATAAAACCATCATCACAATTAACATAGCGAACATGGTCAATATCCCTAAAGGTTTCTCATATCCTTTTTTTAATCCCTCCAAGCATCCACTGATGTGCTTTCTGTCATACAGATTAGTTTGCCTCTTCTAGTGTTTTATATAAATGGAGTCACATCATATGTACTCTTTTTTATCTGGCTTCTTTCAACATAATTGTTTTGAGATTATTTATGTCGTAGGTATAAATAGTTTGTTGCCTTTTTGTTTTGAAGTTGTATTCTAGTGAAAGATATATTGCAGTTTGTCCATGCATCTGTTGATGAATATTTGGATTGTAGGTATTATGAATAACTGCTGTGAATCTGCCTGCAAGTCTTTGTATGAACATATGCTTTCTTTATTTTTGGATAAACCTAGGAATGAAATGGCTGATCATGGTATAGTAGGTACAGATTTAACTTTTTAAGAAACTGCCAAACTTTCTTCCCAGGTGGTTATATTATTGTACGTTCTCACCAGCCATGCATGGGAGTTCTGCTTGCTCCATATCCTGGCTATCACTTGAAATAATCAGTCATTTTTATCTTTGCAATTGTAATAGGTGTGTAGTGGTTTCTCATCGTGTCTTTAGTTTGCATTTCTCTAATGGCTATTGACATTGAGCATCTTTTCATGTGCTTAGTTGCCATCTGTATATTTTCTTTGGTGAGGTACCTATTTAAATAGTTTGCACATTTTTAATTTGTTTGTTTATTTTCTTATTACTGAGTTTTGAGAGTTCTGTTCTGCATATAAGTCTTTTATCAGGTGTATGCTTTGTATAAGTGTTTTTTCTAGCCTGTGGATTATCTATGTGTTTTTGAAATTGTGTTTTGAAGAGCAGAAGTTTTAATTTTCATGAAATCCAATTTATCCATTTTTTTTTTTTTTAACGAATTGTGTTTCGATGATATAGATAAGAAATCTTTGCTAATCTAAGGTCACAAAGATTTTTTATGCTTTCAACAAGTTTTATAGTTTTAGGTTTTATATAGATATATTTTGGGTTAATTTTTGCATATTATGTAAGATCAATTCATTTTTTTTGGCATATGTATAATCCAATTTTTCCAGATCCATTTGCTTTAAAGAAAAAAAAAAGCTATCTTTTCTCTGTTGCATTGCCTTTGTGCCCTTGTCAAAAGTCAGTTGTCCATATACACGTGGTTTATTTCTGGACTCTGTTCTGCTTCACTGATCTATATTCCTATCTTGATGCCTGTCCATACTGTTTTGATTACAGTGGCTTTATAGTAATTCCCAAAATCAGACAGTGTTAACCCTTAGACTTTGTTCTTTTTTTCTCAGAGTCGTTTTGACTATTACAGGTTCTTTGCATTTCCATATGCATTTTAGAATCGGCTCATCGATTTCCACCAAAAAGCCCGCTGAGATTTTCACTGCTATTGCTTTTTGATTAAGATTTGTCTAGAGATTGAATTCCAAGAGAACTGACATCTCAAAAATATTGAGTCTTACACTGTGTGATTTTATTTATATCAGAAGTTTCCAAACTTTAGAGTGTATTTAAGAATCACCTAGGGATTTTTGTTAAAATTCAAATTCCTTGGAGATTTTAATTCTGGAGATCTCAGGGAGAGTCATTAACATTTTTTAACTTTTTATTTTGAAATAATTTCAGAAATAATAATTATAGAAAATAAAAGTCCTAGAAAATTTCGAATTCTCAAAATGTTAACATTTCACCATGTTTCCTTTACCTGTCTCTGTCTCTCTCTCTGTCTTTTCTCTCTCTCTCTCTCTCTCTCATTCTTTTAACTGTTTAAGAATAAGTTACACTCATGGTTTCCTTTTTTTCTTAAGTACTTTAGTATATCTTTCCTAAAACCAAGGACATTCTCTTACATAACCATAGTACAATTATCCAAATCAGATGCAGTCCTGTGATCTAATCTATACATAGACCCTATTCATATTTCAGCCATTACCCCACTAATGTTCTTTATAGCAAAAGAA
Organism: Pteropus alecto; assembly: GCF_000325575.1. Classification (NCBI taxonomy): domain Eukaryota; kingdom Metazoa; phylum Chordata; class Mammalia; order Chiroptera; family Pteropodidae; genus Pteropus; species Pteropus alecto. The sequence goes on along the minus strand of NW_006431920.1, from coordinate 7,406,349 downwards.
TTCATACGTTGTATTTTGTTTTTCCGATTTAGTCGCCTTTAATCTGGACAATTTTGAGGGAGTGAATTTTAACAGTCACTTGAGTGATTTATGTGAGATTCTTGGACTTCTATAAATATGATTGTGTCACTTTTATTCTGACTTATATCTGCAGTTTTCAGTTTGTAGCTATACAAAGTATTTGTGTTTATTTTGTCATTAAGTTCGTAAACCTTTAAATCTTAATAACATGGGACTAGTTTCAACCAGATCCTTATTATAATTTATTTGCTTCCATCAGGCAAAGAAGTAGGTTTAGTAATGGATTTGCTTTTAAACAAGACCAATGTGATTTCCAATACACAATACTTTTAAAATGCAGTGTGGAGCAGACCCCCATATTAGAAATACTGGCCTGCACATTTCAGCAAAAAGGTCTTACATTTGCCGTTCAGCACTGCCCTAAGACACTGTAGGAGGCAATTTCTCTTAAAACAGGAATTTCAAAAATCAGAAGAATGTTATGCTTACATTCTTATATTCAGCAGATGGTGTTTTGAAATACAATGCCTCAGGATAAAAGGAAAAGAATGTGATATGCTGAAGGATTTTGTTTGCTTCCGAATTTCATTTGCTTTCTCCATATTATGTGAAGTAGTTAAAATAAGTACAGAAACAATTTTCGAGGGGGGGTGGGAAATGAAAACTTCTTGGACACAAGTGGGAAAGATATACATACAAGTTAAATATTTTAAACTGTTTCTTTATATCGATCACTAATGCGAGTAAATCAACTTTCAATGGTTGGTACAATGTTTTTCTGATGCCGTTTGCTCATGGAAATTTAATTGAATCATGTTAAAGATGAGAATATTCTTATATAAGTAGATTTGTTCTACAAAGTTTTGTTTAGTCCCCCCCGCCCCTGTTAGTGGAACCATTTTATTTATTTTATAAGTGATTTTTTATTATAATTCATGCTAGCTATTAGAAAAATTGGAAAATGTAAAAGAGCTTTTAGGAGAGACTAGAAAAATTCCATATTCCCATCTAGAGATAGCTATTCTTAAAATTTTGGCATATTCCTTTCCTCCTGCTTACCCATTTGAAAGATTTTATTTTTACCAAAATAATATATGCACTAGAAAACAAATCAAATCACATATTGGGTTGAACCCTATGAAACTGGTGTTTTTGAGGGTCTCAAGCAGTCAACAGTAGTTAATTAACATTTATTGAGAGTTTTCTATATGTTTAAATGTTTTCTGTGTATTATTTTATTAGCTTCACTAACCAATTATTTTTCCATAAAATTATTTTTCCATATTAAACTTACTATGCTAAATTTTGAAAAACCAATAAAGAAAAACCCAGGACTTAAAGGAGTTGATCAATTTACACACATCAGGTCTTTGACTGGAGAAGTGCCTATAGGCCAAGTGTGTCATTAGGACTCATTTACTTTTCAAATTCTGCTAACATTGATGGACCATTGGTCCTGGGCCAGACATGGTCCAATCCATTTTAATTTGTATTTTCTCATTCAGCACAATTTCACTGATTTTAAGTATCCAGGTGAGTGCATTGGCATTGGAAAGGGTGGAGGCAGCAGAGGAAGATCATTACCAAGAGCTGCAGAGATGGGAAGTGTCCACGTGGGCTCTGAAGGACCATCCACCCAATAGCCGTAGACCTGGACACCATTCCTTGCCCAAACTCTTCAGTTCATGAGGGAAAAAATGACATTTACAGCCCCGATTTTGCTAGAATACTTCTTTTCTAGAAAGCTGGGAATATCTAAAGGCAGCCTTGAAGCTAAAAGTGGGTCATTGGATCAACCATTCCCTCTACTTGGATGAGATTAGAAGTCAAGACTTTCTGGCAAATGTAGGCCTTTCTGTGAGGTTCCAACTGGTCCCCAGCCTGGCAGCAGTGTTTAACCTGCTATGCATTATTATCAGTTATATGAGTCACTCATATATTTCCCTCTATCTTTTAATTTAGAAAATTTCAAGAAGTACTGAAAGAATAGCTCAGTAAATATTATTTTTACTTTTATGGACCAACTTTTAGCATTACATTTGCTTTCTCTCTCTGTCTGTACACACAGACATACATACACACTTCGTTGTTATTGTTGCTCTTGAACCTTTGAAAGTAAGAAATTAAGCTGTAGACATCATGGTACTTCATCTTGAAATACTGTAGAGTGTGTCTCCTGAAAAGAAGACATAATCACAATCCCATTATCATCTCCAAGTAATTTATCAGTGATATAATAATCTTATTTAATATATGGTTCATATTCAAATTTCCCTAATAGTCTTTACATTTGCCTTTAAATCTAGACCAGTTCCTTTTATTTGTCTTTTGTTTTTTAATATTCTATAACTGATTTTTAGAAATGGCCCCCGCAGTCTGGAGTTGCCAAATTATGCCCTCATGATTAGAGTCAGGTTAAACATTTTTGGCAAGAAGACCACATAGGCGACAGGGTGTATTTTCCATTAGATCGTAACGAGAGGCATATTTCACTTTGTCCCTTTATTGATGGTGCATACCCTTTGGCTGAGCCGTATTCGTTTCTGACTTTTAGTACTGTTAACGTGAGGGGAGTATGACAGTACTATTCACAGTAACCAAACGGTGAAAACAACCCAGATGTGCATCGGCGAATGACTAGATAAACAAATTGCGACGTATCCATACACGGGAATTTTATTCAGCCATAAAAAGGAATGAAGTACTTGATACAAGCTACAACACAGATGAACCTCAAAAACTTGAGGTTTACACGTTTTTGTAAAGTCTACAAAAGGTTACATATGGGATCATTCCATTTATATGAAATATCTGGAATAGATAAATCCATACAAAAACAGAATGCAGATTATTGGTTGCCAGGGGTAAGGGAGAGGGGTATGAGAAGTAACTGCTTAATGAATACAAGTGTTTTATTTTGGAATGATTTAAGCATTTTAGAACTAAGTAGAAGTGGTTGTTGTACAAAATTATTAATACACTAAATGCTGCTGGATTGATTTCTTCTAAATGGTTAATTTATGTTGTATGAATTTCACGTCATTAAAAAATGGTGGGAGGCAGCTTCCCCAACAGTGTTAGAGAAAGTCAAGTCTATGGGAGTATAAGGGATAAGGGGCTGACCTGTGGTTTTTTAGCCCAGGATATACCTAAATCAAGGCAGCTAAAATTCAGGCTTTCAGTGTAGCTTGGTTTGTGAATCTAGACAGTTTTAGCAGGTATTAACATTGAAAACTGCAGAACATATTGGAGTAGGCTTTGTATCTTCCTTGTAGCCTTTGACTTCCAATTTAGAAGAACCGTGTTACTTTGGATTGCTTAATGAGATAAAAATAGAAAATAGAGATGATCTATTCACCTAGTTTCTGTAGGGTTTTCTGCTTCCAATTTAGTATCGAGGAATTAAAAAACTTTTGGTACTGTTTATGATATGAAATATGAAAGGACTTATGCAATGTGTGGAGTGGAGTTTAAATTAGAACTTCTTTAGATAGTAAGTGTATCAAAGTGTATCAAGTGACAAAGATGTTTCTGGTTAGTGATCCAGTATTTGACTTACTGTCCAATGGCAGTAAATCAAAATGTGGGGAAACTTTATGCAGGAGTACATTTATAGAGAAAATTTGTTAGAAGCCCAAATATTAAAAAATAAAAGAATGGTTGATTTAGCACTGACAATCAATGGACTGTTGATCAGTCATTAAAAATAATGTTTATGAAGATTATATTACCATATTTTTTTCTTACCAAACAGCTAATGTGAGATCATTGTGATAAAATACAGAATACAAAAGATATATGATCAGCCTTGTTAAAGGAACATAACCTGTTCCTAGGAAAAAAGACAACAAGTAAAATTTTAAGTTTTTGTTGGGTGACTGGAATATGGATGATATTTGTCTGCTTCTACTTTTTGCATTCCCCGATGTATAATAGGAAACAAAATTATTATAACAATGGCTCCCCATCGTCAAGCGCTTGCTGTGTGCCAGGAACTGTAGCATCTCTATGTTTAGCCTCTGCACAGCCCTTGGAGAGAGTTGCTGTTATTGTCCCATTTCACAGGTAAAAGAATTGAGGCTCAAGAAGTAAAAGGATTTGCTCCAGGTCAAGCAGCTAGTCGGTGGCATATTCCAACATAAGGAGTCTAATTCCAGAACCGTGTCTTAACCACATGCAAAACATATAAGTATGAAAGATATGCAATGTGTATTCAGTTAGAGGATGTGTGTGTTTGGGTGAGTGGAACACCACTAGCTGGGTACGTTTATTACTGGATCTGCTCTTGACTCTGTGGCTCAGGTTAATTTGCTTTTGGTCTCAGTTCTCCATCATTATAGCAAAAAAAAAAAAAAAAAAAAACCCACAAAATAAAACAAATGCTACGCCTAAGTTCCCTGTCTTTATGCTTGTGAACTTGCTTATACATGTGTAATAAATACTTGTGAGTTTATGGTGTTAGCACCATTAAGTGGAGATGGTTTGGTTTTGTACAAAAAAGTGCATGGGTTTACAGATTAGGCAGATCTAGGTTCAAGGCCTTTCGGTAGTGAAAGTGCCTGAGCCTCAGTTTCCACAAGTGCAAAATGGGGACAGTAATAGGTACGCTGAGGGTCGCCAGTGGGAGACAGTCACTTCTCAATAACCTGTCTCTCCCTTCCCTGCTCCACCTTGGCCCACGTGACCTCACTTGGAGTACAGAATAATGAGACCTGCATACGTTTCTTAGAAATGTTTTGCACATTTTAGTAAAATAAACAAAATCAGCCAATGGCGGTAAGTTGTCAGCACTCAGATCCAGGTAGAGGGAAGCAGGTGAAATGAAAAGGGATGGTCCTGGTGGGAACGAGGGTAGAGAACGCCCGTCTGGCCTTGCTTCTGGATGTGTGGAAGCATCGTCGGCAGTTCCAAGAATGTAGCAGAACAACCCACAGCACGGTGCCGGGCACACGCTTTGTTAACCTTTCGTGCATTCTTTTAACCTGTCACCCACCCTGAAGAGAGCAGGTCAGTTCTCTGATGGAGTTCAGTTCTGTGTTTGGGTTAAATCTTTTTTTTTTTTTTTTTAGGCGGGGCAACCCTTGGTTGACCTCACAGATTGCAAGGACCTTGTCAGTTTACAATTCCTTATGTTAAAAAATTTTTTATGCCTACAGCACCGGTCTTCCTAGGTGGTCTCCCACCCAAGTACTGACCGGGCCCGACACTGCTTAGCTTCCCAGATCAGCCAGGGATCGGGCTTGTTCAGGGTAGCATGACCGTAGACTGGGTTAAATCTATACTGGGAAATTTATTGATTTAAATATTTCCAGAAACACACACACACACACACACACACACACACACACACACGTGTTCTGATTTTGGCAAAAAAAAAAAAAGTCTATATCTACATCTATATCTATAAAAAAATAATAGATCAAGGTGCCATTACCCATGATGGATTGTGTGGGGACAAAACTCTTTTCAATAAAGTTGATAGGGAGTGGATAGGAGTTTGGAGACTGAAGTCAGCACTAGATCACCGGCAACACATCGCAGAAGAGAAAGAGACAGAGGCGCTCCTTAAAGTAATAGTAATAGGTGGCATTTATTGAGCACTTACTATGTGCCAAGCTTTAATGTCTTTATGCTCCCTCCCCTCTCACTGATATATCTCTCTTTGTAAATATTTTTTAGTGTAACACACAGTACAGGCATAAAAAGAAATGTCTAGCTTAGCTTAATGTCTTACTTTAAGGCATACATTCTTGCTGAATTTGGTCAGTCTTTGTTTCGCATATCTTGAAGCTATGTCATTAGGAGCACGGACGATTTGGCTTCCAGTCTATCGTTATGAAATGTTGCAAACAGCGATGAACAAGCTGAGATGTAGAGTCCCTCCTGAGCTAGCTCTATCTCTGGCAATAAAGTGCCTGAAAATGAAGTTTGTCACTAGAATGTGCCCTCCGTGGTCAAGGTAAACACCTGTCCCTCCCTCCTATGAATGACAGTTCCCCCATATCTCATATCAGGGAGGGCGAATAGGGCCATGAACTTCGAATTTAGATGGATCAACTACTTGCACTCTGTATGGCTTGGGCAATTCCTTTAACCTCTCTAAGCTTCCATTTCCTCTTCTATAAAAAGGACATTGAAGATACTGTGGTTTCTTCACTGATACTGTAGCCATATGAGAACTAAATGGAAATATTTTGACAGCGAACACAATACTCAGTATGTAGTAAACATCTAATAAATGTTAAACGATACCGTCATTGTTATGTTGTTTTATTACTGGCTTGAACTGAGGCTCCGTTTAATACCCTTTGGATATGTTGAGTCTTCCTCCATGGGCTGATGATTGTTCAGCACAGTGAGCAGATGCCAGCGGAGCCCGATTCCTGAGGTCTTTTCCTTTCTTACAGCGGAGGTGTGCGTCGGAATCCTCGTGATACTGGTCCTACGCAACTACTGGTTTCTCTACATTCCTTATTTTACATGGCTTTACTTCGATTGGCATACCCCAGAGCAAGGAGGCAGGAGATGCAACTGGACCAGAAGCTGGGCTATTTGGAGGCACTTTAAGGACTATTTTCCAATTCATGTGAGTAGACTTATTAGATAGTATGATTTTGAGCTGGGAGAACAATGAAAATTTTTCATCGCCTATATTTCAAACTTTTCCCCTTTTACAGAGAGAAAGCTTACAGTTCAGCCCAAGTTACTGAATGGACTCTAAGCTAACACAAAATTTAGAAGGATATTATGAGGGACTCCGGGCCCTGGAAATAGTTAAAAATTTGGGGGGAACAGCTCTAACCCAGGGAACAAAAACAGGTCATATCCTCTATTTCCTCTTGACATAAGAACAAATCATGGGTCCTTTTATTTCTTTTTGGAAGCTAATCAGTAGACTTTTTTTTTTTTTTTAATCTCAATATAAATGCATCGTAGCTCATCAAAACTTCGGATCTGGATCCAAGTCACAACTACATGTTTGGGTTTCACCCCCATGGAGTGCTCGCGACCGGAGCCTTTGGAAATTTTTGTACAAATTATTCGGACTTCAAGAAGCTGTTCCCCGGCTTTACCGCGTATCTTCACACGCTTCCAAATTGGTTCTGGTGTCCTCTCTTCCGAGAATATCTGATGAGCCATGGTAAGTGGAGGCAGATCATTGTTTCTGCCATGTTCTAGGGGAGGCAGGACCACGAAGAATGTTCTCCTCCAAACCCAGTGGAGTTTACTGTTTCTTAGCGTCTTTATCCTGATCTGGCACCTTCTATGCTGTTGAGATGTTTCTTGCCTCCCCCACTGCACCGTAAGTGCCAAGAAGACACAGCCTGTCCCTTTTTGGCTGTTCTACCCAAGTTTCTGGCATCGTGCCTGGAATATAGGAATGTTCAACAGATGTGAAAGAATAAATTCATGAATGCATTCTGTGTATCCAGATGTGGCAGAGAGAATCATGGATCGAGTAAGTGATAAAGTGCACCTTTGGAAAGGCACTTTGAATGCTTTTATGAATATTAGAGATGAAAAATATCCTCTAGTATGTCTTGAAGTAATGGCAGTATATAAATCAAATATACTCAATCTGCTATTTTTATCTTCCTAGATTAAATATAATGTATTAGAAATAAGAGTCCATTCTACTTTGCTATTCTAAATAAGTGAGAGACTCTTGGGGGTAGTGCAACTATAATTATGAGAACAGAATTCAGCTGAAATGCTATAAAGACACTATATGAATGTGTAGAAAAGGCTAAACTTGTGTTCATAGCTCTCATGTCAAATTAAGAGGCTCACTTTGTTTGGTTTTCCATCTTGACTAACTTATTGATTAACCATGAGCTATAGTAACTTACAAAGTGCTTTATGTTTGTGATCATTGTGTAGGTTAATTATTATTGTCTTTGCATTTCTTGGATATAAAGAAAAGTTGATAGTCTCTTTTTGAAAAATCCCAGTTTCAGGATCAGTAAGTAACATATCGGAGATAGCATTTTTCATGGTCTTCCAGGTTTTTATTAGTTCCTATTAATTCCTCAAGTCTCTGTTGTCATTAATACCCAGTAGGAAATCACTAAGCACTGAAGGACCAGGATCCGTGGCTTGGTTTTTTAGGTTCTGTTTATGGACCTTGTGTAAAACCCTGGACTGTAGGTCCGATCTAGATTGCCACTGAGTATGGCCCCTAGGGGGTGCACTGAAACCCCCAAACTACTGTAGAGAAAAAATATCCCTTCTCTTCCTTGTTTTGCAGACATTGGATTAGTTTTGTAAAAGGGAGAAAATCAGAGGGAAACTTTAAAAAATTTCAAAAAAGCAAAATTTCAAAAAAGCAAAGAAATATATTTACAGTATATAGTTTACTGATTTAAAGTATATCTATGGGTGAGTTTGAGTAGTGTGATTGAGATCAGGTATGGCAAATTCATGGCACACAAGATGTAAGTTCACCCTCCCCACGGTCATGTCAGATAGAACTAATCCACTTTAGAGTCTCTGCATAAAGTGACTCCATGGCCAAGATGAGACTTGTCTGCAATCACTGGCTTATGTCATCATGAGATCTTTTCATTTGTTATAACCTAAGCCTCCCAAAACCTGCTTCCTAGGTCGGTCCCTGGTCCGAGGCTGTTCTGCTGCTCTGCACCTGCCTCTTGAGGTGTGAAGGACAGACAGACAGACATGTGCATCAGACTTCATGTAGTGAGGAATCTGGGGATTCAGAGGTCCTTTGCTGTCAGGTGTCTGTTTTGCTCTCACCTAAGAGATTTCTGTGGCTCTAAGTCCTCATAAGCCCCACCTCCAAACCATTCCTCTTGGCCCATTTCGGTGAATCTGTACTCAGCAGGTGTCAGACATGGGATTAGAGTTTCAAAAACACTCTGTTTCAAGGTTCGAGTCCCCTTCTGTCTCCATTTAGGCTGGGCCGGTAGTGGAGATCGGATCACAGCGGCCTTATATACCATGAAGGGGACTTGAGGTTTTATCTTGTAGGTAAGCCACGGGAATTTGTGAGGGATTTTGAACAAAGAAGAACCTGATTGGATTTTGCATGTTAGAAAGATCATGCAGGCAGCAGCCTGGAGACAAGTTGAAGGGAGGTGGGCTTGATGAATGCATTGGAGACGGGGGTGCTGGAAGGGGCCTATTGCAATGATCAAGGGAGAGGTGATAAGGGGTCGATTGGCACAGTGATGGCAGTGGAAATACAGAGGAGGGGATCGATATAAAAATAGTTGATAAACAGATTCAACAAGACTTAGTGATTGATTCAACCTCATGAAGGGAACGACTGTATATTGTCATCCTCCAGGAGTTAGCCAAGTGTCTTCCCTGTAACAGGTACTCAATAAATGCTTTTGAATGAATGAATAATGAGTCAACGTGGTGCCTAAAAAGAGAACGATACATGTGGAACTTGGTTTCTGAGTCACATGACTGGATGGATGATGGTTTTGTTCACCTCAATAGGTAATGTTGGAAGAGGAACAGCTTTGAAGAAGAATTTAATGCGTTGGGTTTGGGCACACGGAGTTTGAGGTGTCTTTGAGCTGTCAAGGTAGAGATGTCCTCTGGGCCATTAGAGGTGTGGGCCTGAAGCTTTAGCAGGAAGGTCGTCCAGGAGATAGATTTAGGAGAACTCAGCGCACATAAGTTAGGTGAATCCATGTATGTAAGTAAGTTCAGAAGACAGTAGAGACAACGGCTTAGTCAGCTCTGGCTGCTGTTAGTGATTGCCGCAGACTGGGTGGCTTAAACAGTGGGAATTTATTTCTCACAGTTCTGGATGCTGGCAGATCCAGGGTCTGGTGAAGGTTTGCTTCCCAGCTGGCAGGCAGACATCTTCCCGTTGTATTCTCGCCTGGTGGAGCGAGGGCGAGACTGCGTGGTATCCCTCTTTCTCTTCCTTTAATACCGGTAATCCCATCATGGGGGCGCTACTCTTAGGAGACCTGGTTACCTCCGAAAGGCCTCACCTCCTAATACTATCTTATTGGGGGTTAGGATTTCAGCATATGAATTTAGGGGGTACACAGACATGCAGTCTCTAATAGAACCCTAAAAAATAGCAGCATTTTAGGATGGCCCAAAGAAAGAGAACCTAAAGAGGACACAGAAGTGACAGAGGCAAACTAGAAGGGCCAGTGTCTGAACATCCAAGAGACCCTCCTTCTGGTGGAAGTGATCCAGCCCTCAGGGCATGCAGGCAAGATGGCCATACTCTGAACTCAGGGAAAGTTCAAACCCATCTGGGCTCAGATTCTCTACCCTCTAACCCACCACCCCTGCCTCTTCTCTTAAGAGAGTAGTCGGTCATTCAGAATGCTATCATAATTTTACATTCCCCCAGTAATAGGAACCCACAGCCTGTAATTTCCTTCCAGAGATGAGGTTTGGTATGTCTTTATAAAGCCCATCTAACACATTTTTTATAACTAAAAAAAAAAAAAATAGATAACACCTCAGTCATTTTAATTAAAAAAATAGGTAAGACCAAGAATGAGAGGAAACAATAAGATATCGAAAAGCTATTATCTCTGAAACATGGGTCATGAGTGGTTTGTGTTTTCATCTTTCTCTTTTCTTCCAGGAGTTCATAATATTTTCTTCTAAGAGTACGTAGTACATTTAAAAATCTGAAAAGGAATCTTTGAAGTTATATTTACATGGAAAAGCCTGATACAAAGACTGAACAATTATGTAACTGTCTTAAATAACCAACCAAGTCAGACTAGACATTTTGGAATCATGTAGAGATCGAGCAAGTGATTGAGGTTCTTTGTCAAATGTCTGATTTTTTTTTTTTTTTTTGAAACCATTTACATTATAAATCCAGGTTTGGAAAACAAAACTCTATATAGAATATCTGAAAACAATGTGTGTTCAGAAGCTCCACTGCAACCTCTTGGAAGATACACTTTGCAGTTGTAAGCAATGACCCGCCAGGGCAGTGATCAAGACCCTCACGTACAGCTATGCAGGTTGTGCACTGAACAACTCCAGGGGCGTCTTTTACTTAGAATGCAATATGGAGTCCGTAACATCCAGCAGTACACAATCTACCCTAACAAGCAGACGACCTAATAATGATCCAGCAACAGTTTAAAGACCTAATCCATTACCTGCCAAAATGTTAGCTCGTATTCATGGAATATATTACTAAAGATTTGCCTATGAAAAAATTATAAACTTGCAAGGTGCTCCAAATATAAGCAGTGTAAGAAATTTTGTTAGGTGTTCACTGATACATAGAATATTATGATAGAAATGTTTACGTTTTTTAAAAAAGGATAACTAGTTGCACCTTTTATTTTATGCACTAAGGGCCAGTCTCAGTTTCCAAGAAAAGTGTGTCCCACGTGCTGAGCAAGGAGACAGGTGGGAACATTTCAGTCATTGTCCTCGGGGGTGCAGAGGAGTCCTTAGATGCCCATCCAGGAAAATTCACTCTGTTCATCCGCCAGCGAAAAGGATTTGTGAAAATTGCTTTGACCTGTGGGTAAGTGGCTTTCGTTCGGGAGACTGGCTCAGGGAAGGTAAGACATTATTAAATGAGCACAAAGAAGTCATTTTTCTAGGCCTTAAAGACAGACCTCCTCCTCATCGACCTTACTATGGAAGCAGGCTGGATGTACATGGGGGCATGGAATGTGGCCTTCCCACCAAGGTATCTCAATGCTATGGCATCTGGCAACGAATTTGTCTTTAAAAACAAAGCAAACAAAAAAAAACATACAAAATTTCCAGCCAAATGAACAAAGGAACTATGGCCAAAGCTATAGGTGAAAAAGAAGCTCCCTGGAACTTTGATTTTCAATAGAGTAAAATGGCACAAATTGCTAGACTGCTCCAGGACCTCCCCAAAGAATTTCAAGTATACGTCAGTTTTAACGTGGGGAACATGCAGGCAGCAGTATAAGGGAGGCTGGGGGGCGCTAGAGAATCGTTAGAAATTTGTTGTGAAAGTCATCTAGGCAGAATAAAATCTTTAAATCCTTTCTGTTGAAAATTCTTATTCTTCCTTTTTGTTATTCGCAGTGCCTATTTGGTCCCAGTGTTCTCTTTTGGTGAAAACGAACTGTTTAAACAAATTAGCAACCCCGAGGGCTCGTGGCTTCGTACTCTGCAGAACAGAATGCAGAAGGTCATGGGGTTTGCTTTGCCGCTGTTCCATGCCAGAGGAATTTTTCAATACAATTTTGGCCTAATACCCTATAGGAAACCTATTTACTCTGTTGGTATGTATTAAAGACTAAAACGCTTGTTAAAATAAGTAAAAATATTCTCTCATTTTGAGCAATGTGTATTGTTATTGGCTAATGTGCTAGTGCAAGTGGGTTTGAGTAAGAACTTCCTAAAATAATAATCCTATAGATGTTATTTGAGCTTCATTTCCAGTTTGTCTTTTATTGATGAAATGACTGTATTTTCCATTATGAATGGGAATTGATTACTTTCAAGCATACTGCTATTGAACTAGTTTTAGAACCCAGTTTTAGACATAAAATGTCGAATCCTCTGGGATGCATCCATTTCTCTGGACCGGCAGTTTATAACACAGCAATTCTTCAATGAACAAGTTTACAACTGTCTATTAATAAATGCAGATTTCTGTATAACAGCTGTCTTCCTCACATTCGGTTCACACAGGCATCAGTTTCTACAGCTAGACATTCTTTCTGCAGCTAGCTATGGTTAACGTATCCTGATACAGACTACTTTTGTTTTTAAAAGTCGCATGTTTGCGGGGACGGAGATGAGGGAGGAGGGTGACAGACCATGTTAATAAAAGGACCGAGGAGGCAAGTAATTAGCTACTCAGGTTGAAAAGGAACCGAGGAGTTGAAAATGAGAAAGTGATGAGTCTACTAATAGCAGAATTAACCAAAATTATATACTTCGTGTGAAACTAGAGGTGTTGGTTTTACTATGGATAGCTCATTAAATGAAATTCAGATTTTTTTTCAGGTCTGTTTCATTAGAATGGGATTTTACTACTGTTAGTTTATCAGAGCTTTGCATTTCACAAGTAGTTACGTGACTTTAATTTTAAATACTATATTTAACTCAGAGGGAATGTTAGCAGACTCGATTAGTTACTGTAACAGAAATACTGAGATAAGTTTAAGTTCGTAATTGTGTTTTTCAGGATAAGCTGGTAACTTTGGGGGGCATATTATTAATTAGTCATTTTTGATTTCTTATGTGCAAAGTATTATACTTGGTATTTTGAAGAATGTAACGAAAATTATAAGACATGATTTTAGGAACTAAAAGTTTGTGCCGTAAAATAAGTTAGAAATGTTGGAAGCAAGTATATTTTGGGAAGTTAAATGATTACAGTTATCACCTGGTTGGGTTAAACATATATATTTTAAAGTAAAGTGAAGTAGTTTGTCATTCGATACAGCCTGGTTATTCCTCAATTGATAAGTAATTAATTGGTTAAGGGTTAAATGGAAATGACCAAATTTGAATTCATCGTAAAAACTAGAAAACTATAGCTCTGGTTTTCACTCACGCCTGTCCAAAGTACTTTCTGTTAAAGACTCAGAAAAAGGAACATTTACTTCACTACATCCTCCCCAAACAATCACCTCAGAAACACCATTTCTAGTCCGGCATCTCAGTATCCACTATTAGTTAAGGTCTTTTGAAACCCAAGCTAAGAAATGAACATTTCAAAGATTCAGCTGCTGTGATCTTGGGGTGGCAGAGTGGGAGTCAGATGATTGAGAGCAGCTTGATTTTGTGTGAACCAGACTCTTAGACGATGTGTATTTAAAGACTTTTGTTTATTGACTTGAAATATCACACGTTGAGGATAAGACATTTGAAATCCCATAAACAAAAACAAAGCTATGTATCAGTCAGATGCAACAGAGAATGAAACAGGATATGATGTTGAAACAGTGATCTAAGTTACTTTGTTCATTTCTATTTTAAATCCATGCACTTCAAACCCAGGATTGTTTCTTTGCTGACCCCTGACATACCCCAGGTGCGATTCAGGCAGCATCTAGAGCAGCAAGTTATTTTGTGGCCCCTCTGCTTCTCTTCCTAGTTAATTAAGTATGTTAACTTAAATAAGTTCTACCTCGCATTATACAAACTCAATAAATATTAATTGAACTCATCCTGAATGATCACTTCATCTGTAATCCTCTCGTTCATAAGTGGCCAGCGATGCCCTGATTCTCCATCCTATAAATAGTTTCCATCACATCTTTCAGACCTCACTTCCGCAGTGACCTCAACCAGAGTGTTCACTTTAGTGTCACTGATTGTCTAACACGAGTGAGAACCACTAATGCTGTAATGGTTTCGTTAATGTACTATTTATTAAACCTCTTTAAAACTTGTTCCTACTAGATCCCAAAGTGTCAGCATTGGGTCAGAGTTATCCTCTCTGCCTGTTTTCCTCCACCCAACTTTGCTAACCCCTCAGATTTCTCTGCATCCTCCATCAAAACCCTCTTTTCTCTTTGCTGAGGGTCATTCTTAATGGGGAATAATTTGTAAAGCAGCTACCGTATATTTTCTTTACACATTTCACAAATAGTATATAATTTAGATATTTTATACATATTATTATCAGTTTATCAAAATAGAATACAGCGTTCACGTATATTGCCTTTCATTACGTAATAATGGAGAGAAACTGGTTTTAATGTCACATCCATCTTGACGCCCAGGGGCGGCAATTGGAAATACGTTTAGACCTTCCGAATGATGTGTAAAGAATCATGGTCTTTGCTTTACTTGTTTCTGTATTACAGGGCTCCAGGAGGGCAGAAATTGTGCTTCGTTTTTTCTTTGCTGTGTTCCCAGTGCCCACAGAGTAGGAGCTCAAGACACATTGGTGAAAAAACAAACTAGTCTTTAGTTAGGCCTCCTTAACTCTTCAGCCATCTAACAATTACACTTTAAAAATTTTAAGGGGAACTTATATTAAAGTAATAGAGCCAGTACAGGTGCTATGACAGGACATTGCATGTTTGGACAAGAACATAAAATACAAGGGCAACTTGCTGTTTAAAGGAGGAAATTTCAGGTGTATGTTGTTTTTAATTTTTAAAATTTCATGTTGAAAAATTTCAGAGGTTCAGAGAAGTTTCATGAGTAATACAATGAAAACTCCTGTGTGCCTTTTTCCCAGATTCACCAGTTGCTAACACCTGGCTACAGTCTTTCTGTCTCTAATGGTATAATAAATACATTTCCTACTCTTGTTATGAACTGTTTGAATAGTACAGACATTGTGACCATGTGCTCCCAATTACTTTTCTGTATATTTCTTAAGAACAAGATGATCGTCTTTTATTATGTCAGTGCAGTTCAGGAAATTTAACATGGATAAAGTACGATTAACTAGTGTACAGTCTGTATTCATATTTTGCCAATTGCCACAATAAATTTCCTCGTCAGTTGTGGCTTTTTGGTGGGGAGAGGGGAGTGGTATATTTCCATAAGCAAAATCATACATTGCGTTTAATTTTTGCATCTCTTTAGTGTACTTTAAGCTGGAATCGTTTTTCAGCTTTTCTTTATCTATGACAAACATGAGGCGTTTCGAAGAATGCAGGTCGATTGTTTCATGGCATATCCCTTACCTTGGGTTGGTACATTTCAACGTGATTATATTCTGGGGATTTATATTTGGCAAGAATTCCACAGAATGGGATTGTGTCCTCCTCAGTACATCTCATCAGGAGACATTTGATGCCACTTTTTCTCATTGTTGGTGACTTTGATCACGTGGGTGAGGTGTTTGCCAGATTTCTCTACTATAAAGTTATAGATTTATCTATATAAATTTATATTTATTTTTTATATTCATCAATATATTTTTTCCCTTTTCATTAAGAAGTAACCTGGGGCTAATGTTCCTTAGAGACTGTCTAATTACCCTGTTCTTCATTACACTTTACCTGATGTTTATAACATCTGTTGATAGTTCTTACCTCAATCAGTTATTACAGTCATGGCTGCAAACTGGTGATTTTCTAAATCTAGCATTCCTTCTATATTAATTCATTTACCATAAAGTCCCAGTGTTAGATGATTTGAATTACGGATACCCAGAGAGGTTCACCAGCTATGTTTGCAGGTGGCTCAGGAAGGGCTCCGTTCTCATCTTCTCTAGCCTTGAGACTGCCACTGGCTTCCCATGAACTCCTGAGCCTGTCTTCCAATTACGGATGGGATAGCAGTGTTTATTGCATTTTCATTCTTATGGCGACATGAGAAAATGCAAACGGTGCCATTAAGGAATCGGGTCTTTTTATCGGTAGGCCCCCTGTGATGGCCGCGGCTAACGCTCAGGCACCAGCCACACACACAGTGGACAGTGACGTGAAGGGGGCGTTTACGATGCATCCGCCAAATGTACTGAAGGAAGCAGTGTGGGTTTGAGGTCTGACTCGGAGTGGCTTAGAATGTTTCATTTATCTTCTCTGAGCCTCAGTTTTTACCAGCTCTAAAGAGGAGGGAGTTATCATTGTCCTGTCTTCTCTCAGAGTCACTGGGGGCTAGATGACATCATTCTGGAAAAGCACCCCCTTGTGCTCCCAGGTGCTAGGCGAATGCAGGTTGGTGTAGAGAGCAGAAGGCTTCCTGACCAGATTGTTGAGAGCTAGCAGGTCTGTTGCAGTTTCCCTGTGTAAGTATTCCCACCGAAATGTTCATCTGAGTCGAATCATCAGGAAATAATCAAACAAATACAATTGTGGGACATTGTACAAAACGACTGGTCTGGACTCTTCAAAACTATTAATGATGTGGAAGACCAAAAAGAGCATTGGAAGAGACACAGCAGCTGCTGTGGATTGGGGGGAAACAGCTGTGAAGGAGATGATTGAGACAACGGATCACACTGGAATGTGACTTCAGCACAAAATAATATTGTGTAGGAGTTGAATTCCCTGGGTACGATAATGGTGGTGGAATATAAGATAGTGTTTTCGCTCTGACGTGCTGAAATATTTAGGGATGATTAATACGGTTGAATCATTGGTGTCCACAAATTTCAAATGGTTCTACAGAAATAAAAATAATAATAATACCTAGGTATATACATATGTGTGTGTGCAAAAGGTTCAGAATTGGTGAGTCTAGAGGAAGGGGATAGTAGTGCTTATTGCATTATTTTTTTCTATAGGTTTGAAATTTTTAAAAAATAAAATGAGAAGGGAATGTACTTTATTTCGATAGAACTGAAATAAAGTTTGAAACCACATAAGGATAAAAGTAGATCATTATGTTTCAAGTCATTATATTTTGATGGGAAAAAAAGCAGGCTAAACGATTCTCTGGAATGAAAAGAGAACCCTTTAATTTAAATTTTAATTATACAGCCAGGATTAAAGGCGAGAATAACGTTAAGGGGATTAGTATGGTGCAAGTATGATATATTAAGTGCTTAATAAGTGTTCATGGGTGTGTATGTATGTACCATCCATATACGTGCTTACACAAACACGCACTTAACATCGGGCATCTTTCAAGTCTCCACCGTAGGCAGAGGTTGGACTTGAACTCAGGTTTCATCAGGCACCCACGTTTCGACTTCTCACAACCCCACTCTGCCACACAGCTCCGTGCCTATTTTTCTGTAGCGTACAGGCAATTAGCATCTAGAGAAGGAGTGATTCCTGTGTGAGATCCTTAGAGATACAGTCTGGAATTTTCATAATTATAAAATAGTAGAACAAAAATTTCTTACACGAAAGATCTACTCTTTGCCTCAATGGGAAGAAAATAATGCCCATTTTCAGTTTTTTTTCCAGCTGTGTGTACAATGGCTCATGAAGCTGCTCATTCTTCATCTTCTATAAATGCAGCACAGCACCCTAGAAATGAGAGCGAGAGTGCTGTAGAAGGACAATAGATGCACAACTAACCTCGAACTGTTGGACGGAATTGGAAATGGAACAGGCGAGCATGCCAGCTACAGAAACCACTGAAAGAAACATAAACAGAGGCTGTGATGCCTGACCCTGCCACAAGTAGATGTTGGCTGATTTCTGCAGGGCAAGCAGTTCTCTTTCCAAGAGGAGCCTGATGTGGCTTTTTTTTTCTGTTGTAAAAAGAATTATGCAGCTATTTGCAGCTAACTTAGTCCTCTGTTAAAAAGGATTTTTTCTTCTCCTTAGTAGTAAAAATCTCCTTTTGTGGAGAGAGAGAATTCTGGTCTTCTAGGACTCAGGGAACCCTCCTCAGCTTTGCAGATTTTTGTTTGTTGCCTCCTTTATCTCTGAAAAGCAGTTGAGAAGAGTTTCTTACCCTCTAATCCAATTTCGGGTTTTATAATGAGGGGCGGAAGTACTGGGTTTAAATGATCATTTCCTCTGTTATTTTTGTGTAGTTCAGGAACTTTCCGTATCTCACTTTCTCTACAGTAAACAAGAGAAAGGCAAGAATAACTGTGTCTCACTTTAAAGGGAAAACTTATGATGACAAATTCAGTGCGTAGGGGCATGTTTGAGTTCTCTAGTAGAACTATCTATAATATAATAAAACCATTAAGAAGAGAACAGAATCAAAATCAAAATTAAGAATAGGATAGCTCATAGAAAATAAGACTAATAATTCAGAATTCACAAGACTTAAAGTAAGCTGGGAACAACACACTTCATCTTCTTAAGTGGCTGTGTCTCTTGATAAGTCCCCCACCCTGAATGATTGTGTGAGATCTCTCTCCTTGGGACAGCTAAGAAAACTAAGAAAACCAGCTTTTTCTAGGAAACCACGAATTTGTTAGCAGATTGGCATGCAGATTCTCAATTTGCATGTAAATGTCTCGAATTTTTCTTCAAACAACAACAAAGTTCAGAGCTGGAAAGAAGCTTCAAGGTCATTTCAATTCTATTTTTTTATCTTATACCTGTAAACGTTAAGGCCAGGGAAGAAGTTACTTACTACCTCAATGTACTTGCTTGTGAGCTAGTGCTGGACCTGGTCTGGCCTGGTGCTTTTTGTGCAACACCGGCTCCCAGTTCCACCCCATCCCACATTTCCACCACAACTGACAGCAAGACGATTATGTTTCTAGTTTTTTATGGAGAATTAAAAAGATCTGATGTCTACTATATATAAATTTGACATCTAAGCTATTAAACGATGTGTTTCTTGAAGCTATATCTGGTTAAAAACTTAACAATTTAAAAACATTAATGTAGTAACGATAGGTGAGTGTATGTGTGTGTGTGTGTGTGTGTGTATACTATATATTATATATGTATTATATATAATACATATGTAATCTTACTGGTTTTTCCTTAACTAACCACCTTGCTGATATGGATTTGAATCTTGGTTGTAGCACGGGGAGACTCAGATTAGGCCAAAGGAAATCTCTTTTACGAGTTGTATTCTATTACCGACAGCCTCACTCGATCTCATGCCCAAGCAATGAAAGGTAATAAGAAGCAGTTTGCTGCCCAGCTGGTCACTGAACATGCTATGCTGTGTTTTACTTAAACTCTTGGCATCAATAGCAGCGTTGGACCAGCAGAGGGCGCAATGAGTACCAGCGAGGACCCAGGAGAGCAGGCGCCAAAGTCATGTGCCATGAGTGCCTAGCTGTATTTTCCCAGAATCTGAGACAAGTAGATAAATGTTATTTGTTACATAAATGCCTTTTAAAATACGTATAGAAGTTGCATGTTTTAAAAAATTAGTTCATTTTAAATTATATAGGTAAAACATAAACGTGTATACTCATTGTAAAATGAAAATTCATACAATGCAGATAAACTGCAAGTTTCCCCTGTCCTCCCTCCCTCAGTGTAACAGTTATCAGTCTTTCCAGACTTTTTCAATATGCTAAAAGCTTATAATGCACCTAGAAATATAATATTTTTTTCATAAATGGGATCATGCTATATTATTTGTTTTTCCCACTTAATACATTTTAGACATCTCTGTGTATGTGTATACACACATATTATTTTATTTTTTTAAATGAAAGTTAATTGGCATATAACAATTTTAGATATACAACACAATGATTTGATATTTGTATATATTGCAAAATGATCACAATAAATCTAGTTAGCATTCATTATCATACATAGTTACAAAAGCATTTCATTTTTAAAAGTTGTTGCCTAGGATTCCATTGAATGATTTCTGTGGCTTACTTAATAATCATTCTATCGAGACTTTTGGTTTTGTTTCCCACCGTTACAGGCAGTAGAATCCTTGCTAGTGTGTGTGTTCTAGGACAGATATTTAGCTATGAAGATATCTAGTCTTTTAAATTTTTAGGATGGCATCAAAAAGAGTCAGAGTAGAGGGTTGTTGCCTCATGATTCAAGATTTCACAGCCAGTCATAACAGGGTGCTGTGGTCTGGCTGTCAGCTGTACCAGAGGAAGAACGCTGGTCTCACACACACACACACACACACACACACACACACACACACACAGCTGTGTTCTCTCACCTCACAGCTGCAGTTGGCACAGTAGTTCGTTTGACTCAAAGTCAAAACCACCAGGGTACTAACAACCCAGTGTCTGCTGAGAAGGAAAGTTCTTTATTTGTTATCAAGGAGGATGGTGTGACCGGTGTAGGCAGCCAGTGAAATGAAAGAAGGATCGGAGCTAGCAGGCCCGGTGGGTTCTGACTGGCGGATCTTTCCAGGACTGTCCATGGGAGGCAGAGGTCTGGTGGAGTGGCTTTGGTTTCTGACGTCTGATGTATTCTTCTCTATTTTTGCAGTTGGCCACCCAATCCCTGTTCATCAGACTCCGAACCCAACCTCGGAGCAGGTTGAGGAGCTGCATCAGACCTACATGGAGGAGCTGAGGAAATTATTTGAGGAGCATAAAGGAAAATATGGTATTCCAGAAAATGAAACTCTCATTTTTAGATAACTATATTCTTAAAAGGTATACAGGAGGATGAGAGACCATCCCATAGAGAGAATAAATATTTTAAACAAGTTAATTTTTTTCCTTAACTATGGAATGAAATTTACAACTGAAAAATATTATTTATAGTGACAGATGTTGATATGTATCTGTGGTAAATAAAAATGTGTGTGATTATAGGATAAGGTGAGAAATGACTATAATCTCTTAATAATCTTACTCATTTAGGAAGGTGAAATTTTACAGGTTAAGAAATAGTTTAGAATTATTTATATACTCAAAAAAAGAAAACCAGCTTCAAAAAGTAATTAGACCCTTTTACTAAATGTCACAATAATTTAAGGTGCTGTTTTCGCTGAGTATGTACAGTATCATTCAGCACAGCTGGGACCTTTAGGATGTAGTGTGTAAAATAATTTGCCATAGAGAATTAAATGAGATAATTTTTTATTATTATTATTATTATTATTATTATTATATTATTATTATTTTGCTTAAACAGGTCATTCGTTAGGAAATGATGCCACTTTTAAGACTTAGATCATTTGATCCTTCGGGTCAGGTCATCCATATTCCACACTATACAATAGTGTAGAATTTTTATGCCGTTTTCAAAATAGAATGAATCTACCATGTGGAAACTCATGTGGATAAGAGCATGTCTCCTCATTTCCATTCATGCTTAGAAATATTCATCCTTTTCATCGCTTAGAAATATGTTCATTTGCTGTAAAAAAGGTGGTCTTTTGAAAGACATGCTTTTAATACAGGTTTTAGGACACTAAAACTGCAAAAGATTTTCATGGTACTAGAAACGGTTTTAATTTTCTTCCCAAATGGCCTCTTTGACTATGACAAGCTATGGAAAAAAGTGCGCTCTCTGGTGAAATGCATCCAGCTCTCAGTTGACTCAGGTTATGTGAGACGCCTCTGAACCAGCATGTCACATCCACGAGAGTGGGGATGTGCACTGATGTCTCCCGACACCTGGGTCAGCTCACGGCACTTAGTACACAAAATAAGTGTATGTTTAATGCATGGATTTATCAACACAAAATAAGTGTGTGTTTAATGCATGTATTTATCAACAGACACACATACAAACTTTGCCATAAAGTGAAGAATTTTTAAAGCTATGAGCTTTCAGAAGGAGATCATGTGCTGTCTGATTGTTCCATGCCAAGAATTGGCAGTACTGCAGCCTAGTTCAAAAGGAGCAGGTCAGAAGGAGGTTTCCAATACTTCGTCTCTAAGGATTAAGTAATTATTCAGTAAATACGAAGAATGTCTGCTTTCCAAACGATCTCCATTGCTGGGTGTTGCTGCTATACTTCGCCCACTCTAGGTATTTGAGGGTGACTGCACTGAGTTGTTCTAGCTTACTGGGAATATGTCTTCAGGCCTCTCTCATTTGTAAAGTATCGAGCCCTGGGTTAGAGCCTGGATTGGGTTCAGCAATAGCAAAATGAAATCGTGTTGGATGATGCCTTGGAGTAGGAAAGCATTTCACCCATGAAAAGTGAGCCTTCTGGATTTTTCTACCTAAGGTTCTGGGGCCAACATCCATCCCTTAGTGTTCACACTGGTTCAACAATCCAGGAACCCATTGACCATGGCTTTGAATTCAGGTCAATTTTTTTTTTTTTTTTTTTTTTTTTTTTTTTTTGTCAAAGCAGGGAATAGGACACAACCTATTTTATTAGACTCCTCAATACCAAAAAAATGTAAAAGGAGCACCATTTACATAAAATGACACCCCAGCTGGTCAGGAGTAAGTCTCTCAGAAGAAACTGTGAGGCCCAAATAACCACAACTAAAGGTCTTTATCTTATGATAAAGCCCATGAATTTCCTTCCTTCGGAGATGTTTATTCAAAGCTCTTGACACATACTCTTTTGTGATTTCACAAAGGTATAAATTTTCATCTCCCACTTGGGAGTGATGGGGCCAAGCTAACCATCCAATATCAGCTGGGTTGTCTAGTAAGCAGTTAAAGCAGAGGCACTGAAAAGGACAAAGGTTCTGTTCTGATGAATTTATCTCGAATTTTGCCATTTAAAAAGTCTAGATATCGGCAACTTCAATTGGGGCATACCTAAAATCTCATTTTTAAGTATATATTAGGGAGTTCATCTCTTCCTTTCTTGGAGTCTACAGAGATCTCAATCCAGCTGGGCCAGAAGTCCTTTCATAAACTCAGAACAGAGTTATTAATTCCCTATAGTCCTATAGACTACAAATGAATTATTAGGTATTAATTTTTTTACAACACAAATGTGGGTCATATGTTGTATTCACGGGTGTGGTTTGATGGAGATCTCTATTTTAATGGTACTCATCTGTTACACAATTGCACATAAAATTTAAGCAGCAAAGCCAAACAATAACCACAACAGTAACCCCAGAACGCTGGAAGAGAAAGTGGGCTAATTGCCTTGAGAAAACGTGCATTGACGCCATTTGATTTGGACATTTCTTTCTCCTGTGCTCCTTGCACTCTGGGTGCGGGCTGAGTCATTTCCTTTGTCTGGCAGCTGAAACCACTGAAGTGATCTATATGTATCTGCCGGATCCTTTACACTCACATTGAAGGGTGCAGCATCGGTGCTTATGAAGCCCAGCTAGTTTTGCTCCGTCCCCAGGGGAACCAAGGCAGGGCACGCAGCATCGTTCACACCAACCCTTCACCACGACTGTGAAAACGTCAAAGTGTATATACCTCAGCGATGTTGGGTGAGCCTCTATCATATGCAGAGGGTTAATAGTAAAATCCCCACAGTCAGCAGAAGGTGCCTTTCTGTCGTGGGCAGCACAGGAGGCAGATTCCAGCGTGATGCCCATACTTCTGTAACCTTACTTCTCTTCCAAGCTACCTCACTGTTCCTAATTACCAAACACGAAAACAAATTTGGGGGGCATTCCCTCTGCCTTCTTTTCTTCTGACAAGAGACAACGATGATGGGATTTGCTGATTGGATGTTTTTTTCCAATAGCCCAAGATCGCTCCTTCTCATACTTGTATTGTTTATGCAAAGTGATAAAATGTCTATTTGTGGTGCTGGAAGAGACTCTTCAAGTAAAATCTGTATATCTTTTTAAAGAAGAAAAACAAAGCAACTTCGAAATAATCAACCAGTTGCTCCATTTTCTCTAGGAAGCAGTTCTTTATGTTAAAAACAAAAATATTTCTCCAATACCTTGTACTTTGATTTTTGAAATTAATCCTTCCTGAACACCTTTGGCTTAGTGCCTTAATATCTTAAATGAGAAGAAGGAAGTTTATTCCAATTGATAGTTAACCCCTGGGACACTGAGTTCTTCAACAGCAAGATCTGTCTTGTGTGTGTTTTGATCCGGAATCAGCAGAACAGTCAGTGCTTGTGGCAGTAAGCCGGCAGTTTGATGGCTTGTGTCGCAGAAGTCAAGTTTTAGAGCCAGAAGGACTTTAGAGTTTGTCAGGTATTCCTTCTACAGATGAAGCAGCTGAACCCCAGTGCGGTTGAATGCACATTGCAACTGTCTCCATGCTCCTATTGTTCTTCTATAGATTAAACAGGAAGTGTTGCTATTCCACGATGGGTGGTTAATAAACCCGAGACCTCCCCTTACAAAACGGATGTGTCAAAAAAGTAGAGTATGGGTAAAATTCACTTAGAGCAAGGGATTTAATAGCGCTCGGGCTCTGTCTTACTGGGATTGAGAACATTTTTCTTTTTTGAGACCAGTATGCCACATTGTTGATTCTTCTCTTTTGCTAGGGCTATTTTGGGGATGCGTCCTGGGCAAAGTCCAAATTTTTAACAGCAAGCTTAGCCACTGGACCCTTTTGTACTGGAGCAGCAGGATAGAGCAAGGTGCCCGTTCTCAGGATGAGTGAAAGACCCTGCAAAGAACCTTCTTTCTCAGTCAGGTTGTGATCACTAGCGCAAGACAAAGCAATCTCTTTCTTCAAACAGAGGTGGACGTTGAGCTTCTGTCACCTCACTGACAGCCCCAAATCCATTTTGTCTCCAGTCTCATCCAGCTGGGCTATCCCAGCTGATATA
>NW_006431920.1:7378032-7381358 GCF_000325575.1 Pteropus alecto | reverse complement strand
TGTATATATATATATAACTCTCAGATTCTAATTAAGGATTATCTTAGGCTCCCTTGAGAATAGAGATAAACCTGACCTTCCTTATATTCCCAAGGGCTGTGTAATTCTCCCCAAGTCCACATCCAGACCCACTTGGAGCCTACGTCTTTCTGGTTAGATTCTGAACCCTCCAGTTGGGGGTGCAGTCATGTCAAGACAACCAGAGAACCTCACTTTCTTGCCTGTTTCTACTCTCCGGGCTTCTACTGCAAATTCTCCTCTAGCCTCTGCCCGTCCACTGTCTGGGTGACCTGGGCTCAGTCCCTCCCTGTGTAAATCGAGTGAGGAGTGAAAGGGCCCCAAGATCTCTCTGGTTCTATCTCTGTGGTTTCTGCTGGCCTTTTTTCTGGCATTGTAATGACACCTTGTCGAAGATGTAGGCTTATCTGATGACTCTTTCTCCGAGACACGCGGTGAGTTCACATGAATGTCTCACTCTCTCGGCACGTGTACGACGTAAACTACCACCGCAGTTTCTCTAACGTCAGAGTCACCTTCAGTCACAGTGTTTCTAAGAAATAATTTAATTCTCTAAATAAAAATAAGAGAAATTTATCTATGAAGATTCCTTCTTTATATCATTCAAAACTATGACATAACAATTCATTACTTATTAAAATCTCGATGGGAGGTGCTGATTTTTTGTATTTTCCGTATTGTTATGTGTTGCTGTGTGCTTTTAATTTTTTTTTTTCTGTTTGTAAAGTTTTGAGCAATAAATGTGTTTTATGCCTGAGTTATAAAAACCCGGATGGAATGGTTTTTCTTTTTCACACCTCGGCATGGCTGAATGAACTTGGACTCGGGGATGAATGTCAGCAAGGGAATTGCATTGAACTTGAGCGCACTGCAAGTTCTCATACCGGAGAGTCAGTTCTTTAACTTCTTTTGAGGGGATAGAAAACGGGTAGGGCTAACTGACAACTGCAGGTGTGCAGGGTGACGCAGGAACAGGGGACAGCAATAGGAAGCAAGTCAGGAAGCTGCCATGGTCGCACGTGGTTCGAGCGAGAGTCAAACCTCAGAATCTGAAATCTTCACACACTAGTAGAAAGGGCTGTGGATTCTGCATTCAGTGAATCGCTGCTGGTGGGGACGGGGCTTCTTTTTGGGTGATGAAAATGTTCTAAAATTAGATCGTGGTGATGGTTACGCAACTCTGCGAATATGCCAAAACCCCTAAACTCTACACGCTTCAAATGGGTGAATTTTATGGTCTGCGAGTTACATTTCAATAAAGCTGTTTTATAGACAACTTGCCAAAATAATGGAAGAAACTAAAAACTATATTCCTTTTTAAAGTGTGTCTAAAGTGAACCGCCTCTCTTTGATGTCAGCACATTGTACAATAAAGTTTAAACCTTGATTTTTGAGAACGGTTGGTGTTTCTGGTATTCTTTATCAAAATACGTGTTTCAGTACTCTTTATAAGTATTTTATGGGATAAAGAACATGCTGTTTTATTATTGTGTAAAATACTGTTTGACTTAAATCATTCTCTAGTATGTTATTAATACCGTAGTACATACTAAGTAAATATTACCATATAAAAACCACTCAATATTTATTGACCATCTCCAAAGCGCCAGACACAGGACTCAGTACTTTATGTACATTATGACATTTAGTTCTTAAAATAGCCCTATGAGGTTGGTACTATTTTTATCGAATAGGAAACTGGGGCTCAGAGGGGCTAAAACTATGTTGAGGCAGCGCTGAAGGTGGGTGGCACCAGGGTCTCCTGGCCAGAGCCCATGCGCTAAATGGAGGGCTCGGGAGCCCTGGGATGTCGGCCATCTTTGTTTCTAACTTGCTGTGTGACTCTAGGTAAGTGACCTAATATTCTTCACCTATGAAGTGAGAGGGTGGGACGTGATTTCTAAGGTTCTTTTTGGGCCCACCTCCCGCTGATTCTATTCTAAAGTCATCTACATTTCTGAACAATGCCCTTCCCACCTGTCTCCCCACCCGGTGGGCACAAAAGCCATCCTCATCACTGAGAACAACCCTGCGGACCCATTGTGAGTTAGCAAAATGTCGTGTCCACCATTAGAAGGACAGAAGAAGAAAGTTTCTTAGGTGGACTAATATTTGTTGTCAAAGTTAAACATTTCGATGTTATATTAAGGGTACCCGTTTAGCTAACAGTCTTGATTTTGGGGGAAGTTGTTACTACATGGAGCGTCAGCTGGGGGAAAGGTCGTTTCTACAAACTGTATTTCTGAATTCATTTTATTTCTCCCATGTGTATACGTACATGCGTGTTTTTCAGTATTTAAAAACATTTTTCTCCTTGAAGCGATTGCCTCATGTTCTCTAGTCCCCCAACACATCTTTCAAAATTCTACATGGAAAGGAAATTTGATCTTTCGTTTGACCTGACATTGACATTTTATGTGCGATGCTGAGATAAAACAATGCCACAGTCCACCTTAGGTCGGTTGACTGTAGAAGAGCAGGATCATAAAATCTCAAACTCACTTAAATTTAAAATAATATTGAATCCATGAGTGTAGAATGTTCAGTCATATTAAATAATTGTAGTGGAATCTGCAGCATGGTTTATGGATTATACAGAGAGAGATGTTGATAGATCGACATCTATTCATTCCTATTATTGAAATGATGCCCAAATGAAGGAAATTTTAAATAACTGGGAATAAAAGCAAATGTGATCTATTTGGGAATGAAGTACCCTTTTAAAGATGAATTTGATTTATCTTTTGAATAATATATAGTTGGTTGAACTTAGTGCCATTATTCCTATAAGGAATCGCAGGAGACAGGACACAGTGACACCTCTACGCTATTTCTTTAGGAAGCAACGCACTTCACTGTTTCAAACCAGGACACGAGCATATCCACACCTTCAAAGTGCTGCAGCTCCAGAGGGAGGAGTGACCGTCCCACCCAGGGAGGACCTTGATCAGATGGCCACCCACACGCCTCTCCTTTTGTGCCTTCTTCCATTATTTAGGGTTTTTTTCTCTCCACATTGGCCTTTGTTTTGTCCATAATCCAGGAAAAAGAAAAATGAAAGCAAGAGGAGGGGAAAGTTGAATTGCAAGAAGCAATTGAGGAACTCTTGTCAGAGGTAAGGTCAAGGACGATTCAAGTAGAGGACAGTCAAAAAGGAAGCAAAGACACAACTCTGAGGAGGAAGACATCTTACTTTTATCTATTTTACATTAAAGGACCTTTACATTCCTTCCCATGGTGTGTCTCGAAGGACCTTCATTTCGGTAGTATGACAGAAACACATCTGGTGCCGCCTGAGTGACATGACA
>NW_006431920.1:7373510-7378007 GCF_000325575.1 Pteropus alecto | reverse complement strand
CTGCTGAAGGAAACGATATCTTCTTGCTGGCCCTTCCTGGTAATCTGAAACTGATTCCCGCATCAGAAGTTCAAACTTTCTGAGCCCTACCAGGTGTCTGTAACAAGGATCTTTGCTATTTACTTGATTACTGTTATCAATTCACTATCTCTGCGTAGACAGCTAGACAGTTGAAAATCTTAGCTGAACATTGTGGGAGCCCCCGAAAGCCCTTTATCCAACTAATACTACACCAAGTCAACAGACATAGCAAGTAGTCCAAAGATCGAATAGTCAAGTGAAAACAGAACAGTA
Source organism: Pteropus alecto (assembly GCF_000325575.1). NCBI lineage: Eukaryota > Metazoa > Chordata > Mammalia > Chiroptera > Pteropodidae > Pteropus > Pteropus alecto. The sequence goes on along the minus strand of NW_006431920.1, from coordinate 7,377,713 downwards.
AAAGTGCATTTGTTCAAACCTGCATAGGCAATGTGACCAAACTATTATTTCCACTGTTACTGTTGAGAGTTCTATGAAAAACCATCAGGATGGTTTGGCTACAGTTGCTGAGTTTAAGTCTTTCGATGACAGAGGTTATGCAAGGCAGTGTGTCTTCACAGTCATCTGTGGCCAAAGAAAATGCTGTTCATAAGGAACTGTTGATATTGACCTTTCAAATTGCTTTGAAGCTGTTACCACATCCTTTTGGCCTGACTATTACAGAAGTTATTTCCCTTTTCATATCTTGATAGACTTAGAAACTGCCCCAGGGTCATTATTTCAAAGGTGAAATTTCTCTTCCATCCTGTCCGTGATTTCTTTTTGCTCCGGGCACGAGGTTTTGTGAAATGGATGCAGTGACTTCGGGCTGATCCTCTATCTGGGTTTTGTAATGTGTTTCCTGGTAATTCACTGCGTTCCATCAGGAATATTCTTTGCCAGGATTATTCGGCGAGAATCCCCATGAGAATTACTTTCAGCTTTGTGGTTACTAGAGCCAACTGGAATTTCTTGCATCTCCCAGTGATTCATAGATTCCCATGGAGGGGCTGAGTCCTGGGCTGCAAGGTGTGTTTCTGCCCATAAATGCAAGACGGTGGGGGTGCAGCGTGGAGGAAAATGCTGAGGGCCACTTCTTTTGAAAGTCTTTCCAATCGATTGGATAATTTCGGTCAAGCACTGACTTGGCGAAAAGAACCAAGGCGTGGGAGCTGTGTGCTGCCCTCCTGGGCTCATGATTAGAAAATCGTCTCATGAGAGAGGGAAACAGCAGCCCAGAGCTTGGCCACATGGAGAGGCTCATTCCGGCCGGGGCATCTGGGAGGAGTCATGGAGGGAATGAAACTGACTTGGGCTTGGCATGAGAAAGTGATGAGGAAGACTTAGGGGAGCATGAAGGGAAAGCTCAGGATGGTATAAGCAACTTGTCCTGGTTTTGCCTGGGACTTTTCCTGATTTTAGCGGTGAAAGCTCTCAGCCTGGGAAACCCGACAGTCCCAGGCAAGGTGGGTCAGCTGGGCCCCGCTAGGCGGGAAGGCTGAGCTAGCTAGCAGTTCTCTCCACCTTTGTGAGAGATGGCAAGGCGGCTTTTTTTTTTTTTTTTAACATCCCAGAGAGCAGCTTTTAACTAATTTTTGGAAAATGAGTAATTGTATTATGATACTCTGAAATTATACAGTCATATATAGCCCAGGATACTCTGAAATGCCTCAGTTACTGGGAATCCAATGCGAATGACGGGCCATACTGAGCAAGGTTTTGTCATGAGTTCCTGTAATGCATTCTCTTGTTGCCCAAATGGCCTCAAAGCTAATGACAGTAAATTTCCTGTGGAGAGTTATTTGGTGACTGTGACCATCTTTTCTGGGCTTCAGCTTCTCTCTCGACAAGGGGAAATTATTTTCTCCTATAATGGATTTCTAAAATATTTTTAAGGAAAGGGTGCCTAGACCTTGGAACTTTTAGAACTCAGGATATACTTAGAAGTCTGAAATATCAGGACATGCCCTAATCTTTATATAGCATTTATTCTAAGTTTTTATTTTGTTTTGTTCTGCCTTTCAGTTGTTAAAAAAACATATTTAAGTATTATTTATTTGCTTATTTATACCTTATTCTTAAAAGGACCATCGGTGGAATAGCTCTGTTAGAGATTTCGTGGTCTAAATCGTAATGCATGAAACTTAATAAAAATGAGAATCAAATATAAAAATATCAAATTCCAACTGATCATTCACTTACATAATAAAATTATCTCTCCTATACAAAAGAGCCACTGAGAGGTAAGAACTGGCAGCCATCGATGCTGTTACCCCCTCACCACAGTTCAGTGAGCACATTTAATCTTGAAGCACAGCTTCTGAAACTTGTTTTTATATCTTTCCCATTCCAAGTACCTTGGCAGATTTAACTTGGGTTGTAGTGAAACTCCCTGCAGTTGGAGTCTGGGTTACATGACCAAGATCAAATTCCTAAAGAAACGAGAAGTTTCCCATGAGAAACATCTGTCTAAATTATTCTTTCCCCAGTGACCACTGTTGAGACTGGGTTTAGAAAAACGATAGACTGCTTCAAATCAATTCCAACTCCAGGGACTTGAGAAAGCATTAGATCTTTGACCAACCATCTATCAGATAGAAATGCTGTCCACCTCACGCTTGTCCCACCGTGGTAGCAGAAAATGTCACCAGAGATCTAGACATCACATCTGTGTTTAATGCAGAAAGAAGGAGAAAGGCATCCATTCACTTTGTTTTTTAGGAACCATGTTATGTTTCCCAGAATCCCTCTTGGTAACTTTCCTTAACATCACTAATGTGGTCAAAACCAGGTCACATTAACCCGACTACAAATAGGGCTGGGAAAGTGATTGACTTTCCATTCTCTACAGCAGGGGTCGGCAAACTTTTTCGTTAAAGACAAAGACTATAAGTATCTCGGGCTTTGAAGGCCATTTGGCCTTTGTCACATCTACTCAACTCTGCCATGTCGTGCAAAAGCAGCCAGAGGTAACATGTAAATGAATGAATGTGGCTGTATCCCCCTACAGCTTCACTTATGGACATGAATTTTGAATTTTATATAATATTCATGAAGTGTTATTTATTTTTTTGATCTTTCTTTAACCATTTAAAAATATGGAAATCATTCTCGGCTCACAGGCTATACTTGTGTGAGAGGAGGGTGAGAAAGGCTTTGGTAGCCCACTCCAGTGCTCCCACAAATAGGCTCTGTATCTTCAATACAGAATATTGGAAAGTGATGACAAGCTCAGTCAATCAAGCCAACTTTAATTTTCCTGAGATCAACAGGAAAAGTCAACTTCCAAATCTTGTTCTTTGTCATGAACAAATTGAAGTTTACCAGATATCTCTAACTCAGAAAATCTGTATAGCAGATCTTCTGGGCCAGGAGACCTTATGTATTTTGCATATTTTGTTTGAGTTGCCCTAGAGTGACTATAAAACTAGATATAACCCGACATGAAAAACTAAAGTCTAGAACTGTAACCAGAAAATTACTGACACTATAACAGACATTTGTATAATTGCTCAAAGATCTATTTGTATTAGCTTTATGAAAATTCAGAGATAATACTACCCTAGATACCAGTTAAAACAGGAGAGTGATATGTTAGATATGTTGATCTAATGATTATTCATTCTGAAAATATCTCTAAAATGTTACCTGTTTGTTCCCTTAAAACTTTCTATTCTCTTTTGAACTTCATAGTTAATTTTCTAATTACATTGTGTGTATGTGTATAAATTTATATATAATATAAAAAGATATGTTATACACATGTAAGCATAATATGTACATATGTGTACACATTAATAGATAGTATAATAACATAATTCTAATATATACATTTATATATTATATAGATAGCATATAAATATATATACGTAATAGGACACTCCTCTTCTTAAAAAAAGAAATTTATTTAGTTACCTATTTGAAGAGTCTAGGGATTCAGCATGGATCCAGATGCTCAGATGATAGCATCAGAGCTCAGTCGTGGTCCAACTCTCCTCTCTTCTCCACACTGGGTTCACTCCACAGCTTTCTTCATGGTGGTAAGATGAGCACCAGCAGCCGCAGGCACACATCTGACCAGGCCAGCATTCCCGGAGGAAGAAGAGCTGCTCTTTTCCTAGGATTCTCACTGGACCGATGTGGATTACGTGTTCATCCCTGAACACGTCAGTATGGTGGAGACTTTGGAATATGCTGGCTGGTCTGGCCTGGGGAGCGTGGTCGAATATCCCACTCCTAGAGTGGGGGACATTGTTGTGTTGGCTCGCTTGTCTGAACCACATGGACAGAAAATAAAGGATAAGTAGTTCCCCAAACAAAAATCAGAGGGAATGGATTCTGGAAAGACAAAAACAATTGTTCACCACAATAACGTTAACATTTCACTTTTAACAAAAAAAAAAAATCAGGAAGAGAATGGAGACTCAAAACAAAAGGAATGGAAAAACCACGGGCATGTAAAGAATATGTTTTATAGTTAAGTGGGCATATGCCCAGCTAAAATTACTGACACTATAAAAATTAAAATTAAACTTAAAAATTAAACTTTACTTTCAGTTAAACATGACCATTTGAATGCTTGCATTAATCTTTATTCCTTCATTAAACTCCAATGAAATGAGA
>NW_006431920.1:7319291-7373454 GCF_000325575.1 Pteropus alecto | reverse complement strand
AAGTGACGTCAACACTATTTCACAAAATAGAAAACACATAGACAAATGGTAACTGACTTGGCAGAATAGAAAAGGCAGAAACTTCATGCCGGAGAGGGTTGAGGGGGAGAGTCCAGTAAGAAACAAGCTGATTCCTTCTGCAGAATCTCAGGCTGAGCCATGGAAGGCACCACCCATCTAAAATCAGGTGTGGAAGGAACCGAAACCAGAGAGTAGTGAGAAGTCTGTTTGAGGGGCAGACTCTCAGGCTCCCTGCCCTGGCTCCTGCAGCTTGTCTATCCCCTACCTGAATAGAGCCCAAGAGCTTTGCTCTTGGAAATTATGAAGAAACTCTGAGCTCTGGGACATCGGGCTCAACGGACAGGGATGGAGTGGTGAGGAGCCTTTAAAGAAGACTGAGTGACAATCTTCAGGTCGAGTGGTAATTCCCATAGCTCCCTTCTCACACTAGGTCCCCGTCATCCTGGGCATCCAGTTTTCTGTTACCCAACAGGAGAGTGGAGAAGTCCTTTTGCGGGAAGTCAGCCAACCCAAGAGAGAAGACCTAGGAATTCCAATCTTTGTGGGTCTCCATCTGCCATAATATAACTCATTATATTGCCCACCGATGAGTAAACTCTATCTACACAGAGCTGCTGGTCAGCTTTTTCGTGGCAGTAATGGACATCCAAGAATCACCAGACATTTAGGAAGAGCCTTCAGCAGAAGATGTAACAAACGAGAAACATGGGAGAGATGGAGGGAGAGGGAGAAAACTTATGTTAATTTACACATCTTGAGAGAGATGAGAGAAAATTTTGCAACAAGAAAACAAGAACAGAATGCTACATAAAAAAAAAAAAAAAAAATTAGAAAAAGAAAGTGACCTAACTATACAGAGATGATATAGAGAGGAGAAAAATAAGTACGAGAATGTACGAGGGAGCCAAATTCTCACATTGCACAGAAGTGAGCCAGCGGATGAAGTCGAAAAACAAAGTCAAGAAATAGCCATTTAAGCACGAAATTTGAAATATAGACATAAATTCATAAAGAGAAAGCTGAATAAGTTGAAAATTGTTGAGTGGAAGTGGGGATTGAGAGTGAGGCAGGAGACCGCTGCTTTCCATTATGAGCCTACATTCGGCTTACCGATTGCTTTTGCTAATAATCCAGGACTCTGATAATATTGAACTATATTTTACCATTGTTATTAGCCTTAATAATAGTTTTAAAATTGTATGTATACTTTAAAATAATAAAAAATATTCATACCTCGTATCTCAAAGACTACTTCCCAATAAGATGTTGAGATAGAAATGTACTAGAAGTCTCTCCGTTAAGTAATTAGTGAGAAACATAGTGTTGATGGATGGGGTGGGGCGGGGCGGGGGAGGGGTTTACAAGGGAACTCTTGGACTTAAGACATGAAGGCATTTGAAAGAATCTGGGACTTTCAGGAGAGAAAGCGAGAATTGCTCTTTTAAGAAATATGAGCAAACCGTTGCAGACCAAGCTGCCGAATATTTACAGAGAGTTGGCAGATGTTGTAGAAATTGCAGTTGCTCTGTTTTTTTAATTGTTTATATATCTTAACAATAGAAAGTCTGTTTTGATAATATTGGGAAATGAACACTTGCTTTTCTCTTTCAAATGTAACCAGAGATGTTTGCTAGCATCAAGCCAGGCACTACTAATTGAGTTCTCAAACCCCGACCACCTGACCATTAAACAGGTCAGATGCTTGCTTTCTCGGTCTTACTCTCAGCTAAGAGTGCCCATGTATCCCTGTTCTGGCCAATGAAATAGGGAGTCTGCTTAGGGGCATCTCGGAAGTTTTTGCTTCCTGATAAGAAGTAGGTACGTGGGGAGGGAGAGTCTCACATGCTGACTTAGAATAGCATGATGATGTCCTCTTGCAACCACAAGGCCAAGGCCAAGGGAATTTCCAAAGACCCCAATTTCCAAAGCCCTGGCATCAATAAATCCCAAATCAATACCGGTTACTGTTTAACTCGAGTCTCCCTATTTTGCAAGAACAAAAAAGCCAAGACGAATCTGGTTTCCTGTTTTTCACAACCCAAAGCATTTCTGCTTTTACCTTTGGTCCAAATATGTCGCTGTATTATTTTTATAAACAACATTACGATCTCAGTGTTTAGACTGTGTCGCCTACAGCAATTGAGCTGAAGGAAATTTATTCACTCACATCGACATGGTCATTCCATTGCTTTTGTATATTTCTATGAAAGTTTAAAATAGCTTTTCAAGAAGTGTGTCTTGACACACACATGTTACAGATGTGATTAGTTATTGATCCCCTCATCCTTGGAGGGCACTAGAGTGCCAGGAGTCTTTAGGGTTGGCTGCTGGGGCTCCTGGGTCAGTGAGAAAGCCCTCTCTGGCCCGTCCTTTACCCTGAGCGCCATTAAGTGAAACGTACCAGGAGGACACGCTTTGGGATTTGCACATGGCGTTCACATGCGTTGTCTCTCCAGGTCTTGCGGGAGTGTCCCGAAATCATTATCGATCTCATCTTCCAAATGTAGAAACCGAGTCTCTGGATAAGTTAGATATTTTGTGACTTAAAAAAAAAAATCAGACATTCAGTCACTAAAAAAAATAACTTTACCTATTAGATTTGTGCCTAAATTCTTACCACGTAGGTCCATCTACATGGCGTGAAATTACATTGATCCACGTGGATAAAGGCTGGTTCAAATTGTGAAGGATTGGGACATACAGGGATGTTGACGGGTCAGAAAGAAATACTCCTCCCCCAGTCTAGCATTAGCACTCCCAGAAAGCAAATAATTACACAGGAAATAAAGTTTACTTTTTAACTGCGGTCCCAATTTTTTTTAATCGAGTGCCCCAATTCACACAGCCATTGGGTGGGTGGCGGTCAGAATTAGTAGGTCTCCAGGCTCATGCTGCTGCTGGAGAGAGAAGAGGCGAGTTTCTTATCCTCAGCTCTCCATTCTCCTTTTACACCTCCCTCTGAGCCGACGGGACAATGATGAACTTTCATTGCCCAGAGAGAGTGGTGGGAGGAGGGAGCTAATGGTTTGATGAGAAGGAAGGATGGTTTGGCAACCACAGGGCTGAGAGCCGAGAGAATGAGGGTGGCTCGGCCCACTCAGATCTCTTTACTTGTGGTCTGTGAAGATGTGACAAAACCCGAGAAGCCGGAACGGAAGACAGTAGCCACCTTGTTCTGCTGGACCGAGGCCCGATGCTTTGGCCCCCTGAACTCCGCTAGATGGCATCGGGCTGGCCCCTGTGCCAGCTGCTCACGCTGAAAAAATGGGGAAGAGTGTGCGTGGGAGCAGGCTGGGCTTGACCCGAGCGTGTGTGGTATTTCTGCTTGTTTCTTTAACTTCTGGGGCTCTTTGTCTGAGGCTCTCAGCCCTGAAACTACTGCTGCTCAGGATGTTTTATGTCCACTAAAAGAACACACCCTGTGGTTAAATGCAATTTGTTTGTGTGCTTTTAGGGCAATTGCTGATTTTCCCTTGTAGTTTAAAAGGTTTTTGTTATTGTTGTCGCCCAAACAGTTAAACAGTTTTCATGAACTCCGGAAGTTATTTCTCCAAAGTTTTGTAATGTCAGAATGTCCTTTTCTGCTTTCCTTTCTCCCAAGCGGATGTGACTTCACTGCTCTGGAACTTTATGCCACGTGATAGCATCTAATGGTGTCATCGAATCTACCCTGCATCATAATCATCTAATGTGTCTTGTTTCTTCTTCTGGATTGTTAGCTTTCTGGGGTCAGGGGCTATGTATGATGTTCCCATTCTTAATGGTGCCCGGCGTAAGGCTGAGTGAATAAAAACGATCAATCATTGTTGCTAACTGATAAAACAGTCAAGAAGCGATGTATTGTTTCACAGAGAACCTGAATAAATGAAAAAAAATCAACAAACAAAATGCCGTTTCACTATTGTTAAGTGGTAGAGGCAGAAGGAAGAAACAATAGATCGTTTCAGAGGGCACTTTAGTTCCTTGATTTAGTAACTAGACAATCTTCTATTAACATATCAATTATTTTTAAATGAATGCTTCTGACTGAACCTGGATTTAGGACACCTGGACTGTAATCCCAGCTCTGTGACTAGCAAACTGTGGAAACTTGGCCAAGTCATTCGAGCCTCTGAATATCAGTTTCCTCTTCTGTACAATGAAGGGATTGAAGTCGTCCTTAGGTCATCACCAAAGTTCCTTTCAGTTTTAGCATCCACCAAGTGTTGGCCTCCCTGGGCCATCTCGATGCCTTGGGCGCAGTGAACCCTCCGGAAATGCCTGTGAGTTAACTGAAGGAGTTAGTTAAGTGGTTTGACCTTAAAATTGTTTATTTTGCAAACTTTCTTTATTGATAATATAAACTAAATCTCAGCCAAGTTCCTCTTTACATTAGCACAAATATCAAGTTGGCAGTTACTGACATTGTGTATATTTGGAGTGTTCGTCACTTTTATATCTCTCATAGCTGGTACCTAGTCCACAAATTACAGATTTTTTTTTAGATATAAGGCATATTTAGAGATCATTTTGTCCAGGGATTCTGAATCTGGGGGTCGCTAAACTGTTGGGCTTTAAGGGCTTCATGTACCCCTAAAACATAGTCCTCCAAATCCTGTCACTCTTTATTGCTTTCCTCTAACTTTTTTTTTTATTATTAAAGCAGTACCACTACTTGAAATTATCATGTTTTTACTTTTTTCATCAAGTGTGTGCCTAAGTCCCTTATTTCTGTGTGCGTATGCACACACGCGTGCGCGTGTTTTTCATCAAGTGTGTGCCTAAGTCCCTTATTTCTTTGTGTGTATGCACACACGCGTGCGCGTGCAAACGCGCACACACACACACAGACACACACACACACACACACACGCACACACATCCCCTGCTGGACTAAGCTCCGAGAGGGCAGCACCTCATTCTGTCTTATTCACCTCTACCCCTCCGTGCCCAGAACAGGGCCTGGCACTCAGCAGTTGCTCAATAAACGTTTGTTGACTGAATGAATGTATAAATCCAAAATAGGTGGATTATTTTGGAACCAATCTCAATTCAATGTTTCATCCCCCAAACCTATGAACCCAATTCCAAAATCCTTAACAAAATATGTAATTTATGAAGATTCTAGAATAATAACAAAAGGATGTAAAGAGATATCGCAAATACACATCAAACTTCCTAAAAATCCTCTTTACCCATCCATCTCTTCCACATCTCACACAAGTCAGATGTCTTGAACTTTCTTCTCTTTTTTCCTCAAAATTCTGATGCATGCTGGCTCCCTTGTCTTCCTCATTTCTTCAAAGTTCACTGATACTGTTGCAAGTATCAATACTTCATTCCTTTCTTATGGCCGAATAATATTCCATCATATGGACATGCTACCTTCTGTTTACCTATTCATCAGTTGATGAACATTTGGGCTATTTCCACTTTCAGCTATTATAAATAATGTTGTTATGAATATTCACACACATGTGTTTTCAGTTCTCTTGGGTGTATATCTAAGAGAGGAATTGCTGGTCATACGGTAACTCTCTGCTTAACTTCTTGAAAAACTTCTAAATTGTTTTCAACAGCTACTGAACCATTTTCACCAGAAACGTATGAGGCTTTCAATTTCTCCATATCTTTGCCGACAGTTGCTTTTATCCACCTTTTTTATTACAACCATCTTGGTGTGAAGTGGTATCTCATTGTGATTTTGATTTGCATTTCCTTAATGACTAATGAGACTAATGACATCTTTTCATGAACTTATTGGCAATTTGTGTACCTTCGTTGGGGATATGTCTAGTCAAGTCTTTCGTCCATTTTAAAATCGGCTTGTCTTTTTTCTTGTTGAATTGTATGAGTTCTTCAAAAATTCTAGATACAATATGATTTGCAATTATTTTCTCACATTCTACAGGTTCTTTTTCACTTGCCTGACATGTCCTTGGAAGCACAAAAGTTTTTAATTCCGATGAAGTGCGTTTTATCTACCCCAGATCTATTCTTACTTATCTTCTACATTAACATCCTGACCCTCAGGTAAATCAATCTAGCCTCTCTTGTTACTTCCAATTCTTCTTTCTACGCATTACTCTGATCTGTATAACAAAGGCCCTGAGGAAAGTAGAACAAATACAACACCTTCTTTAGAACGTGAAATGAGAAGGAAAGTCTGTGACTTCCTATATCGTCATATTATTGCCCCTTTCAGATAAACAAAAATATTTAGGCACAATGCGTATTTTTCTGAGGGTATGGTTCTGTAGATTTATTTCAGCAGATTTTCGAAGCTGTCTTTAATGCCCAGGATATGAAGAAATATGCATCTAGCTTCATTCTCTTGTTTTATGGGAAAATGAGAACTATAGCAATCGAGTGACTTGGCCCAGGTCACCCAGTTTACTAGTGACAGTTTTACAGACACTCAGGTTTCTTTATCTTTCCCGCTCCTCCCTCATCAGCATCATTCCAGTGTACTATGCTTCCTATAGAACTTCCTTATTGTGGGTAAATTCTTCTTGGAGCAGCATATTAATCCAATTAAATAAATTTGATAATTAAATCCAATTTGATAATTAAATTTTATCAAATATTTTTTTCCATCAGAGACAAAGACCCGTCAAAACCGAAAGGTATGTGGGAGCTGGGGAACAGGGCAAGTCTTGGTAGGGGTGCAGAAGCATCAGTCCTGAGGCTCCTCTGAGGAAAATCACTGAAAAGTGGGGAAGGGTGGTGAAGATAAAAGCTACATCACCACCTTGCCTGGGTCTGCTGGAAACAAACTGCAGATTTAAATCATGATGTGCATATGTTGAAGCGTAGACAAGGAACCAAAGAACTTGGAACTTACTTAGCAAAGTTGGGGGACAAGAAAGATGGTACAATTGACATATAGAAAATTAAAGAAATTTATCTCTGTGCGACACTGAAAAAAATACTTTTAGAAACTTTCTGGCCAATTTTTCACTTCTGGGCTTTTTTTTTTTTTCCCCCAGTCAGCAAAGAAATTTCTAAATGCTTGCATGGGCATCAAGGATAATACTTTGGCTAAAAGTTTTGTTTAGTTTAGAGATATTGTACTAACATTAATTTCCTGGTGTTAGTAATAGTACTATATTTGTGAATGATATCAACGTGAGTGAAGCTGGGTGGAGGGGATTAGGGAATTCTGTACTTTTTTGATAAATTTCCTGTAAGTCTAAAATTATCTTAAAACAAAAAGTTAAAAAAGAAAAAAAAAAATTTAGATCAATTTTTTAGTTTCTTGCGTTCCCAGAAATTTGTTTTAGCAGCACATTCACTGCAGAGTCCGTTTATCTCTCTGGTTATATTTTCCTTTTTATCCTCCCCCATGGGATCTTTGCTGGAGTTTCTAATTGTCTCTCTTTTGTTTTTCTTTTCTTTTATTCTTACACTGTTTGACTTAATCACAATCACAATTTCCCGCCAAACTCTTCACCTATTAGATATCCTATTGTGGACCCCCTCCCCTTTTGCCCTGAAGCACTTCCTTCCGGCACCTGCCTCTTCCTGTTAATGGGTCAGAAGCACAGCTCTTATTCTAAAGCCATCCTTTGCGACTCTCCTTGGTTGGATCAACTATTTTTGGGATTCTGTGTTTTTTGTTTGTTTGTTTATCCCTTAATTTTGCTTAAACATTTCTCCAAGGAACATTCTGAAAAAGACCGAGATGTTTGGTCTCATACTTAATATCTACCTGACATTTCTATTCCTTCCAGATCACCTCCATTAACTTCTTTTTCTATGCATTTGCTGAAAGTAGAAGTAACAACTCAATCATCTAACCCTTAACTGAGGGAATGTCTTACTTTTATACAAACGAAATTTGTTTAACAGGGGCAGGCATCTGCACCGTGCGTCCAGGCCCTCAACATACAGATACTGGGCTTTTCCTTACCTACCACTATGGCTCCTCCGAGTGTCAAAGGTCCTTCCTCTCTTTTTAAAAGTCATTTTGTAAAAAAAAAATAAAACAAATTATGCAACTACACAAAGATTATTCCATAATAAACGCCTGTATTTTTATATTACATTTCAGTGGCCTTTTTCGTCAAGGATATAAATCAGATTTAAATCCATTATACCCAAGATGTTATTTATGAAAGCTCTTTGCCTGCAATCCCAGGAGTGGCCACCAGGTGCGGGTGAGACAGTTTGGACGCTTAGGCTCCCTCCCCAGAGAAGTGAAGGTCTGACCAAGCTCGATATCCTATTGTGGAGAAAGAAGGGAGGGAGGGAAGGAGGGAAGGAGGGAGGAAAGGAGGGAGGTGTTAAGGGTGGAAAATTTTCAAGTGAGCAAACTAGCTAAGTCAGCTACAGGGAAGAAATATCTTTAGATATCAGAAGTTGTCCTACTTGCTTGTGTGTGGTTTAGGAAGTGTATTGTATAAAATATGTAGATGGCCAATGTCTGCTTCTGTAATCCATTTACTTGTTAATTAAGGGTGTTGTTCCGGGCAAAGATATGCTAAAAGCCAACTTCCACTTCTGTAATCTGCTGGCTTGTTCAGGAGACCACCAGGATATGGTCTTGAGCTTTATCAGCTGCCTGCTCTGAAAGCTCGGGGCTGATCTCCTCTAGCCCTGCGTGGTAGAGAGTCAGTCGCCGGCGGCTAATAAAGGCTCATAATTCATCTCAATTGGCTCCGTGGGTCTCAGAATCGTTCGCGCCATAACAGAGGGAGGGAGGGAGGAAGGAAGGAGAAAGGAAGAGAGAGAGGAAGGAAAGAACCAAACAACAAAAAATGACAGGATATAATTATAAATTAACAAAATGTGACTATTGATAAATTTTTCATAAACGGAGCTGTTAAGGACCAACTTCCTTCTCCCTCCCCTCCCCTCCCCTCCCTTCCCTTTCCGATCTCCTCAGCCTTCTCAGAGTTCACTAGCAGCTGCAGTGAACAATGCCCAGCACAATGACACCTTTCCACCTTGAGGAGGGGTTCACCTTCTGCTTTTCTGTCAGGGGTTTTTCTCTAGTTCAAAGGTCTGTTCTGTCCATGTGCTCGGGGCCACCTGAAAGACCCAGGAACTCAATGACCTCACGGGCAGCCCCTACTCCATGAGGGAAAGGAGTCAGTGGATAAACACTCAGCTTCTCCTCGTGGTGAGGCCATTCTTAGAAGCTTCTTGGTGGCTTCTCAGAAGGTTCCCAGAGAGGCTGAGCCCCTGATGCCCCTAGAGAAAAAGGCTCATTTACATACCACTATTTATCGGCCTTTCTCCGTACCCCTTCTTTACTGCTTCTTCACCTCCACAGGGTCTGGATTGCTAAACTAGGACTCTACTACAATTTAACTCTGGTACCTTTCAGTCTCATTAGATACTATAGTAATATTGGAATTCAGGCAATGAAAATTATACCTGGATCGGTTTGCAGGTGCCTGCTTGACTCTAAGTCCGACAAAACAACAGCTATGCACACTGACATCCAAACATAATTGACTTTCTATTGGCAGTTCCTAATTTGAGTTTTGTCTCTATGCCAATTTAGTTTAACCTGTTGGATTTTTTGGAAATCCCTTTCTTTCTAAGTCTCATTATGGATAAAAACAAGAAAAAGAAAAAACTAAATTGCATATACTAACCTAGTAGTCATTGTATTATTGTCTGTTTATAATTTGGCTGACTACCTGAGCCACACTATTTGTGTGTGTTTGTTTTTTGTTTTTTTCCTTTTAAGTCATCTTTATTTCTTAGAGCAATTTTAGGTTCACAGCAAAATTGAGCAGGAAGTCCAGGGAGGTCCCATGTACCTTCTGTCCCCATTCATGCATGGCCTCCTCCACCATCAATGCTACACTGTTTTTAAATTAGATATTTTTTGTCTTTTTGAAATGTAAAAAAATGTTTAACACCACATAGATTTTAAAAGTAGTGATATGATGGCTTCCCAATACTGCCAACGCTGCCTTTCGTCTTTTTCTTCGTGGCTTTCCATTCTCAGCCCCTACTCTTACGAAGGCAGGCAGAGGAAGTCACGGGAGTTTGCACGGGGCTCGCAATCTTCGGGGCACTTTTCCAAGCAGAGAGTGGAGAAGGTGGATTTTCATCCAACAGTGGGAGTCAGGGAGAGAAGAAAATCTCAGCTTTCTGTTTCGGTAAAGAAAAGTCATCTAAAAGAAAAATTAAAGTAAAATTCAATTAAAGAGAAATGTAACTAAATCTTGGAAACGTGCCAACAACTGATGTGGCAACTTGCTCCAAATAGCTCCTGTGTGGATGGAAGTCAGAGATAAACACATAGATAATTTAAGAGCATTCGGAGTCATTTCAACACGTATGGTTTGAAAGCTCTCGAGCTTTCATTATGAATAAGAGTCAGTTTCTCTGCTGCTGCTTTCTTTAAGGCCATAATTTTATGGCGAACTCAACAAACATTTACCGCATATCTGCTGTATGCACGGCACCGAGGGACACACCCGTCAGAAGCAGTGTCCATGTTTCTTCCATGATCAGTTCGTGATCTGTCCTCTGCTGGATGCTTTCATGTGTTTTCTTGTTTAGCTCTCAAAAGACTCCGATGAGGAGAACTTTTCCCCATTTTACAGTTGAGGATAATGAGTCTCAGAAAGTAAGTAGCTTGTTTAAAATCACATGACTTAAACAGGCAGAGTAGAACCTAGCTCTGTTTGACCCTGAAGCCTTTTTTAATTCCAGCTCACAAAGTCACTTCTTTCAAAAAAAAATTCATTCGCCCACATGTTCTCCTAGGTAGGTCATAGTGTTCCCAATTTGTTTAAAGATATGTTTACTGGACTCCACCCTTCTCTCAATCACCAACCTGCCCCCACACCCACTGCTGTGGGCAGACAGGATGCTCTGAGGCTCCATAAGCCACATCGACCTACTGAGCCCTTGGCATGTATCTAGTGTGAACCCAGATGTGCTGTAAAATACACACAGGGTTTCAAAGACTTGTTAAGTAAAAAATAATGTAAAACATCTCATTAATAAAGTTTTTACATCGATCATGCTTTGAAATAATATTATGGCTGTATGGGGCAAAATCAAATAGTAAATGAAATTTAATTAAAATGTTAATTTCAAATCTTAGTGAATTTAAAATTGCCTGCGTGGCTCAGATTCTATTTCTAACGGGCAGCTCCGAGCACACCGTCCATAGATCTCTTCCTGTCGCTTCCTTCACAGATTACGTTGCTATGACGGGGTTGTGGGGGGTGGGGGTGGACAGGGGATTTGCGAGGAGGGCCGACAGCTTCTCAGCTGGCCTGGGTGTTCACAGGTGACCCTAATGCCAGGGACTTAACCTGGCTAATCTGCTCGAGCTGGAATTCAGCGGCCTCCGTCATTAAGAGAGCTAAGCCCTTTAGTGAGCTTTGGCTGTTGGAAACACTACCTGTCTCTCCGGATTATATCTTAAGGAATTGAAAAGACGATGGGTGAATGAAATAATTGAGGAACAAAACAAACATGCTCTCATTCTGTTTTGTCAAATGATGGTTCAAGTTCAAGGTTTCTAAATTTGTCTTGAGTTTTACCTGGATAGCAAGCTGAGTTTCACTGTTTTCTTCCCGGAGTGAAGGCCATGGCTTTAAAGACTGTGGTCCTTTCTTTTCGTGCTGCAGTTGAAAGGGATGGAAAAGTACATTTGCTCTGGGGAGGCCGAGACAGAAAGGAACCCTGCAGGAGCTATCACATTGCTCCTTCCAGCTGGGAGCAAGGTTGCTGGTCCGAGATGGGATTTCAGCCCTGTGGTTAAATAAACAAACCATCTAGCCAGGTCACAGAATAATAATTTGAAAGGGGATAGGTAATCCAGGTCAACTCTGCATAGTCAGCAGCTGGAGACACAGAGGCCCAGGCAGGCTGGGCTGGCTGAGGTCACTTATTGTCTCACAGAGACCGCCCTACAATGCAGGTGGTAGGGGTGGGATAGAACTTCACAGACAATCCAGTTCAGGCTCTCCAACCACTGTGTGCATTATCACCACCTGGGGATTGTGAAAAGTCCCTGTGATGCCCAGGGCTGCACTCTTGACCAATCAGGTCGTCAGAGTGTTTAGAAAGTTCCCCAGGGGATTCCAAAATGCAGCCAAGTTTGCGAACGACTAATTTTGCAGACACTGAGACGTGGCAGGACCAGGGAACTTAGCTCAACTTCTGAGAGCTAGCAAGTGACTGAGGCGGGACAAAGGCCCTTTTATTTTCTCGCTCTTGATTGTGAAATTTCCTCGTCCTTCATCCCAGGCCCCTCTCCTTCCATGACATCGCTTTGCTTTCCTCTGAAATGTCTCTCCTCCAGATCTCTCAGAGCCATCTCCTCCTCGTCGTCTGGACCTCAGCGTCCATGCAAAACCCAACAGCCTGCCCTGGCCACACACACCACCTCCCGCGTCACCCTCACTTCGCTGTTTTCCTTCCAGGCACTTATCATTGTCTGAAATCATCCCCGCTAGACCACACCTTGTCCGCCAGGCTCACAGGCCTCTTGCCAGGTCCCGTAGTGGTCCCTGTCCCATTGCGGGGGAGCAGTAAATATTTGTGGGCTGAATGAACGTTGAATGCATTCTTAACGGTGACAGTCTCCTGATATTGTGTCCATAGGGTATCATTTCAGGGAATGATACTTCGAATTATGTAAATTGGAGTCAATATTATTTAATTTTGAGAAACGGATTTTCCAGTTCGACTCTTCCGAATCACATCTGTTCCATCACGTGGCACTCATCTGGGTGGCCGATCTGAATACATGTCAGCTCTAAGATAGACCCCTAGGCTATTCAAAGGGACAGCATTTTATCCCGATCCAAAAAAGGACTTTGATTAGATAATAGAGTGTGATTAGAATAAGAGAGTACCCCATGACCCAATGGAAACATTCGCTGCCAACGAGGATCAAATTATAAGTGCGCTTCTGGCAGTTGAAAGGATTAACAATGTGACAGACAATGAAAGAAAAATCTTTCCAGCTGAATAATATGACATGTGTAAAGTAACGCAGGTTACTTGTGAGTCCCTGTATTCACAAATTCTATAACATGGTATAAAGTGACCTAGCAGTAATACAGAGGTCACGGTCAGTTCTCAAATGCGTTCAATGGATTTGACCCTGTTCCCCTGAACTCAGCATTTACTTTAGCACTTACTACTAGTAAAGGGTTTGGAGCCTGGTTACTCAGAAACGTAACAGCAGCAGCAACAGCAAGCAGAACAGCATGTCAGAAGCTTGTTACAAATGCAACAGCTCAGGCTTCATGGCCCGCCCCGCACCCCTCCCCCCTCTGCCCCCAGACAGAAAAGAATTTTTCTAGAATTAAACTCTCTATCAGTGGTGCTCACCTGGGGCTAGGGGTGGATTTTACTCCCCAAGGGACATTTGGCAATGACTGGAGACTGTTTTGATTGTCACACCTGGGGACATGACTGGCATCTAGCAGGTAGAGGCCAGGAATGCGACTCAGCATCCTTACAGCACACAGGACAGTCCCCCCATCAAGAAAAACTGAGCCAGCGCAAAAAGTCAATAGTGCTGAGATGGAGAAACCCGTTCTAGACCAAGAGACTCTCGAGTTTAAAATAGTAACATTATTATTAATAATATAGCAAATTGTGGCTTATAAGCATTGGTCGATTAGAACTAACCATAGAATCCATATATCCAAAATCTGAACGAAGAAATTCTTTGAAAATCAATAACAACTCAATAGCCATGCACGTACTGATTAGTGGCCAAAAAAAAAAAAAAAAGAGAGAGAAGAAAATATATCACATTCTATTGCGTAAGAAGCCAAGAGTTTAATGGTAAAGATACTTTAAAATAAAATAAACCCACTGTCATCAACCTCGCCCTTCTCATCTCCTCTCTGCACCTTGTTCTAGTCACAGTTTGCACCCTCCTTCCTCCAAATATTCCACACCCTCCTTATTGCTGCTTCTAACTGAAATGCCCTTTGCCCTTTCACCTGCCAGATTTCTCCCTCTCCTGACCCTGAAAGGTCATCCTCAGCGCTTCTCCTCTCCCTCCTGGCCTCGCGGCTCCTCTCCCTGCCTCCAGGTCCTCTCCATCCCTTGGAGCACACCTGTTGTAGAGCGTTTATGTCTAACTGGATCCACTCATATTGACGGAGGCCCGAAACCCACCCCCAGGGAGTTTCTCCTCATTGGTCTTGGTCTGGCCTGGGCATCAGTCATTTTCAAGCTCCTCAGCCAGGGTTGAGAACCACTGCTCCCAGAGGCAGGTGAATCTCCTTAATTCAGGGGAATGGAGCTATCCTAACCACAGCTTCTTTTTCAGGCTGTTTGCCCACCCTCAGCTTCTTGACCTCTCTCCACTACCTTGCTGTATTCCCCAATATACATGCACTTAAAAAAAAAGTTATCTTTTTTCCATATTAAAAAATGGAGTGGCCTATTTGTACAAATTTTGGAAAAGATGGGGAACAGTGAAGATGAAACTGATTTACCTCTGATTCCAGAACTAAGAGGTTACCAGTGTCATATTTCTCTATTTCCTACCAGTGTTGCCATAGGCATAGACATACAGAAGCCTAACCCTATCCAGGACATGTGCTTTTGTTCCTATGGATCCTTCTGCCGAGAATGCCCTCCCCGCACCTCCCACCCCTTAGCCTCCCAGCAAATTACCGTAGACCTCTCAGTGCCCATCACATGTAAGTGCTTCTCTTTTACAAAATCTTTCCTGAGCAATTCAGGCAGAGGGGGTGTCTTCTCTCCGTGTTCCCACAACACTGGACGCACGCCTCCACGTGGTGCTTCTCACGGGAGCTGGGATGTTGTCTGCTGCTCATTTTCCCTTCCAAGACTGTGAGATCTTTGAGGGTAGGAAGTCATGACTTTTCCTTATTATCCATTTTGTTGTTTGTTTGTCTTTTAATCGCTGATGCATAGCACAGTGCCCGGATGGAAGAGAGACTTAGTAAACATTTACTGCATTGGTGAATTTGCTTCTGTAATTGAATGAGAGAGCAAGGTATATCCCGTGGAGAAACCATTCTGGAGAGCAGCATTCCAGCAATTGGTGATGGCCTGTTTTTGTTTTCTTGTTTGAATTTGGCTTTATTCCTTTTTATGCTTAATGACATTCACAGTTTCCTTTGTTCCCAAGAGACTAAACAATTCTGCTATTTTAATTAAAATCAAAATGACAGAGAACAACCATAATGAATTTTCCTCTTTACGTTTATGTTTTTTACAATTAGGCTATGTGGGAAAGGAGCAAATGGAGTTTAGGTGGCATGAAAATAGCTGTCTTGACCTCTAACAATAAGGAAAACATGCAGCCATGGCCCTCCCCGCCCCAAAGGTGACATTTGAGCTGATAAGCTTTTAATAAACGGATTTGGCTTTACCTGGGAAGTGGACTACGCTTTAGTTTTAAAGATGCTCCAACAGGAAGGTGCTTACAGCAGGAACACCACAGAGGAGGGACAGGACCCGGGAGCTTTAATAAATAGTTACTTCGGTCAAAAGAACTACAGTTCTGTGCATTTTCTTATTTATTATCTGAAGCATAAGGATGCTGAATAGCAATAGCAAAAATCAGCAAACTCTATGTTTAAAATATTTAAGACTTTAAATAAAACATGAACCTATCTAAATTATAAATATCCTTATATTTTTTTTAAAAGCCAGTGCTCAGATCCCAGGGAAGCAAAATAGGTAATTCAGAGCTCCAGAAGAGAAAACAAGTGCTGAATTCTGAGCGAGGCGATGCCCTCACAGGAACTCGTTATCATGAATGACAATTAGGACAGCAAGATTGCCCAGTAGATCCGTCCCAGCAGTTTCCATTCCATCTTATTATCACAGGAACTGCAGCCATTGAGTCAGCGCGGCTTTCAATTGTGTGCTGACAATTGGTTGGCTCACCCGGGACTCGGATTAAACAAAACAATGAGCAGTTTCAGTTACGTTTCAGCAGAAAATGGGACATTGCTGTTTGTTTCTCCCTCCACCCCCACTTCCAAGGATGGGATTTGAACGTGGGCTAAAGCTGGCTTACTTGTTCCACTCGGTGGGGACTTTTTTTTTTTTTAGTTTATATGGTTTATGAAGAGATTCCCATGATTACTCTAGTGCCCATCTAGCTCTACACGTAGCAGTTACAATGCTATTGATTATATTCCCTATGCTATACTTTATATCCCCGTGATTATTGTTTAACTACCAATTTGCCCTTCACCTTTTTGTCCCAGCTCCCCGAACTCCGTTCCCTCTGGCAGTCACCAGATTGTCCTCTGTATCTGTGAGTCTATTTTCATTCACTTTTCCCTTTTTCCCCTCAGATTCCACATATAAATCACATGGTATTAATCTTTCTCTCTCTGACTTATTTCACCCAGCATAGTACCCTCTAGGTCCATCACATCATTGCAAATGGTACAAATTCATTTTTTTTAGTGGCTGAGTAATATTCCATTGTATACATGAACCATAACTTCTTTATCCGATCGCCTGTTGATGGGCATTTATGTTGCTTCCATATGTTGGGTATTGTGAATAATGCTACTGTGAACACAGGGCCGCATAGATCTTTCCAAATTAGTGTTTTGTTTTTCACTGAATAAATACCCAGAAGTGCAATTGCTGGGTCAAAAGATAGTTCTATTTTGAATTTTTTGAGGAATATACAGACTGTTTTCCATAGTGGCTGTACCAATTAGCAATTCCACCAATAGTGTATGAGGGTTCCCTTTTTTCCACATCCTCACCAACACTTGCTGTTTTTTGATTTATTGACGATAGCCATTCTGACAGGTGTGAGGTGCCATCTCATTGCAGTTTTAAATTACATTTCTCTAATGATTAGTGACCTTGAGCATCTTTCACATGTCTACTGGCCATCTGTATTTCCTCTTTGGAGAAATATATATTCAGGTCTTCTGCCCATCTTTTAATCGGATTGCTTGTTTTTTTGCTGTTGAATTGCGTGAGTTCTTTATAAATTTTGGATATTAACCCCTTATCAGATGTATCATAGGCAAATATCTTCTCCCATTCAGCAGGTTGTCTTTTTGTTTTGTTGATGGTTTCCGTCGCTATGCAAAAACTTTTCAGTTTGATGTAGTCCCATTTGTTTATTTTTTCTTTAGTTTCCCTCGCCCAAGGAGATATATCAGAAAAGAAATTACTAAGAGCAGTATCAGAGAGTTTACTGCCTATGTTTCCCTCTACAAGTTTTATGATTTGGGGTCTTACATTTAAGTCTTTAATCCATTTTGAATTTGTTCTTGTATATGGTATAAGAAGGTGGTCCAGTTTCATTTTTTTGCATGTATCTGTCCAGTTTTCCCAACACCATTTATTAAAGAGAATTTAGCCCATTGTATATTCTTGCCTCCTTTGTCATATATTAAATGAGCGTATAGACATAGATTTATTTCTGGGCTCTCTATTCTGTTCCATTGATCTATGTATTTGTTTTTATGCCAGTACCATGCTATTTCAATTACTATAGCCCTGTAGTAGTATAGTTTGATATGAAGTAGTGTGATACCTCCAACTTTGTTCTTTCTCAAGATTGCCGTGGCTATTCCGGGTCTTTTATGTAAGTTCCATATACATTTGGGGGTTATTTGTTCCAGTTCTCTGAAAAATGTCATTGGTATTTTCATCGGGATTGCATTGAATCTCTAGATTGCTTTGGTTAGTATGGCTATTTTAACGATGTTGATTCTTCCTACCCACTTCACAGATTTTTCTTAAAGCTGTGAACAACATTGTTAAGATTCTCTCAAGAGAGAATTACATTTTCTTTGGTCTTTATCCTTGGTATCAATGGCAACAAAATGTTATACCAAAATACGCTCTCATGCTAGCAAGTTTTCCAGTGGAATATAACATCTCAAAATGAGAACCAGAAATGATGCTTATGTCATCAAACCAGTGATTGCTATTTAGCAGAAAATATGAGTCTGATTTGAAGAAACGCTGATCTGCCATCAGGGAGAAAGTCGCTATTTCAGCATAGTCTTCTTACTTAGAGAAAAATTCCCTAACTTGGCAGCTTCACACCTGTCTATTAGCCTTGCTTCGCGCATAATTCAATTTTGATGTCTGGTACTGATCATGGATATTTCTTTCAGTGCTATCATATTAGTATTTCCTAACTCAGTTAACTTACATGGTCTATAGTCAACCTTGAAAGCAGATGAGAAATATATTGGCTTTTTGGCCAATATGCTGAGCTTTGTAACAAATGCTTCTTTGAAGGTTATGTGCTTTGAGTTCTCTTTATAGTTAGGGAGATAGATTTCTTCATTCAATTATTAACTCATTGACTGTCACTCACATTTATTCTCTCATATGATTAATGGCATTCATAATGGAAAATTAAGGTTACAGGTATAAGCAGAGTCATAATACAGCATAAGCTTCTCTGGCTTGCTCAGCTGTGACCATGGTGTGCTTGGCACCAGGTATTGGCCACAGGTTCATAGAATACCTCTTATAAAAGGCCTGTAGGTATGTCTAAAGTCTTCCTATCACAAAAAAAGGCACGTCCTTTCATCTACCGAAAATAGCTCTTTAAAGAATACTAATAATTTTACTCCTTAAAGATGACTAAATTTAGATTCCACAAATAAAATAATTTTGGGTCGTGTCCAAGAATACGAGGGAAATGAAAAGTGATGACACCTGTATTAATATATTCAATAATATATTATTGTCTAGGAAGATATAAACCAAAAAATAATTTAACTATTTGCTTCAGGAGATCCTGGTAAACTAACTTATCTATGAAAACAGTTTACTCCTCTGGCAAAATAGTTCTCTTATCAGGAAATGGCTGCTTGCCTATGAAAAACTTTCTTGTCATACAACAGTTTACTCATCAAAACCCTCACCTCGCTGTGCCCACCAATTCTAAATCATTATATTGTAAACCACGTCCAATGTCAATTGGTTCCCTGAATTGAAAAATCAGCCCTATGCCCCTTGAGCCCCCACCCCAAGTCCTACAAGTAGCTTTCCTTAAAAATCCTCCTTCTGAGACACTACGAATATTCTGTCAAGGTGGTATTTTTCTTTGCTATAGAAAACCTAATAAATTAGCTCTTGAGGAGTTGATAGTCAACAAAAGGGAGAAAAATACTCAGTAATATCTATTGAGTCTTGGCATAAGTGCTCAGTATGTGTCAAACTGTCATATGTTATTATCTACGTCCTTTGCTAATTTTTACAGAACACATAGGAGTCAGTGCTAAGTTATACTGTGACTGAAGAGAGAGTAAAGTCTTATATCTGGTTATTTATTCTAAGATTCATAATGGAAAGCAGTGGACTCTTTAAGCCTTCTTTAGTATGAAAGAGTTAAAAAATGGCAAGACTTTAAGGCCTTAAGCAAGCTGCCACTTCTCTCTCTCCATGAGCATCAACATGTACCTCTACAAATGTCATGTTAACAGAAATGGGCATGGAAAATCCTTCCTTGCCACCCTCCCCTACTGCCCAATGCTTGCCTCCTGAAGTTAGCTTCTGCGGCCATTACTTTTGCTCAAATAGCTAGTATGGCCCCATAATTCCTTGCTCAAGTCCAGTGTTATGGTTTGAATGTGTCCCTCCCCCCCCACCACCCCCCAAGAAAGATATGGTAAAGTCCTAACCCCTAGAACCTCAGACTGTGACTTCATTTGGAAATAGGACCTTTGCAGAGGTAATTAAGTTATAATGAGCTTATTAGAATGAGCCCTCATCCGATATGACTGGTGTCCTTATAAAAAGGGGAAATTTGGGTACAGAGACACAGAGAGAGTAAAGAGATGAGACACAGAGAGAGAAGGCAGCCATGTGATTGGAGCGATGCATCTGCAAGCCAAGGAATGCCAAACATTCCTGCGAAACAGCAGAATCTAGAAGAGACGAGGAAGGATTCTCCCCTGGAGGTGTCATGGGGAGTGTGGACTTACCCGTATTTTGCTTTCAAACTTCTAACCTCTGGAACCGTGAGATGACAAATTTCTGTTGTTTTAAGCCACCTAGTTTTTGGTACTTTATTACAGCAGCCTAGGAAACTAATACACCCAAAGTCATCATTTTAAAGGAAAAAAATGATTACATAAAACATTTTCTTAATTTTTATTATAGATGTAATTCATTTTAACCTGTTAGTTAACGTGCTTGCAGGCAATGTTAATTGATAAAAAGACCGAATGCTGGATTTCTATTTATCGAGGTGGACTTTTTACATTAATTCTTATCGAAATAATTTCCCTTTATAATTTTTGAATTAAATTGTCTTTTCCTGAAATATGACTTTGGTGTATGGCATAGACACCTGGATCTACCCCGATCTAGGTACTTTACACATATGGCTTAAATTGTTGATGCAGTTGTCAACACCTTTTCTGAAGGTAGGGAAATAAGTTTAAAAAAGCTAACTAGTCTAGGGTCAAATAACTGAAAAATGATAAAGTCGGCCATGCCAACTTACTGTCATCTTCAAACGAAGTCCACCTTTCAACTCTACGATTTTATTTCTGCAGAAACTAATTTCAAGGATCGATGTACAGTAAGGGATTATCGTAGGACCCGTGCCCAAGGTCACGGAAGAGAAGAGCTGTTTTGGAAAATAAGACGTCAGTGGCCAAGATCTTTTCTCCAACCTTTCAAAGAATAGTGTGTATATATTTAATCTAAAAAGATTAAAATTCAAATCTACTAGGTATCAGACCCTGTACTAGGTAGGTACTTTGATAGATAACTTTCAATTCTTCTTATACCAACAAAAAAACCATTACTATGTATTGAGATTATAAAAGGTTCATATTAAAACAACATGAATTAAACTCTACTGCCAACAGGGATACTTTAGATTTCTCCATCCTTCCCTCATTCACTGCTAGAGATGGATTTGATAAAATGTTTTAAAAGTTCTGTGATGGGCTTCCTTTTGTAAGCTTTCTTTAGTCTAGCTCAGTGGTTGTCAAGCTTTGACAAGGAAAAAGATTACTGTGCAAGACTGTGTGTGGCACACCATGTGACTATACTTGATGAATCATTTAAGTGATTTTCAAATATAACTTTAATTACATATAATTTTCGCCTTTGTGCTAACCCCTGGCTTAACGTTCAATTTGATAGCAGTTGTGATTCAGCTCCAAATTTTGCACTGACTTTCCAGTGTCCAATATAAGAAGAACAACACGATCATAAAAAGTTCTAGGCTGGGATATGTAAAGGTAATTTGAAGACCTTAGAAGGGGAATTAGTGCTCCCTGGGGGATAGCATAAATTTATTGGGAAAAGTCTTCCCATAGAAACTTCACCAGATTTCTAAGTTATTTGATCAGGAGACTGAGCTGCAGATCAGAATGTTTGCAAAATAGTTCAAGTAGGAACCCCTAACATCTTTAGGACAAAAGGTGAAATGTGGGTTCAATGATCATGAAATAAATTCCTAAAGTGTTGAAGGACCTCAACTGAATGATGATCAGCTTTGCTTTAGAAAGAAGTCACTGGTGGCAGATCGAAAGAGTCTATTTTGACTTTTTGTTGAAAATACTTTAAGGGGGTTTGTATAGAGGTAAGAACAACACCCATTTGTCTCATTCATAGATAATGTGATTCTGGGAGGAATAATCAATGCCCTGGGTAATAGAATTGAAGTCTGAAAAGAACTCAATAAGCTAGAAATCCAAGTCAAATAAAATACCATAAAATATACTGCTAATAAATAGACACTTTGCTCTAAGATCCTTACACCAAATATGTAAGAAAAGGAAGATGAAGGGATCAAACAGATTTATGGTCTTTAGTTGGCTGAGTCACCAGCAGGAAGTTCACGGAAGATATGCCAACTTGGTTGCCTTAGTGGTAACCCAGAACAACAGAGAGACTCGTTTGGCTTTTCCAGCTTTGCTCAGGCCATGCCTTGACCAATGATATCATTTGGGGGAACAAAGTCTAATAGAAATTTTGATAAACTGAAATAGACCCAGAGAGGAGCAAACAAAAACGTGGGAATGCTTGAAGTCATGTGACATGAGGACCCAATTGGAGATGCTTCATATGGATTAGAGGAGCATTAAAGGAGATATGACAATTGTCTTCAAATATTTGTATGGCTGTCACCGAGAAGTATTCAAATTTGTCTACATAGCTCCACAGGGCAGAACCAGAGGCCACAGGGACAAGTTATAGGGAAGTGAGTTGGCTTAAAATATAAAGAGCTTTCTAGAACTGCCAAAAATGAAACAGGCTATACCCTTGACCTGAAGATATTCAAGCAAGGACGAATGGTCACAGTTGAAGAAATCTAGCCGTCACTCACAATTGCTTACTTAATATCCATCCTCTTTTTTCTTCCTTTGTAACCACACTTCAATTTTACTCAGAGGTAAACAGACAACACTGTTCTAACCTTAGAGCACCTTAGACCTTGGAGAAATTCCTTGTGAGGTGAATTTGGGTGAGCTTTTGATTTCCCAATAAAGAGGGACAGATGTGGCTGGTGATCTCCCCACCTTTATTCTACCTTGAGTGCAGATGTGATGCTAAGCGCTACAGAAGCTATCTTGAAACCATGAGGAAAAGGAAAACTTGACTCTGTTCTGACGTCACTGAGCTGCTAAACCAAATCCAGCAACTGCTTACGTCCTGATACCTTGCCGTGTGAGAAAAATACATCCTTATTTGTTTAAGCCACATAGATTTTCTATTTGCAGCCAAATGCATTCCAAATTAATCCAGTAAAATGGAATGCAAATAGCAAAAAACAACTGAATTAGATTAACTCTAGTAGAGTCCTTCCAACCTTAAGAATTTTTTGGTTCATAAGTTAAGTTTACTTCTTAAATTAACCAATTTAACCAAATTAACTTATTTAACCAATAAGTATCTTTTTGAGTACTCACTATATAGATGTAGCACTAAAACATTTCCTTATACATGTATAGTTACCAAAACCTGTAATTTCTGCCAAGAGTTCAACAGTACACTGGAACCTGTCAACAATGCCATTGTAAGGCAGGATGTTTTTGTCTGTGAATAAGTTTTATATAGTTAATCCAATCCAATTTTGTAATGGGTGGCACTGTTTCAAACCCAGATCCATATTTATTTCAAACGCAAACTTCCCATAGCACACATAGGCAATTTCTTTAGCCCAGAGCCTGTAAAGAAGGTTTGGGAGATTTCTTGTACATCCTACATATTTGGGTCAACATCTCTCCCCACCAGGAGGGAGAGAGAATGCCACATGGAAACTGCTGGGGAGGGTGTCCTGCAGAAACAGAGGGTCCCTAAGCCAGAGGGAAATCTGTGGTCATTGCCCTGCTTTGGAGCATCGGGAAGAATTCTCAGGGGGATGAGTCACAACCGCAGCACTGTAGATGGAGACCCCTTCCACTCACATTGAACAGCTTCCTCTGAGGATGGCATCGCTATTCCGTGCAATGAGACTACACAATCCTGGTAACCTAGGAACCAACCCTCAGATTGAGGAGTCTCCTACACCCCAGCATAACCTCGAAGATACAGTGGACAGTGGTCCAGGAGCCGCGGTCTATAGAGCAACCTCCATGAGGTGGTAGAGATACTTGAGCGAGGATGCCAGGATCAGCAGTAGAACCAGAAGGGAGTGAATCAGGTTGAGCGGGACCAGAGCTAAGGCCAGTTTTGACCACAACTGGAACCAACACCAACCTGGTGCCTTGGTAGTGTCCAAGGGCAACAACACCAGAGGAAGATGAGAGGAAGAGGAGAGGGTGCAGCTATCCTGAAGATGCTGTCCTGCTTTACCAAGAACACTGGCTTCCCAGGTAATTTGGAGACGTGACAGAAACCACATCCACCTAAGAAATGGGAGCAAACCACTGGAAACACAGCTGGGAAGTGTAGCTGATATTTCAGGAACTCTGGTTGTAGTCTTGAGCTAAAGAAAGCTTCCTTTGTACCCCAGGTCTGCAATTTCTCAGCAGAAGCAGTAGTAGGTGTGGCCTCAGAAATTAGGACATTGCATATCAGATGTCAGGCCATTTAATAAACATTTTTCAGGCTGTGAACCGCAATCCATTAGTGAATCATGAAATAAACTTAGTGGGTCTCTCACAGCATTTTAAAAATGAGAAGTAGAGTAAAATAAAGTAGACTAGAATGAAAACGTCAGAATGCATTGCCTGTTGTAGAGGTAATATGAAAATTTTATGGAGAGAGAGAGCATATGTGTATGTGTGTATGTGTGTACACCCGATTTTGATGTCAAATATATTTCTTACTGTGGGCCAGGGTCAAATGTTTGAAACCCACTGATTAAGAAGCTCAATCTCTAGGTAAAGACTTAATTTGAATTATATAGTCAAATATTTTGTATCCAGTTTCATTTTTATGATTCAATTAACAGGAAGTAAAATGATTTAGGGCATTGACCAATGTTAGTTACACAAATATCTCCTGATTTTGGAATGACATGTTCTGGTTTCCTATTGCTCTTTCGGCACCTACACATGTTCATATTTCATTCAATGAGAGAATGGTTTGTTCTTTCTGATCGATAGTGATTTATTTCCTGGAACACTCTCTACCTTCATTTCCATAATTTTGATCACTGGTTTCAACATGTCATCCTTCCAATCTGATACAAATTCTCTGTCTTGTTTTGTTTTTTTAATTAGATCATCTCGATTTTTTGAAATATTCAAGAGCCACGGTACTGTTTATTGCCTTTCACTTTCGTATGTGGGCAGGGGAAGGACTTTATTTCCTTTGGTTTTACTAAGTGCTTGCGAAGATATGAACAAGAACAGAGCTGCCAAAACCCACTGACAGATGCTGGTTCTCGAGCGGAAAGAACCTGAGGAAGGGGAATGAGGTGTTCTGGTCGAATGCGTATTGTTTCTAGAGAACTATCATACACATTGAAATGAGTAGAGTACTCCAACGATATAATTAAAGTCATACTACGAAACGAAGAGATCTGGAGGATCCTTCTAGCTGATTCAGCTTTGGTTTTAAAGGCGCACTCGGAATTCCTGGTTGGGTGATGCCACCCATGCCAACAGAGTCCCAGGGCTTTTTTGTTTCCTTTTTTTTTTTCTATGTGTGTTTCGGTTGTTCATTTGTTTGTTTGTTTCGTTCCAGGTCTTTTAAAACTTAGTACAACCTCATGGGTGGAGCTGATAAGAAGAACCGAAGTTATTTCTGATAAAAAAAAAAAAAATCAGCACTAGACTGCAAGCTTCCATTGCGTCACAAGACTCACTGTTTCTAACCGTCATGTGATGTCAGACTCTCAAGCCCAGTAAGACTTTCATCTGCAGCTCTGGCCCTTGCTAGGGACTCAATGCTTACATCCCCCTCCCCCCAAATTCATATAATGCAATTCATATTTGGAGGTGGGGTTTTCAGGAGGTGATTAGGACATAAAGGCAGAGCCCTCATGAATAGGATTAGTGGTTTTATAAGAGAGATCCCAGAGCATTTGTCTCCCCTTTGGCCATGTGATAGGAAGTGACTGATAATGAGTTTCTTCTGGGGATGATTAAGATGTTCTAAAGTAGATTGTGATGTGATGGCTGTACAACTCTGTGACTATACTAAAAATCATTGAATCGTTCACTTAAAATGAATGGATGGTATGGAGTGTGGATTATATCTCAATAAGCTGTTTTTTGAAAAAGTGCAGGTAGAGAGATGGGTCCTCAAACAGGGGGCAGGACTTTTGGGGGTGATGGAAAATTTCTGTAACTTGATTATGGTGGTGGTTACTAGAGTGTATAATTTCTTAAACCTCATTGAATTGTATGTAAATTCGTCCTCAATAAAGTTGACTTTTAAAAGTGTCCAGAATCCAGACAAAGCCAGGCTGGGCCTAAGGATCAGCTCTTGGGCCAGTAGGGGCCTCTTTCCTTCCCCGTAAAGAGGGGGCGCTGACCCCAGGGTGTGATGTGAACGACATCATAACACCAGGTAGGCAGCACGACTTGACTGTGATCAGACAGCAACAGGCAGGGAATTCTAACCTCAGCTCTCAGAGCAAAGTCAGACCATCACAGAATTACGCCAGTCCTTGTCTCAAGGGTCCTGGGGAAGCATAAACCAGGTGAGAGCTCCCCAGGTGCTACTTTCCACTCGGATTGGGCAGGGCACTCTTACTAACCTTTGGCTTGAGTCAGGTGCCCCACCCCCAGATGTCACATCCCTCTGACGCCCCCACAATACAGTTTTGCATACGTCCCTATGGGTTCGCATCTCCGATGTTTAGGATTGTCCTCCGCTTTGCTATTCCGCCTTCTGCTCCTTGCTTAGAGTATTTTCTTCAGTGTACTCACTTAGGGACCTCAGTAAATGGAGACAAGCTCTCTTCGAGTGACCAAGCATTCCAGCTCCTGAACCTCTGACACAGCTGCTGGAACGTACCCAGTGCTCCAAGGAGCCACCACTCAAGGTAGCATTGTCTGAACTTCCTTAGGAAGAATGAGCCCTGAGAAGCTGTTTTCAGTAATAATACCCCATAGGTATCTGGGGCTTAAAAGCATTATTTGATGTAATCTTTACAATAATCTTTTGGTATGTTATTTTCCTTATTTTATAGATGAGGATTAAGGCTGAGTGATGTGAAGTATCCTGTGCAAGTTTGCGTCACTGGAACATTTGAAAGATGGGATGCAATGCTCATGGCAGTGGACAGAGCTCAGAACCCTGTTCCCACCAGGGACGTGCACATGAACTTGGTAAACGCATATAAGGAAATGTGTTTGGGTATTGTTCCGTATTCTATACACTTTATTTTCATGTTAGCATCACACCCACTGAAACTTTACATTTCAGAGCTTCAGGAAAAAGGCTAAAACTCAGCAGAGCAATATGGTTACTTCCCAGTTTGACTATTAACTTGAGAACTGCATCTAGAAGCGGCAAGACAATCAGCTCGACTATCAAACTGGAAAGAATGTGTGAAAGTGAGAGCGAGGATTATTAAATCCTTTATTTACTTTATTTACCTAGATGGTAGAGTTCCTTCCTTAAAATTAAAAAAGAACCTTTTTTTTCCTTCAATGACTAAGAGGCTATAATACAAAAAAAGAGTGAAACCCACCTCTTCTTGCAAGTGGACGAAGGGAGAATAGGAGAAGCAAAGAACTCAAAGCAAAGATTTCTATCTCCTCTTCCCTGAAAGAAACCGTGTTGTGTGTGTGTGTGTGTGTGTGTGTGTGTGCACGCGCATGCGTGCATGAGTGTGTGTGTAAGAGAGGAGGGAGAGAAACCCCAAGCTAGATTTGGGGAAGCCAGAAAACAGCAGGGCGAGGGCCCCTCTTCCATGAAAGTGCACTGGAGCATCTCTAAGAGAAAGAAAGCTGTCATTTTGCAGGTTAAGTGACATCTAACATGACACTGTGGTGGGGTGAGGGAGGTGCAGTGAGAACCCCGAGGCCAGATGAGCCTGAGTCACCGCCTCTAGTTCCCCAGAGCCTTCAGCGGCAGGCAGGGAAATGAGACCTTACTTTGTGCGTGCAAGAGAGAGCAGTGCTTTCCGAGTGCTCAGGTGCACCAGCAGAGGCCTGGGGCCAGCACAGGTGGGGATCCCAAGACCAGGGACACCAGGTGCCACTGGGAAAGTCAGTAGATCATCCCCACAGCCAAGATGGGATCAGGCACATCTCAGCTCTCCACTGGACCAGGAAGAAGACCGGTCCAGGCTTTCTGCAGAGAGATCAGTGTGGACCCAGCAGACACAGCAGGGGCCACGCTCCGCCCAGGGTCCTATAAAATACAAACATGCAATAAGCCCAGAGGCCACTGTGGGGAGAGGCAGAGAGAGGAAGTGTGAAAGGCCTTAAAAGGGACTCAGCATTTGTCTAAAGAAACTGTTAAAAGATTGAATTAAAATAAATTATAGGTGTTTCTTTCTATTGTAGAGTGAATTATGTCTTTCCAAAATTTATATATTGAAGCTCTGACCCCCAATATCTCAGAATGTGACTATATCTGGAGATATGTCCTTTAAAAGGGATTAAGTTAAAAGGAAGCTTTTAGGGTGGTCCTAAACCAATCTGGCTGGTGTCCTTATAAGAAGAGAATATTTGGACACACAAAAAGACACCAGGGAGGTGCGTGCATAGAGGAAAGTCATGTGAGGCCACAGGGAGAAGGCAGCCATCTGCAAGCCAAGTACAGAGACCTCGGAGTAAACCAGACCTGCCGGCACCTTGATCTTGGACTTCTAGCCACCAAACGTGTGAAAAAATAAATTTCTCTTGTTTAAGCGATCTAGTCTGTAATATTTCGTTATGGTAGCCCCAGCAAACCTCCCTCCAGCCTCCTGTCAACCCAGTAGATGGAGGCTTTGAAAAAAATCAAACCACTCAATAGGAAAACAAAGAACCTATACACTATTGAACTTGTTCAAATGATTTGGAAGAACTTTTTTTTAGAATGAAAAAAAAAAAACAATTTTACCTATAAACATTCTGCTCTCATTTATCTAGTCATCAAAGAAATGAAAACCTTTACTTCGTAAACCTGGATATATTCAAAAGCAAAGCCCCATGCCTAAAACTATTTCTTTAACATCTCTAATCGGATTGTTAGAAATTAAATTAGCACAATGTATTCCAAATTAATGAAGTATGTCATATTTTAACTTCGAAGTCAGTCTTAGAGAGTCCTGATTTTATTCTGTCTCCCATTTGGTGAAAGTGAAATCTCGTATTTTCCCACTGAGGAAGGCACCCGAAATTAACTGTAGAACGACTTCTCCACCATTGATCTTTAAGTATATTTCACTTGTTCTTCTGTTCTTTGTGGTCCATTGTTCTGTTTTATATGTTCAATCTTAAAATAGGGACCAGAAATTTCCTCATGAATATTTCTAAACAGGGACATTACTTGGCTGGAAATGGGACGATGGTGGCCAGCCTTGGGTTAGGACCGCCCTTTCTCTTTGTTCATGCTGGGGCCTGTCTGCTCCTCATTGGAAGTAGGACATTTGGTGCTTTAGCCTTTCGCCTCATTCAGAACAAAACCACTGCCTTTGGCTGGGAACGCGGTAACCGGACGCAGTGGGCTCTCAACTGCTCACATTTCTGTGGAAACGTTTGCCAAGTCTTTAACAGTTGTGGCCAATTAAACACAATTTCCTAATGTTCACCGCATCTGTTTGCAGTAATTTAATTTAGCACAGCCCCTTTCTGACAAGCATTCGCATCAAGACTCAACACTGTCTTACCATCTGAAACGCGGAGTTTCTAAGCACCTGCTCCTTGCGCCCAGACCGCTCCGCCAGCTCTCACAGCAGAAATCACCAGAAAGTCGACTTTAGCTTTGACCGGAGGATTTTTCCGGTTAGTCACTGTGCCTCCTCCTTTTCCGAGTACAGAGTTGTCTGTCTTAAAGCAGAGACTCTGTGGATTCAGCACAAGGCTCCTCTGGAGAGATGCAAATGCAAAAATGGAATGACTGTTTGGACGGAACTTGTCAAGTCAATAAAGATGGCGTGAGGACGTTTGGAGGATTAGCAAGGCAACGAGATTTGTCTTCGGAGCAGGGGCAGGAAAGCAGGTCACCCATGCAACAGATAGGCAGCTGTGTCCCTTTTAAAAAATCTATTGCTCTTCCAAAAAAAGATTTATTACTAGTGTGTAAGAATTCTCACATGCAAAACAAGTGAACCCATGGTGAAAATCGCTGTCATTTTTTGGAATCTCTCTTTTTTCTCATTTCCAAAATAAATCTTCCTCCTCCTCTTTCTCCAATAAAGTGTTATTTCTGGACATGGTCCAATTCAAGATGTATCAGCACAAATGCTGTAAAATAGCATGTTGCTAGGATGTTAACTAGACCTGTTATGGTGGTCATTTTACAATATATACAAATATTGAATCGTTGTGTTATATACTTGAAACTAATATAATGTTATATGTCAATTATACCTTAATTAAATAAAAAGCTTACTGAAAAAAATGTGCTGAATACTTTCTTTAAAATACAAAGAAAAGTACAGAAATATTGTTTAAAAAATTCCAACTTTGTCCAGTTTCCACTCTGAAGATAGTTACTATTACCAGCTTCTTGTACAGACTTCTAGAGATATTCCAGATATAAGTGTATTCTGACAACATTATTTTGAGCCCTGCAAAAACGAAGCAAGGTTTGCAACCCTGATTTTCCCCAATGAGAAAGGCATCGCCATCACGTGGACTACGGGAGACCACGAGGCTCTCTCCTGGATTTTCTGGTCCGTGCAGAGTTCCCTACAGCAGGATTGTCCCTCTTTACATCCATAGGTCAGAAGACACTCCATCGCTGCTTAGGTTAGATATAATAAAATAAAGTCTCATTCAGAGGACTTCGGTATGATTATTCATCGTGAAATACCAAAAATAAAATGCTTTCTGAGCACTCCATTTCCAGGCTAAATCCTCTCTTCGAGTTACTCCAACTTCAGCGGATAATTAATGCTTTTCTTTACAGGCTCTTCCCTCCTCCCCCCAAAACCTTACTTATTCTAAGTGCTTCTCATTCTCTCCTTCTTACTTTTTTTTTTTTTATTATTGCTTTCACATTCTCCTTTTTCTATTTTTCCTTCTGATTTAGTGCTGTATTGGCACATATTCAAATAAACCACCTCCACTCTTGACATTGAGGCTTAAGAACATTTTTGTGTCCTGGGCTGGGCTGTCAAGGGCTCAGTGTACCTGTGGGACATTATATGAAACTCTCTATCCATCAGTCAGTCAGTGATATCTACAAGCAACCCAGAATTAGCCCAAGTTCAAGGTGCTTTTATTAAAGATTTAAAAGACAGCCTTCTTCATCTCAAACTTTACCATCCTTCTCCCGAATGTCACCTTGCCCAGAGGAAAAAAGGAAATGCTCTGTTATTGGTGATTTGCTAACATTCAGACTTTAGCCCGAAGCATTCTCCATTTCTTTAATGAAGTCCCAATGTGTATAGTCTTCTTTGGTCCTATGTCCTGCTGTACTCATTGTTACTAGAATCAACCTATGTAGGACAAGCAGAACTCTGCTCTGAGGATAGGCACAGAGGATGCTTAATGCGCTGACAAATAAGAAGCCATTTTTTTTTAGCTGCCATTTGTTTGATTTGCACAAACTAGATATTGTGTGTTTTTTTTTTTTTCTGGGTTATGCACAACGTGCAAATTTCAGGCATTCTTTGACAAGAGCTCCTAATGATAAACTGCCTCTTGAAGATGACTCTAGAGGGAAAAGTATCCCTCTATGGCTCCAAAGCTCTCAGTAAGGGCAAAGTCCTGACCACTTTTCTTTTTTCATCATAAATAAAATGACAGCGAAGACATCAGCTGCTTCTCCATATTGGAAATCTGCTTAGGAACAAGAAGACATGATGTTCACACGCCAAAACACCCACAGTGAGGTGCGTTTCACACCCTCAGGTCTGAGAGGTGCCCTGCGGAGAGACTCGCTTCCCACACTTGTACTGTTGTAGTTGACATCTAGAGATTAAGGGACATCTGGGAAAAGCAGTGTAGATCTAGAACCAGAAACCTCAGAAGTGGTTCCAGGCTGATTCACATCTGCTCCTTCATTTGTCACTTCAACAAATGTTGACTGAGCACAGCCTCTGTGCCAGAACCTATACTGGCTGAGAGTGTCCAGCGGGAGGGGAAACTGGTCTTAGGAAGCTGACAGTCCCCCAGGAGAGTGTCCAGCGGGAGGGCACTGGTCTTAGGAAGTTGACAGTCCCCCAGGAGAAGCCCGTTGGCTCTTTGCTGTGGATTGTCACCTGAGGCACTGACAGGCAGTGGTGTGAGCCACCAGGCTCCTGCAATGCCCAGTGATCTGGACCCAGGGAGCCTCCCACGGACTGTGAAACATTACAGGTGAACCTCAGCTTTCGAAATCGGTTACTAATGTGTCAAAGGCTTTTTCTGGTTGGGGAAATTTTGACAAAAATTTAAAACAGAAATCTGATAAGCAGTTCCTATACCTAATGTTAAATGATAGACTGCCTAGGGTTCATGCTTCAGAGATCGTTTTCAAGAAGGTTTAATCTCATTAGGGTGGACTTCTGTGACTGCTGCCGGCTCTCCAAACCCTGGGCAAGTAAATACAGATGACATTTGCTCAAGTTGATGCTACTACAAATAAGTGTAAAAGGGTCACCATCTTTGCCCCAAACTCCCTCCTTCCCCCCAAATAATCTTTTTTGCAGCTTATCTTCTTTGGCTCCAAGAAAAAAGGCTCCCATTTAAGTCTGTATTCCTTCGAACTTGGTGCCATCTGCCTTGTACATAGAACTGTCCTAATAATGCTTTTGAAAGCAATTATTTGAAAGTTCTAAAAGCTAACATTTTTTGTCCTTTGTTAAAAACAAAAATAAACACACACAAAAAACCCTCTAGTCATTCAGTGGCCATCTCTTGGCCTATTTATCACTGCTTTTTATTCACTTTAAAATAATTATAATTCTTTAAGACAAGAAGACTTAGGCCCAGAAATAGGATGATTAATGTCTTATTTTAACTCTGTTGATTAAAACACAATAAACTTCCTGTTTCTAAGTGTCACTCAGACAGAAACATAACTCCTCCTTTTCTTTATTATTCCGATTTTCTAGACAATATTTAAGGGATAGTGTGGGCTGGTATTCTATCGAGTCCTCTGAAAATCTCAGACTCTCTATTACCCAGCAAACATCTTTTAGTTGATACATCGACTCAGTGTTGCATCCATTTCTGCTGGGAGCAACGGGGAGCTCTAGAATCTCCATGAAACTTTAGAGGTACAGGTGTAGCCCCAGGTGTAGCTCATTGGATCAAAGTCCCCTTTAACCTGACAACTTCGTTCCTGTCAGAACTGACCTATCACTTGCAAGATTAGAGGTTACTTCAGGAGGAAGGCAGTTGGCTCCACAGTAGGAATCTCTCAGTGGTGCACAGTTGTGTCCAGCCTGAACCCTAGTCCAAGTATCCTCGGGTGAGAGGTGGGATTTGGGGGTCAGGCAGGATGGACCATGGCCTAATGAAGCCTGCTGGCATTCATCCTAGGTCCAAGGACTCACAAAAACCTTTCACATTAAATTGTAGAAAGCATCGTCAAGGGAGCCATGCGCACTGCCAGTATGTCCTTGAGTAGTTCCCTCTTGAAGTGTTGGCAAATTGCCTTCCGTAGAAAAATTCTTTTCTGCCACACGATTCAGGGTTTCCCATTTCTAAATTCAGATAATCATACTCTGTAACTTAAAATGATGTAAGGATTCACTCATTAAAATGTTACTTCTTTTTATTGCTTGACAGTGCAAATGTAATTTTGGAAATCATATCCCTATTCCAAATGATTGAATATTTTTCTTTTTTTTTGATTGATCAGATTTCTGTTTTATTTATAACAACATAGCTCTAATTGTCTGGTACCTTGCATAATACACATGAAAATACAAGCTGTCAAGCCTTGAGTTCTTGCGAAGCGGGCGATGACTTCCTTTCTCACATTGGTCCTCTGATTTCGCATTGTCATTTTGTGCCTTCTTAGTTTAGAAAGAAGTGAGGTTCAAGTTTAGTTTATGCATGATCGTTAAGCAATTTCATCCTCTCTGAACACACATTGCAATTCGCATCCCACCCGGATGCATAGGGCAGCAAGGCCACGATGGCCACCCTTCCGCTCCAGTGTGTGTAACAAGGTAATAAACCAACAGCCAGATGCTCCAAGAGTTTGGCCCAAGGCTATAGCTCCTCCCTGAATGATGATCTCCGGTTTAATCCAAGTTCTTTAGCTATTGCAACAGAGAGGGCTGCATAAGGCCTTATTCTTTTCAAATATGTTTACAACCTCCAGCGATTAACCTGCTTTTGCAACAAGATGGAAGGCTCCATCCCTATTTGTAACCAGGAAACTGTACTAAAGGTGTAAGCCTACAATTACCAGCTTCTGACCTCTCCCTAAGAACCACAGCTACAGCACCATCATTTATTCCTGAAGCATTAGCTGGGGTGACCGTATTGCTGCATCTGTGAGGAAGCAGGCTTTAGTTTAGACATGGCTTCCTTGCTGCTCCCATGGTGAGGAAACTCATCATTGAACATCAGTAAGCCCTTTTCCAGAAGATACAAAAACTGGTACAATCTCTTTGCCAAAATGGCCGGCTTTCTGTGCGCTTTTGTCCTCTTCCGGGACAGAACTGCAAACTGTCTTGATCTTCTCTACTCACTCGCCATTTTTGGGGCTTCATTTTCATCTGTAATGCCCATATGACAGTTGCGGAATGCATCTGTAAGCCCATCACGGGGGATACTGTCAGCGGTGTCCCCCCCATCCTGACGCTTGACCTCAAGTGAACCAAGTGAAGAGCCTCGCTCATACTTCCCATGCCTCCTGCAACCACGTTGCTGGGGTCTCCTATCTGGGCTACGAGGCTCGGGGCTTTTAGACTTGATCCACTAACCACGTGGCAGCTCTCGCGGGAACAAGTAGGGGATCTCTGCACCCACACCAGCTTATGGAACAGCATTCTGTCCGCGACCTGCAGCCAAAACATCCAAATATGACTTCTGACACCTCTTCGGGAGCCACAGTGTCCCTCTTCAGGAATTCTTTGATGACAGCTGAGCCCAGGTCATGGACGAGAATGATGGACAAGGCACCACTGAAAGAGCCTGTGATGATCCGTGCCGCCCAGACCACAGGGTCTTGGACCACAGGACCTGCACGCATCCTGCCTCACGACCGCCTCACGTGGAGAAAATGACTGAGTTAATAGGGAAGACATGATCGTAAGTCTTATAGGTTATTACAACTGCATGCAACTTTGTGATTACTCTCTAGAAGGTTTCTATTCCATTAACTAAGAGAAGTGAGTTATTTTCATCACTCGAGAAAGGTTAAGAAGTTTATTTAAGGAGAAACAATAAATATATTTTTTAAATGTTATATCTTTGAGGGTATAATAAGCTGGTTATAAAGTATCTAACCCAGAAATTGATCCTTGTACTGTTTTCTTAGTCTTGGTGAGAACTGTGGGTGGGCGGAGGCAGAGGGATGAGAGAGGAGTAGAGAGGAGGTCAAGAATAATTCAATGCACAGGCAGTCAAATCTAATAGGATTGGAAATAAGTCCTTTTAGATTTACCCGCATGGCTCCGCCCTTTAACTCACACAGTTGGCTGATCTTGCTTGACACTTGGCTTTTATCTTCCTGAAAGAAGGCAAATCATATAGATAAACATTCATCGTACCCTTGCTTTGTGAAAGCCTTCGATTTAGCAGGAGTGAAGTTAAACAGCATTAAAGATAGTACTGAAGATGTCACTGCTGGCTCCTAGGGACGTGGGGAGTAGGATCGGTACCTGCTCTCTCTCAAACTCTTCGTTGGACTTTCTATTCTCAATGAATCGCAGTAAAGGAGCTAGTCCGTCCCCACATACAAAGGGTGCTTCTCCCCACTGCTGAGCTATTCCTAGGGGCTCCAGAAGCCTAAATGAGAATTCCCTCGCCTGCAGTCCTACCCTCGACTGGAAGGCTGGACACATAGAACTGAATTCAGGTCCATATTTCAGCTAGGTACAAGAAAAAAAGTTGGACCAGAGAGTCTGCAGATGGCCTGCTTCAGACACAGAGAACATGGAGATTTTTGTCGCCATTTCTCTCCAGCACCAGAGAGAGAGTAGACAATCAGCAGATGCTGGATAAATGAATGATCAAATGGTACTTTATGAGCTAACATACTCTCATTTTATGTCAAAGAGAAACATGCTATTGTTGTTTCTTAGACTAAACATTAATTAGACACATATTCTTGCTGCATTTAAGTCATAGACTTCCAAAATTAATTTTAATAAACATTTTAGTCAACATTTTTCCCATTAAGCCATAATTTTTTTCTTTTAAAAATGTTTTTCTACAACCTTCGGAAGTAAATGTAGAATACGTACATTAACCGAGGAGACAAAAATTGGGGTTATTGTTATTTCAAAAAATTATCTTTAGATAAACTCTATTTTCTTTCACCTAAGAAAACAATTAGGCATTTCTAACTGAATGTTCATAGTCTGGAATACAAAATACTAAAGTTTTAATATGCAATAAGAAAGTTTAAAACATTAGACAATTTTGTTGCGTTATACAAATGTGAAGAAAAAAATCCTGACAAAAGTTCTCATATATTTTTATTTGCTTGTTTTTATTTTAAGAACTGCCCCAGGCCAGTTATCTTAGTTGTAAATCAGAATGCAGATAAATTGATTTATTGAAACCACTCTTTAGATATAATGACGAGAAATCAGTCATCAATATGCCATCTCTGATGGTTAATTTATTCTATGCATGACTAACCATTTCGAGGGAGAGGAATCGAAAGGGAAATTCAGGCTTGTATTAAGACCATTTGTGTTAGAGACCATGAATTCTTTCCAAGGCTGTCTTCTGATCTACTGGATGTCTATATCTATTCACTCGTTTTTTTGTTTTTGTTTTTGAGATTTCACATCTGTTTTCTAAAATAGAATATCTTCATTATATTTAAGACTATAGAGAAAAATTATACTATAAAAAATTCAGATAAATGAAATCAAAAGTTAAAATATCCTTACATCCCAAAGGTGATCATTATTGAGAATTTAATATACATTTTTCTTCTGGCCTTTTTTTCTATAACAAAATCATACTTTTAAAAAGTAACAATATATTATACAAACTGTTTTTGCAATTTTTTTTTCATTTAGTATTTTTCCATGTCACTTTTGTCTGAAATAAATCTATTACCATAAGTTATTTTGCAAGACTCAGATTATGGGCAATATTATGACACTTGGGGGTGAACATAGGCAGGAAATTAACGTTGATTTTCCCTAATCTAAGAGTCGTGATTTTTCTCAGACCCTGTGGTATAGTATGGATAAAATAGAATGAATATATAAATAAAAAATGGCTAGAGTGTCTTTATTTTAGGGCTGCCTGTCCCTCTACTAATGGAGTTAAGCAGAGCACAAGTGACTTTTATATGAGTTGATTTTATATACTTAGTTTTCTGGCAATTATGATATACTTTTAATATATAAAATATGTTATTACTATTAACAATTTGTCTTATGAAAAAATGCACTTTGTCAGTCCTTCACCACCAATTTAACAGGATTTTCTGCCATTCTTATTAGAATAGTTTCTTTTTTTTTTTTAACTTTTTAAAAATTAAGCTTATGGAGTAACATCGGCTAATACTATTATATAATTTTCAAGTGTACATTATAATTCGACGTCTGTATATTCTATTGTGCATTTACCACCCAAAGTCCAGTTTCCCTCAGTTACCATATATTTGATCCCCTTTACCCACTTCACCCTCCCCCCTCCCCCTGTATATTTGACCCCAGAATTATTTCTTTTGAATTTGTTTTTTTCTGATTCTAATACAGTGGAGTAACTGGACAGTTTACTGAGCTATAGTCTAAGAGAAATGACGTGCTTTGACATTTTAAGTTAGTGTTTTTTGAAGACAGAGAATCCAATGCAACATTTAAAGAGACACATACCAAAAAATAAATCCCCAAATAGTTCAAGAACAACTGTGCCATGCTAACGACAAAATTACCCTCTCCAGCTGGTGTGTCCGAGGCAATGCCATACCTCCCACCAGCTAGTAGGTGTAATAGTATGCAGTGCCAGGTTTTAATCTGTCCCCATTGTGAAGATGGATTAGAATTGAGTGCAAAAGTTGAGACTGTATTAACATTTTGAAAAAAAAAATATTTTGAAATCTGTGAATGAGAACTAGCTTTCATAAGTGTGGCAGGGAGCAGAATTCAATAGCTGCTATTTTATCTTCAAAGCACTGTCACACACACACACACAAAAAAAATAGCATGTCCGCTGGTGAATCTGTTCCCTGCACCATTTGCCCTCATCTCCCTTCCTGCTCACATCAGCAGACATGTGGGTGATAATCTGTGGGTGCGGGGGATGCTCTTTGCCCTCTCCTATGAGGGGCTTCTCGCACACAGGCCCAAGGATCAGAATGGAAGCTCGGTGCCTCCCTCTTTGAAGCTCAGGAACATGAGCTCGAGAATCCAATCCATCAAGTCGTTCATCTCCAGCATGTCCTTTCTCATATTGCTGGCTGTGACTTTTATTACACTTTTGATGAGATCAAGCCCCAAAAGACTTTCTACTGGAACAAATAGGCATGCGATCAGGGCAGGCTGATAAAGCTAGCTACCTGGGAAAAATAATGTGTTATGAGTCTGCATAATTTAAGATATTGTCCCAAGACTAAAATATAGTGCTGAGGGTGTATGTTGGCTAAACAAATTATACCAAATTAATATCCATAGCTAAGAATTTCAATGACAAATACGTGGACATTTTGTCTACATCTACCACTCTTCCTCCAGGTAAGAACTTTTATTAATTTCGTGTATGACCTCTCAGTGTGATATTTTATGTATAAGCAAAAAGGACATGTTTTTATTATTCTCCTTTTCCTACTCAAAATATTGCGTAATAAGTTGACTACTCTGCACTTTGCTCTTTTATTAATATATCCTGGAGATCTTTTTTTACATCAGTATAAAGAGAAAAACCTTTATTCTTTTTAAAAACCAGCTTTACTGAGATATAAATCACATATCATACAATTCACTCATTTGAAGTGTACAGTGCAATGGCATTTAATATATTCATGAAGCTGTGCATCCATCACCCCAATCGATTTTATAACATTTTTATTACCCCCAAAAGAAATCCTGTGTCCCTTAGCTGTCCCCAATCTTCCCACCCCACCTCCTTGCCCAAGGCAGCTGATCTACTTTCTGTCACTACAGATTTGCCTATTCTATAGTATGTATATGTATGTATTATATATGTATGACATTTCTTACAAACGGAATCAGACAATATATGATCCTTTGTGCCTGGCTTCTTTTCCTTAACATAACCTTTTCAAGGTTCATCCACGTCATAGCATGGCTCTTTTTTATAGCGGCCGTTGTCTACATTTTATCGTGCAGAGGTACCATCATTTGATTAACTGTTTCCCTTTTAGATTCATGAGTTCCTCCTCGTTTTGCTCTTTCAAGCAATGCTGTGGTGAATAAACTTGAACATATGTCATTTCCTACGTATGCTGGCACACATTTCCAGATATGGGATTTCTAGAGTAAACAGTAAACACAACTGTGATTTTGTTCGATAGTGCCAACTTACTCAATTACACTCCCATCAACAATGTGTGAGAAGCCTAATTCCTCATAGCCTTACCAGCAAAGCATGTTGTCAAACACTTGAATTTTTGCCAATCTGGTGTTTTTTATTAGCATATTTCTTAATATGGTTGAGATTGATATTCATATACATTGATGACTCATGATTTCCTTGTTTGAACTACATTTTCTTGGCTTCATCAGAGTGGTGGTTAGAGTCTGTCAACTATGACAACTTGATTTCCTGCAAGTGTTTGGTTTTTATATCTTTTGTGTTTTGCGACAGGGAACTGGTCATTTTCGTACTGACAGTTATAATAAAGGTGAATATTATTAAGTATAAATAATTATTTTCATAACATATGTATCATGAGGAGTATAATTTGTTTATTTCCAATTAGTTTGCACTTGTATTTTTAGGGTAATCAAAGAAGAAATTACCTTTCACTAGTGATGGTTGTTTTGGTTGGCAATATGATTGTTCTTATCATAAAACTGCAATTCACATGAAATAAAAACAAAACCTCTATTTATAACCAATTGAATGACTTCATTATATGTTAGGTGCCTGTCACCAGTTTCACTTGGAATTTCTTAGAGAAAATAAGCTCTAGCATTTCCCGGGGGAAAAAAAAAAAAGACTGTCCATCTGAATATTTTCTCTCTTTCATCAGACATTTTATCAAGTAAGTTCTTCTATTTGAAACTAAGGTTTTGTTTTTTTAAGAGTAAGCAAATCCATATATGTTCTGATTTACTTATACTTTAGGTACTGAAATTCAGAGACCTCTGCACAAGAATCTGTATATTTCCTTAGCAGCAAGTCATTTCTTTCAGAGAACACAATAGAGTCTAATCTGCATAGCCGCCTAAGGCTCTCTAGGGTGTCAAAGCAAGACAGCAGAAATTCCTGAGTGGGCGACCCAAGATCCCCTGAAAGGAGCAATTACGAAGGTGAGATTGATGGCCGAGCCCTCAGAACCCTGACGTTAACATTCAAAGCAAAACTGGAAGCAAGCCTGCCCTAACCTGTAAATGCACTGTCCTGGTGCTTCCCAGAGACTCAGGCATGAGACAGGAAAGCTTCAGTTGACAGCTGTCAGGGTTTGAAATAGAGGCTAATCACCAGCAGAGGCCAGAAGCATTCTTGAGGGTGCCAAGGTGGTATGGTGGCTCCCCAGCACCTACAGCAGGAGAATTATAAACTAAAGGACACACTCTCTTGTATAAGCCTAAGAAGCAATTCTCCAAGAGCCCACACACCATTTATTATGAGACAATGACAACACAACGACTACAAAAATAATAGTCCATTCTACTTATTCATGATAGTTGGTACACACGTTGAATTAGCAAATACTGCAGAGTTGCTGCAAACAGTGACAACTGAACCATTGCTCCTAGGAGCAATACGCCGTAAGGTTCCTATGAGCCTCAGATCACAAAGTTTTTATCAGCCGATCGCCATATAACCTTGTTTTACGTGTGCCCTTCCCGACAGCACTATAACTGATG
The DNA here is from genome assembly GCF_000325575.1 of Pteropus alecto. Lineage (NCBI taxonomy): Eukaryota > Metazoa > Chordata > Mammalia > Chiroptera > Pteropodidae > Pteropus > Pteropus alecto. The sequence goes on along the minus strand of NW_006431920.1, from coordinate 7,332,824 downwards.
CCTGCATGAAGCATATCGAATACACGTGTCTTTTCTGCATCCTCCCTGGGCTTAGGAGCACCAGACAGTACTTCAGCACTAGGCTTGGGGGCTACTTTAGACAGCAAAATCGCCAGCAAACACATAAAATGTGAAAGACATGGCACGACATAGACCGTTAAAAGGACACTTGTTTCCAGTCTGAGAGCTGAAACAAGAAAGGAGAGTGTCACTTTGTTTGACCTCAGCTAGGAATGTGTGCAAAGGGTGAGGCAAATTTTTTGCTGCTCTGCGCATGTCCCTGAATAGTGAAAGAAAGAGCAGAGCGGGGAGTACTGACGATAAGTTTTAGCGAGTAGGCAAATTTGCATATAGGGAATCTGCGAATAATGAGGGGCGATTGTAATTGTCATCACTGAGAAAAGAAGATCCGCCCTACCTTTGAGAAACCTGGCAGAAGCAGGGGGAGTGAAGAAGCGGGACAGGAGCAGCGAGAGGACACGTGGGCAGCCGCGGTGGCACCCGCGTGAGGTCCGATGCTCATTTTCCATGGCTCTCCGGACAGCTCACGGAATTTCGCCGTGCTTCAGATTCTTCATCAGCGAAAATGAAGCAACTCCTGATCTACTTACTTCAAAGAGATATTTTGAAGTTAAAATGTAGGAACCTGAGGGACTAAATAAATTAAAATGAATTAGGAAAAAAAAAGCCAAGGATCCGTGGTGGTTATTTCTGCATGAGAATGGTCGAGGTAATTTTTATTTTCTCCTGTGTGGCCCTCTAAATTATTTCACAATGATCACTCTTTAGCATGTATTATATTTATAATCCGAGATCATTTTTTAAAGGAAAAAACACCCGGGAGAATAACGTAAATTCATGGGAAACCGCTTTGAGAAAAAGTAAACTGTTAAAGATTAGAGAAGGTGTCATTGTCCATGAATAGGTCAGTATTAACGATGGGTTAGTAAGTGGAACTGAAATTCCACCCTGCTCTGTTGAGAGCATAAAAACAAGTCCCACCTGGTTTGTGTAGTTAATCTTGTCGCCAGAGCCATTTGCCTCAGGCCTGACTTTATACCACTATGCGGCTGGACTGCGCCTGCCTGACCCGTGAGCACCTGAACTGCCCTGGACTTCATTTGTACTTACAGGAAAATAAAGGGAGTGGAGGGCTGAGTTATTTCCCCTTCTTAACAACACGTAATATAAACCGGAGAGAGAGGGACTCTAGGACAGTGCATGGAGAAATCTGCACTGTTTCCTCTCGATTTAGCAATTTATCTATCATCTATTATCTATCTATCTATTTATTTATTTTAATTAAGTTTATTGGGGTAACATTGGTTAATACAATTATATAATTTTCAGGTGTACATTATCATTTGACATCTACATATTCTATTGTGTGTTTACCACCCAAACTCCGGTTTCCTTCAGCTACCATATATTTGATCCCCTTTACCCACTTCGCCCTCCCCCTAAACCCTATATTTGACTCCCTTTATCTCGTCTACCTCCCCCCTCTTCCCCCACCCCACTAGTAACCACTAGTCTATAGTCCTCTGGTAACCACTAGCTGATAGTCCATGTCCATGAGTCTCTGTTTGTTTGTCCTGCTCATTGTTGCTTTTAGCTTTATATCCCACATATAAGTGATATCACGTGATTTTGGACTTTTTCTGTCTGGCTTATTTCACTTAGCATGATTATCTCGAGGTCCATCCGCGTTGTCGCAAATGGCAGTATTTCATCTCTTCTTATGGCTAAGTAATATTTCATTGTGTATATGTACCACAGCTTCTTTAGTCAATCATCTATTGTAGGACACATCGGTTGCTTCCATGTCCTGGCCACTGTGAATAATGCTAGCAATGCAATTTTAAAAAGGTAGCACTAATGTGCTGCTTTGGTTCTAGGAACTAACCTGACTCACTGTTTTAGAAACACAAATTGGTCTTAGCCTTTTAGATAAAGAACAGGTTTATCTGATTCAAAAGTTCATTGCCTTCCAAAAAGAGTCATTTACTTGCCTTCAGATTTCTCTCTGTCCTTTCAAATGGACATGTGATGCTTTTTCATTTTCTAATCAAAACTGTCCGTGGTATGTCTGAGGGCGATTCAGGGGCTGTGATGCCTGACAATAGAGATGGTTGGTTCTCTGTGCCAGGTAATGTGATCCTAAATAGATTAAAGAATGAAGGCTAAGCCCTTCAGCTCTGGCCTCTGGCTTACGTAAAACACAGACCTGGTTAATAGATTTTATTGGGTCCTAAACAATTAGGTCTCTTGCAAAATTTAGCAAAAACATCACTGTTTAAAGAATGGGGGAAAAAAAAAAGCTTGCAGAAATAATGAAGAATGATCGCATGGTTATTATTATTTAATAATAAGAAATATAAAGTAGTATTTACTGAAGTGAACATTGTTTTAGCTTTTATTCTGTCTACACGGCTAATGTATTGTGTTACACCGATTTAGCACATTAACTGTGTCCCATGCCGATTTTCACATAAAAATCTGTAGTTTCACAGCAATCCTTCAAAAGGACACTTGAAAGGAACCCCGAAATGCTAGCCCACATGGCAAATGGGTATAAAACAGTAGGAATTTGGGGTCATTAAGAGCCAAGGTAGAATATTTTTGTACCCCCCGACGAATTATTTAGAGCAATCTCGACAAGGTCTGCTTTTGAACTCTCCAGATGCATGAAATTTTGGTTGAGCCATCCATAATTTTGTATCATGGATTAATTATGATGATGTTGCTCTTTATAATTCTCTTTCGGGAAAAAAAAAGTCATTATTATAGTGCTGTTAGAGAATCACAAGAAAGTGCTTACATGTGGGAGGCATTTAATCCCCATTTGAAAGAAGAAAATTTAGTTGTAACATTGTAAGAATACCCTTGGAGGGAAATTGAGTCTGGAACATGACAAACTTGATGATGATAACCCTGGGGGAAACTAGTCTATTTTGACCTCTCTAATATTTCATATAAAAAGCCCTATTTGAAAATATTTAGTACAATCAATGTACAATTTCAGCATCTGAGAAGAGTCGTTGGAATCTTAGACTTGAAATTCCATGAGCGAGGGGACGAGAGAGAGAGAGAAACAAGTAAAAATAAAATAAATCATGGGCCATCGGATAAACATTTGGTTTCATGGAACATCCAAATAAGTATACAGGCATAGTATCTTTGCTGACAGGTAGATAATACACCTTTCTTTTAAAGCATGAAATATAAGCAGATGTCAAGAAGAGATAAAAGGAGGTAGCATTTTGGGCTGGCTGAACTCAGAGGGACATTGGACATGATCTCGCCAGCCTTGTCACCTTACAATTGGAAACAATGAAGCCCCAGGAATTTGAGTGACTTGCCCAGCTGAGGCTCTTTCTTCCATGCTTCACCTCTCTTGAAAGAAAACATACTAAAAATGCCAGAAGTTCCTAGAATCCCTCTGTGTCTAGGAGAAAGAAGAGAAGGAAGGGAAGTAGGGAGGGGGGAGATCCTTGCCTGAGGAGGAAGCCATTTTCCTGTGGCCCAGCCCAAAGTCCCTTCAATCAATTTTTCTTAAACTTTAGTCTGCCTCTTCATCTGTCCTCTTATTCCTAGTTAGCTATGCTAATATCATTAGTTATTGAGGTTCTGTGCGCAATTAAAAATGAAATGAGAGAAGAATGTAAGAAATTGTTAAAAACAGCCCGTGATATATTCATATTAAAGAGCAAGTTGACTGTTTAAATTTTAATCCTAATAAACCTATTGTCTCACCAAAAAATTGTCGATTAAATGTCGGATATTTAAATGATAAGGTAATAAAATACGCAACATGGCCTGAATGTGTCTAATATTCATTAGGAGAATGGGTGCCTGCAAGCATAAAGGAATGATTCGGGAGTCTTGGATTTTGTCTCTAATTTGTTATGTGACCTTGGACATGTCACTATACTTTTGTTGCAGCTATAATAAAATTGCCCCCTGACGTAACCTCAGAGAAGTGTTCTAATGATCAATGAATTGATGATGGCTTACACACCTGCGATTAAAGGCGGTGTGTAAAAGTGTAATGTTATTCTTGTTGTAATTACTGTTGTTGTTCACACACCGGGAGCAGATACAGTGGGGGTGGGGGGGAGGGGGGGCAGTATATCAGTCACAGCTAAAGACCAAGCTGCCCAAGAAAAAGAAAGAAGTACATTAATGAATTTTGGCTTCATTTGCAGTTTATTTCCGAGGTTAATTATTCTACTGAGATATACACCATATCTTGAGTTATTGGTGTGATGAAACATTTTCAGAACCTGACTTCCCAGGGGAACATGTGGAATACGTGGAATGTTCTAGTAGCCAGCACTGTGACCTTCATAACACCCATTGGATCTCAGTATCCATGTCTGTAAAATCCAGTGTAGATCTAGGTGGTCTGAGTTTTATACTTGCTCTGAGAGTTGACTATTCTACTGCTTCAGAAACCTCCAAGGTCAGTCCTGCAGCTGACGAAAAATAGAAACCCCAATCAATGTCAGCCACCATCGCCGGCTGGGGAAGGTCAGTTACAAAACCGAACAGCACAGTGGGGAGGTTTCTAGTGAGGTGTCTGGAGTCAGAGATCCACGCTGGAATTCTTGTTCTGCCACCTTATGTTAGCTGTGGGCAGTTTTTGTGATCATACAAGAGAATATATTTATTCTTAGGAGATGCATGCAGAAGTATTTATGGTAATCATCATGATACCTGAAATTGAGTTTCAAATGGTTTAGCAAAAAAAACCCCACCTCACACTATATATCATATATATATTATATCCTATATATATGATATGTTTACGTGTGTACATATATTATCTATCTATCTATCTATCTATCTATCTATCTATCTATCTATCTATCATCTATCAGGTAAATTGGCAAAGTGTTAATGATTGATGGATCTAGGCAGAGGATATGTGAGTATTCATTCATTGTACTGTTCTTTTAATATTTCTGTAGGTTTGAACATTTTGAAAACAACGAGTTGAGGGAAAACGAAAACACAGCATATTATGAATTGAGAAAAATATCTCCAGGGAAAGCCCCTATGTCACCCGTGTTTTCCCAGCTCTCAGCAGCTGGCGGATACAGCACATTAACTGTAGTAACCCATGGCATCCAGTACGTCATGGACGGTCAGTAGATGGATAAGCGAGTGGACTTTTCAGTGGCTCTTTGGACCATTTGCTGTCACCCAACACCAGCTCCCTGCAAAGTGCCCTGCAGGTGTGCAGGATGGCTCTCACACACACCCACAGCCAAGGCTGGCTCTCTGGTTTTTCATCTATCTGGTAATTCATTCACTTATCTAACACTCATTCACTTATCTAACACGTACTTTCCAAGTCTCCCAGACGCTGTGTTCATTGCTCAATGCCAAGATATAGTTTCGAATAAGACAACCCTCCTTGAGGACCTTATATTCTGATGACATCTAAACTACTTCTTCCCTCTTCTCCTCCCCTGGACCCTCTGCTCACCTCCCGCTGCAGCCAAGGACCTTTGAGATGACAAAGCTCCCAAACTAGTATTCGCTGGAAAGCAAAGAAGGTGCCATCTCCCTCTCTGTGTTGACACTGGCTTGCGATCTGCGACAGGGTGGAAAGTTCTGAACCATGACAGATCTCATGTACTAAACGCTTGTCTGTGCCAGACACTGTGCCGACTGCCAACCCCTTCTAGCAGGTGCAATTACTAACCCTTTTTGGTAGATGAGGAAACTGAGGCACAGGAAATTTAAAGTATGTTGTTACAGGGCTAATAAGTGATCGAACTGGCATTTTGGAGTTTAAAACCAGAATTACCTGGCTCTATGATGTCTCTTTGTCTCCTAGAGGTTTTAGTAAAATGCCTACTGGGATGCCGCTTACAGCCCCTCCCTCCCCCACTCCTTCCTCTCTCCCTATAAGGTCGATGATCTCCTTGGAGACTGTGCCAGACACAAACGTGAACGAGAGCCTTGGTGCTATTCTGGGGAGCACTTCTCTCCTCCTCTCCAGTGTCGAAGCCTCTGCTCCTGGGTCGAGCCTCGTAGGCATGGCTCCCTCTTCCCTGAGAAGAGGTTCTTTCCCAGGAGGCTCCCAGACCTTCCTGCAAATGGACCTCTGGCTGGCAACTCCGTCCTGGAGATCACTGCCCTGTCCTGCAGAATTAGGCAACACACAAAGGTCAGCAAAACACCTTCTTGACTACTGAGGTGAAAAAAGCTCATGAGATCACATCCCCTTCCATCCACCCACAATAATTTTTTGTTTTTTAACCTTGTCTTCTCTGGGCATGACCAATGGATGTATATCTATAATTGTTGGGACAGAGAAGCAATTCCATTCACCTTCCGATACGCAGGTGCCAAAGCAGCAGTTAACTTGTGTTAGGGTTGTGTCATTTTACATTACTACCTTTTTCTAACAGCACATATGTAGGTGGGTTACAGAGAGCTGCGTATTGAGTGGACGAGGGAAGCCTCCCCTAAGTTAAGGGGCAGAATTGATGACATTCGGGCCAGCTCGCGGAGGGGTGAGATCCAAAGACCAGCTTCCTCATATCATAAACGAGTGTCGTTATGGTATATGGTCTTTGCAGATTTATAAAAAGCCACGTATGACTCGAAGTCCAATAGACAAAAGAGTGGAATTGGAGCATCTGTCCTCCACGAGGAGAGAGTCACAGAGAGATCGCCGTAGAAAGCATCGGAGTTGTTTGTGTATGAGTTCCAAGTATCTGACGGAAGCCAGGGAACCAGAAGCCACCCGAAGTGGGATGAGCGGTTGACTGATTTGGAGGGCATGGGCAAGGGCCTTTCTAAAAAGGTTTTCATAATACCGCATTTCTAAAACTAGGAGTACTGGGGGTAGAAAATGCATTTAAATTACAAACAAGTTCTTCAAAAAACTATGATACGATAGGAAACATCAGAGTTCATAATCCATGATAAGGGCAAGTGTTGTTCTGGGAAACCGTTGTCTGTACATATATGTACGTATGCACTGGGTCACACGCATTTACTTCTTTCTGTGGGATGTGGTCGAAATGTTTGAAAGTCACTACCAATATCTTCGATAATGACCCAGTACATGAAAGAAGTTTATATTATATTCTCTTGTCTCTAAAATGACCATGGGCACAGTTTAACTGTTGATGTTGTCACGTTGTTTTATTTTTCTTGACTTTTCTTCCTCCTCCAATTTTAACAAATATAATTTGCTGAAGTTCAATAGATTTAAGCCTTCTTTTGTGAGACAATGGTTTTCTTGTGAAAGCTCATTTTTTAAAAGAAAACTATAAATTTTAACCGAAAGCTATAAAAGATATAAATAGAGAATGTATCATATCCTTGAATGCAAAGTCTTAATAGCATTTAATGTCTACTGCAAATTAGGTGTTCATTCTCTCACAGGTAAACTCACTTTTATCTTTGTCCATTCAATCCTTCTACTAATATTTGTCTGTTAGATTTAAATTTCCATGAGATGTAGTTGTTTCTTTTCAATGATATCTTCCCAAATCTTTCTGAGGATGTTACTTTATTATAAAGTCTTTGCCTGTCTATTTAACTGTATTCCCTCATGTATTTCTTTGTTTATTGAATTTGGTGACTTTTATGGTAGTGTTTTTCCCTAAATACTTTGTGATATTTGTTTTTCTGTTGATCTTTGAATTTAATTTTTCTGGCCACCTGCCAGTTCTATCTAACGTTGTGGGGAGATGTGGGAGTGGATAGGAGAAGCTGTGTTGATGGGAGGGGTCTATACCTTCTCCTCTGAGTCTGGAAGCTTCCAGTGACTATGGGGATGTACACTTCCCCAGATCTTGCCTCTTCAGTACGAGTGTCTACACTCAAAGCTTTGTCTCTGAGCAAATACCCCAGCTCTCCAAATAGCCCAGTTCCTCCTCCTCCATCTTCCCAATTCATCACCCTCAGTGTGTGCTGCTTCTTAAATCCATGGCCTCTCCACTAGGTGTTTTCTTGGACTGATCCCCGCATTAAGCTCCCCCCGCCTCCTCCACACACACACACACCGGTAATTAATCCATAATGCTGACCCTTAGACTCTCTACCACTAATTCTTCAACTCGTCTGGTCCATTCTGGACACTCTTGTTTTCCAAGACTATGTTAATTTATTGCTGATGTTAATGAGGCTTAAAGTATCCTCCAGCTCCAAAAACACAAAGCATATTTCCAGATCCAGTCTTTTAACTGTCCATTTGAGGTTTATTATGAACTTTTCGTATCTTAAATCACTTCTTCTCCAAAAGTGGGTAAATAGGATTTCCATTATTGGTCCTCTCCTTTTAGCAAAACAATGTATAGATTTCCACCGCCCCCCCCTTTGGAAAGCTAAGAGAGAGAGGTCCCATGCATATAGAATTATTCTGTGTGTGTGTGTGTGTGTGTGTGTGTGTGTGTGTGTGTAATTACCTGTATTATAAATACAGGCTGGGCCATAGTTAAGGACTGATATTTAAATATCTCTATCTCCTTCTTATCTTTTCTAAGTAATTTCTCTATCATCATGGGATATAAATTTCAAATCCAGCACATTGGTTTTGTCTATATAATAGGTTTCATGATGGGTGTCATTTTATTTTCCATATGAGTATCAGGGCATACATGTAAATGACGTCTTTACCAGACTTGTCTTCTATTGCCCAGTAAATAGAAACAAAGGAAGACTGAATAAAGAGGGTCAAAAGCAAAAAAAGCTTGTCTTCTGAAGGCTCACGACCTTTGAACTGGGCCTTTTAGCCCTTGTCTTTGTATTTCTGAAGTCTCTTAGCATCTTAGTTTAGTCGCACAAATTATAGTCTATATCTCATTCAAGTACAAGAGAGAAAACGCCTCCTAGGGTGGTTTTTGAAGAAAAGACAAGGTCTCTGAATAAAATAAATGATGTTTTAGAAGCAGACAAAAACTGCGAATTGATAGACCTCTCTTCTTAATGGAGCAATAAGATCAATCAACAATCGAGCACTTCTCACAACTGAATGAGGCTCTCTCTCAATAGCAAAGCCCACCAGAACAGATTTCAAGTTTCAGGTGGCCTAATTTCAAGAAATAGGAGAAAGCAAGGAGACCAGAGAAGCCATCAAGAAGCCGCTGCCGTGACTTCATGGAAGTCGTTACAGGAAGGACCTGGGGACATTTGCCTCATTTGTTCTGGCATGGTAGATAAGATAAATTAGGTTCTGCTTGTCTCTGCAGCCTTATAGAACAGTCTTACTTCTTCGGGTGAATAGAGTTCACTGTGGTTCTTAACCACATTCTCTCCTAGCTAAAAGTTTCAACTCATTTTATATATGTAAGTGCCTTACTTTTATTTTTCAGTGGCACTGAAGGAGAGGATGCAGGGAGAGAGGGAAGTAGAGGGGAGAAAGCAGGTCCTCAAGGAAAAGCCTGAAATATGAGATGAAAGATCCTAACGCTGGCAAAGAAACACAGGCTTCTGCCTGCTTGGTTTTTCTGGAACTCAGTGTCTCTCTGCTTGGAATGTCGTCTCTATTCCATCTAAGCTTAAAAGTCATATCCTCTGGGCAGCCTCCTCTAACCCGCCAGACTAAACACATCCTTAACTTTCTTATCCGTCTTTATATACTCACGGGACTATGTGCCCCACTAGACCTTAAGATCACAAAGACAGTGTCTTTGTTTTGCTCACAAGCCATGCTGCCAAGATAGAACAGGGTGCCTGCTGCGTACTGGGTGCTCACTAAACATTTTCTAAATGAGAGAATGACTTCCCTTTTCCCCATTATCTAAACTGAAGTTCTACTTTAGTAGGGCCCCCGTCTGTGTTGCTGCGGAAAGTGAAGTTTCCCTGGCATTCAGGAGAGTGTTTTGTATTTTAATCTTCCTGTACTTCAGTTTTTGGTTTTTTTTTTTCACTCATCCGTTCCCACCTAAAGCTTGGCTCAAAGAGTGCCAAGCTTTTGATTTTGATATTTTGCTGAAAGACTGGTGTCTTTTGATATTTTGCTGAAAGACTTGTGTCTTTTTATTATCATTTTGATATTTTGATATTTTGCTGAAAGACTTTGATTTTGATATTTTGCTGAAAGACTTGTGTCTTTTTATTATCTGTCTAAATATTCTGAACCCATTCTGAACCCAACATTAGCGTTCTTTGTAAAAAACAAAACAAGACAGTCAGAATTCAACTATAAAGCCCTTTGGATAAACTGCCTATAATTTTTATAAATTAGAAATAAAATATTAATGATATTGTGAGTTCCAACAGTTACATTTCTATCACTGTAGAAAATCACCTCTTCCGAAATCACATTCGTGACTTAATTCTTTCAAGAAAAATATATTTTGACTACTAAAAGTAATCAGAGAAAAAGACAAATTATAACCCAAAACCCCAATTATCATTCAAAAAAGAATTTGTCAGCCTGCTCATCTGTTCTCAAGTGAGGCATCATGTTCACAAATGTTAAAAATTGAGGAGAAATAAAAGTTATGTGAAGCAATTTTACTTACAGTATTAATTAAATGTAATAAGAAGAAAAATTAAATTAAAAATTAAAAAATTTACCCCAAATATTGGAAAGTATTAGCAATATAACAACTTGCAGAATAACAGATGTAGGAGACCAGAGAAAAAATTGATTGAAACTATTAAATAAATTAATTTTAAGTTAATAATGATGTTTCTATAAAAATTATGGATTTATTCTTTTAATATTTATATGGATTTATTCTTTTAATATTTCACATTAATAAGTTTAATTTATCCTTTCTTCATTTTAACTCATTGTGATTAAAAATACCTGACTATTTCTTATTTTTTAAATTCATGTATAGTTTTATACCGCAGGGAGAAATTTCTAGAAGCTTTGATCCAAGAAGGAGAGTTCTCATATAAATGGATAAAAGAGGTTAAATAAGTCAATTTAAAGAAGTGGGACATGAACTGGTTTTATTTTCATAGTTTATCTAATCAAAAAATTATACTTACAACTTATTTAGTTAAAATAGTAGAAGATTAAACAGGGGGAAACATTAAGGTATAAGTAATAATATAAAGACAGCATATATTACATCTTTATTAGAGTTAAAAAGAAACATATGTAAAATGTATTAACATGGACCAAGTCTATAAGTAAGGATTAACTGCCTTCCACTGTAGTCTGGCCATGAATACAGAAGGGACAGTTATATTGAAGCAAACATACCCGTTTGGCCATTTATGGATCTAGCATAACGATAGCTGAAGAATATCCAGCCCTTGCTGAGATCATAGCATTGTATTATTTTAATTAGTATGTCTTGCTCTGTCATGTTCAAGGTTCAAATAAGGTCACATTTCCCTTTCATAACCCAGTTAACCACTGGGGCCCCTCCTTGCCCAGATGTGCAGGAAGTCTGCTTTCTCCCTTGAGGGCCTGTCCCCGAAACAGCAACAGGTTACAAAGGTCCAGTCTGGCCAGTCCTGTTCCAAATATCTTGCCAACAGAATCTGATTAGTCCACTGATGGATCTCACATTTTCTGGGGTTGTTGGTTTCGTGGATGCCCCTGGTTCACGCTTATATGTACAGCTATAGTTCCCCCAAATCACGGCTTCCTTGCCAAGATAAGCCACGCTTATCCTGCCAGATAAGTTCCATTCTGCTGGAACTAGCTGTCAATCATCTAGGCCCTGACATCGGGCCTAGAAGTTAATCAGTCCTGTCCTTCTCGGCAGAGTTTTCCTTGCAGACCACTCAATCTCTTCCAGAGAATCAGAACCCCTAAAAGGGAGGAATTCTAAGTTTCTACATGTTCCCCAAAGCTCCTAGTTCCCCATGCAAATTTGCCCACCTTCTCTTCAAAACATAGCTCTCCTGCATACCATGGAATATAGGAAGGAGTATACTTTGCTAGGTCAAAAACAAAACAATTCCAACCAAAAATAAATATTAAAACAAAGGAGCAATGCTTCATTAAACCAAGAAAATATGCTTTAGATTTATATGCTACTGCAATTTAGGCTGAGAGGTGACCAACATTACTCAAATAGCAATCTCTCTAAGCAATAAAACAATATCAAAGTACATAGAGTTGAAAACCAGTTTATTTCTCTCTTTTTGAACTAACCTTGCTTTCTTCCAAGCATGTAGGTAAATTATCTTATTTCTGGAGGAAGAAAAATTTAACATCACTCCATAAACATTGACAAAAATTGGGGTCACCCCGACAGCTTTAAAATACATATTTCATGGTACGTTCATACGGCCAAGAAATAGCTCTTAATTTTCTCTTTCTCATAACTTGACTTTCTGTATTTTTAAAATCCTTATTGAACTTCAGAGGGTCTCTTTCTGGAAGAAAATTATAAATCGAATCTAAATTATCTGACTAAAATACAGTAAGAAACAATATGAATTTGTTACAGGTGGGTTATAATTTATTCCTCTCATGCTTGGCAGTTTGACCATAATTAGAGGCAAACTTAATATCTGAATCAAATGAAATCAAACAAACCAAAAAACGTCTTTAGTAATCTTTCCACCATTTTTGAATATGATGTTTTTAGATTCTGCATTTGCATGGCAGGGGCTTTTAGATATACTTCCTTAAAAAAAAAAATGTCTGGTTTTTACTCTTAAAGCTCATGCTTGTGCTCTTTAATCATCAGAACTGGAAGTTATTCTTTCCTATATCTTTTAACTTGAAGTCTTATTTGTGGAAACACAGGCTTTCTGTTTCTGAGCCTTTATGGAGTCTCCTTTTAAGAAAGAAACATTGTTATTTGAAACATACATGTTTTTTTAATTTCCTTAGATTTCTATGTAATAGAAAAGACCGAAATACCATGTGTAGCTCTGAACACTTTATATACAGTTTCCAGTGATTCGTTAAGCAGTATTTTTAAGTAATGAAGCATTCAAACTTGAAAATTTCCTTAGGATTATACAGAAAACCACTCAGGATAGAAACTCTGCCACTAGTAACTAAATCTATACTGACCAATGTCTTTCAAAATGCTTCCGATGCTCATTTCCAAGGTCAGAACCCCATATATATGACTTTGACTTCAGACATTGACTTCAGTTGGATTTTTATGTCAGAGTCAGCACACTACCAACACTCCATCTGGTATGGAGCAGAGATGATCCTTCGTGTTAATTAGGATGTTTTTGCAAGTGACAGAAAAACACCGCTAATTTAGACAATGAAGAGGATTTATTGACTCACATAATTAAAAGTCCCAGGATAGATAGCCTTCAGACAAGGTTGGCGCTCACAATTCAAACCACCTCACCCAGATGGCTATCATCTGGTTCTCCAGGGCATCTGGCCACCCTCTACCCTGCCCCAGCAGCTCCAGATGGCAAAATGGCAGCAGCGTTCTAAGACCTCATTACTTCATCTTATACCTTCCGGGGTAGCTAGCTCCTTCACAAGCCTTAGGATCTACCATTTCTGATGAAAATTGGGCAACTTGCCCACCCAGAATCAATCTCTGTGGCCAAGGGGATGGAATATATATATAATCTTAAATTTATTAGCCAACTCCACTCCCTTTCCAGAGA
>NW_006431920.1:7301060-7319255 GCF_000325575.1 Pteropus alecto | reverse complement strand
CCCAGATGGCAGGAGATGTGTGACAGATGTGGACACATACCCATGCCACCTTTCCTTTCCATTCTCTTTCTTTTTAGTAGGAGATGCATGAATGCAGGCAACAGCTAGCTACCCAGATGTCGGCATCCTGCTTGACCGCTTTCAGATGGATGTTCTCCAGGGTAGCCTGTGGTTTCTGGCCATTTCTAGAGGGCAAAAGAATGTTTGTACTCCTTCTCGTTGATGTAATTCATTCAGCCATCAGCTCATTATTTCGTTCCCTCATTTTCTCATTAAATGTATATTTACGTGCCAGGTGTGGTGCTTTTCTTCCCACGTCTTCTTTTAGGACTGAGTGAAGTTACTGGGCTCAGTGGGGGCGTTGAACCCAGGAAGAGCTCAGAGGTGATGAGAGCAGAGGGGATAATGTTTAAGTGATTTTCCCTGCTCATATGTTGGCCTGCCAAGAGCTTTTCTTTGTGGGCTTATCACTCCACACCCACTCTTACCTAGAAAATGCCTACAGATTTCCAAGGTCATTAATTAGCTATTCAAAGATAATCCTTGGGAAGCTCCGATTTTCAAACCAAGCATTTTTTTCATGGTATTTTTAAATTCTCTCCTTAGATAACAAAGGTAATCACTGCCATTTATTGAACGCCTACTAGGCAGTGCTTATTCATTTTACTTACATTATTTTATTTAATCCTTACAACAAACCTCCAAGGTAGGAATTATGATTTTACCCACCACAAAATGAAGACAGGGAGAGGCCAAGTAAATTTCTCAAGGTAGAAAGTGACGGAACTAGGATATAAACCCAGATCTGTTCAAAGCCAAAGCCAGCACTTACTCTGTGGGCTTCTCTCCTGTCACGTACATGGCATCGTGTTAGTAAATATCTTATTTTCATTACGTATTAGGTCGCATTTAACCCCATCTATTATATTTAGTAAGTCATTTTGAAACTGATACCTGGACGTAGAATGGATCTTTAAGACCATGTGATAGAATTGTATTTTACTGGGCCGCAGGAATAGAACTTGAGTGTCCTGGCTCCCAACTCAGAGTTCCTTTCTGGATCCCACAAAAGAAAATGTGACACAGAGCCTCCCTGAGCTTGCACTGAAGTTGAGGAAAAGGACGTATGGAAGAGAACTCTACCCTTGGTAGTCAACGCAAATTGTACATAGGTGGTTGAATGCCAAATGAAATGCTATCAGCGGTGAGAACTGCAGGAAGAACCTGGAGTGCACACCGCTCCTATGATTCCTTTTACTTTTCACAGGAGGAGAAGTCTTTTTTCGCCTTGCCTCATCGTTGCACATGGAGCAACTCCCATCAGAATACTGTGCCTGCAGTAGAAGCAAGTTATCTGATTGGAGGATGGCAATGGTGCATGTTCTTTGATTGGGTAAAACTAATCTATATAAAGTTGGCAAGGCTGCAACCAGCAGAGATTCATTCTCTTCCCCTGTGGCAGACCAGTGTGAGGCAGTGATCGTGGATAAGTGCATCTCCTCGGATTCTTGGTCACATAATTCAGACTGCGGGCACAGAATGCCATTAGCCAGTTCTGCCCTTTTGGCCATAGATATAAATCCACATTCTCCAATCAGCTTCCACTGTCACCTCTGTCTGGTAGTCTCCTGTGTCTTATTTCTCAGTTGCTTCAGAATTTCACAGGGGAAGAAAGAGGTGTTATTATTTATTGACCTCTTAAAATTCCCAATACGTAAAGCATCCACTTTCTCTTTTATTTAAAATCCAGCAACCATCATGGCTTATTACTGAGTCAAAAGAATTCAACTTAAAACTTCTTTATCAATATTTTAATTTGCATTATAAATACCCAACAACGATTTAGCAAGATACACCTTTGTAAAACATGTGACTGCTTTCTCTAGGGCCCTTGGCAGTTTACGGCTGGAGCAGAGGTATTGCGGCAGCCTGTATCACAACCCTCCAGTTGCTTTGATTTTAGTCACAGCCGAGGTGCAGAATTCCCTGTGAGCTCAGACTATTCCACCTCAGACAGACACCCTGTGTTGTTCCAATTTTCAACCCCAGAGTCCTCTGCCAGGCTGGGAGGCTGCTCACCGACCTGCAAATGCGGCCTGGAATGGAGAGGAGTCAAGGACCGCAAGGGCAGCCCTCAGACAAGGAATGAGAGGACGAAGCAGAATTAGGCAGAGGGTGAAGATGGGCTGCGGCAGAGATGCAACAAGGCCTCCTCCCATGACAAGTCTGGAAGCTGGGAAAGCTCTTCAGAGTCTCCCTAAGGTGAGGCCAAAAGCTGGCCTTGAGTACCTCCTCGCAGATCAATCAGTGGACACAGGCTGCTCTGGGAAGAGATTATGACCTTGGACGTGGCACGTTGACTCAGTCCAGGCCATTCCTAAAGAGGGCTGCCAGCTGGCAACATGCCCAGCAGCTGAGGAAATAAATCCTTCAGCCTTTAAAGGGTGGGGGGAGGGGTCTGGGTCGCTCCGCCTGTCATTCACAACCCTTCAACCCTCCCACTCCTGTCCTTCCACCAGTCACTCGCTAAGTCCTTGGCCCTAAGCTCTGTCTAGAGATCTTCCGGGTGAAAAAGCAAAGACAACAACATCTTAAAAAACAAACAGAAAAACCTGTCAAAATTGTGGGACAAGGCAAGCCTATTTTCTAACAAAACTAAAATCAAAACAATTTATTTTTTGTAAATAAAGGTCTATGTTCCAAAATATAATTCTGAACCCTAAGGCATTCTTTTCTAGATGCACTAAACTTCGTGAGTTCTGTAGGAAATAGAAACTTTATTTCAAAAATAAACCTTGAAGCAATTTGAAAATAAAGAGGACCTTCCTTTTGAGCTGATGCTGAAAGGTAAGCAGGTTCACAGGCTTTGGGAACCAAACTTCCTAAGAGTTCAAAATTTGAATAGATTGTAATAGCAGATGGCCTAGAGTAGCTTAGGGAATACTGAGCAGGCTCCCAGTTGGAAACTTATTCATTTTTTTCTGAACATAAAGTACATTCTAAGGTCTTTCAGACGTTATAACGTCAAGCCCATTTGGAGTTCCAAACAACTTAAAATTGAGTAACTGTTATGGGTTGAATTATGTGTCCCACCCCCAATAAGCTATGTCGGAGCCCTAGTTCCTCAGAATGTGACTTTATTTAGAGAGAGGATCTTTCCGGAGGTAATTGCGTTAAAATGAGGTCATTAGGGAGGGCCCTAATCCAATATGATTGGTATCCTCATAAAAAGGAGATTTGGGGACATAGAAAAAGACACACATCGAAGGAAGACAATGTGCAGACACAGGAAGGATGCCGTCTATAAGCCAAGGAATGCCTAAGGCTCCCAAGAGCTAGGAGAGAGGATGTAGAGCAGATGTCCCTCACAGCCGTCCGAGGGAACCAACCTTGCTCAACAGCTCGATTTTGGACTTCTAAACTACAGAATTGTGAGTCAATGTGCTTTTGTTGTTTAAGCCACTCAGGTGGCAGTACTTGGTTACTGCAGCCCCAGGAAACCAATACAGCCTCTGACAGCAACTTCTCCATTCAACTCAGGTTGTCACCCTCCATGAAGGGAGCTGAGAGGTCAGATGGACTTAAACTTGGTTCAATCATTTGAGCAAGTTATTTAATTTCTCCGAGACTGTTTCCTCATATGTAAAATAAGAACATAATTAATAACTACTAGAGGGTTCTTTTGAGTTTAAACGAGCTAAAATAAATAAGATCCTTTCTAGGTGCTTATAAATTCAAGAGCATCGCATATGGCCAACTGACTATCTTCTAACACAAATGTTTATAAATCTAATGGTAGGTCGTCCGATCCTTGTAATTTTTATGCCTCTTAGAGATTCAAGTTCAGCATCTCTTCCTCTGTCCATTAGCATCCATTATCAATATTACTGTTATTTCTTATCAACTCTCAGCAATTAAAGCTGTTATGTCTCCTGAAACAAAACAATTTACCTATCTTTATGTATTGAGGAAATCATAAACCAAAAAGACAACAGCCTTAGAGCAAGTACCCACCTTTCTCGACATGCAGTTATGAATTAGTCAGGAACGCTGTAGATTAATTAGCAGAATGGGTCCCAGTCAAGGAGTCGCCCAGCCAGGGACCAGCTTCCAGCCTCTTTTGGCCGGATATATACATGAAGCTTTATTATTTTAAATGTATTTTTAAAACCAGATAATCACCCTTGGTTAGTGTGGGACAGAGTCTTTCAAATAACACCCAAAGATTACAAAACATCATGTGGATGATCTTTGGACTTTTGGTTAGATTCGATCATCTGAACTGTTTTTTTTGTTTTTTGTTTTTTTTTTTTTTATTGACAGAGATAATTAAACACAGATTGAACCGCAAGATACCACTTCACACCTACTAGGATGGCTATAATAATACACAAAGGAAAATAGAGAGTGTTGGTGAGGATATGGAGAAATTAGAATCCTTGAACATTGCTGGTGGAAATGTAAAGGTGCATTTATGTGGCCAACAGTTTGGTGGTTCTTCAGAAAAGTTTAACCTAGAATTTCTGTATGACCAGGCAATTTCACTCCGAAGTACATACCCAAAAGAATTGAAAATGAGGACTCAGATACTTGTGCACCAGTGTTCACTGTAGCATCATTCACAATAGCCAAAAGATCAAAACAATCCAATTGTCCATCAACAAATGAATGGATAAACAAAGTGCTGTATATACGTACAATGGAATATTATTCAGCCATAAAAGGAATGAAGTTCTGATATATATTACACATAGATGGACTTTGAAAACATTGCCTCAAATGAAATGAGGCAGATTCAAAAGGACAAATATGTATGATTCCATTTATTTGAAATATCTAGAATAGGCAAATGCATAGGCTCAAACAATAGATAAGAAGGGGCTGGGAGTAGGGTAGAATAGGTGTTAACTGCCTAATGGGTACAGAATTTCTGTTTGGGGCAATGGAAAAGTTTTGAAAACAATGGTGATGGTTGCACAACATCATGCATGTAATTGATGCCACCAAATTGTACACTTTAAAATAGTGAATCTTAGACATAGCTTTACTACAATAAAATAGAAAGAAAGGAAGGAAGGAAAGAAGGAAGGAAGGAAGGAAGGAAGGAAGGAAGGAAGGAAGGAAGGAAGGAAGGAAGGGAAGGAAGGAAGGAGGGAAGTAAGTAAGGAAGGAAGGAAGGAAGGAAGGAAGGAAGAATTGATTAAATAATCATTCGATTCTTTTCGTTTGAAACCAGGGGCTCTACACACATTGATGAGATCATTTCATCATCACACAATGTTATGAGGTAAGAATCACTGTTTCAATTTGACAGCTATGAAAACTAAGGCTCAGAGAGGGGCTCATGGCCAAATAGTTACTAACTGACAGAGCTGGGATTGGATTCAAGTCCTAGTTCTTCCCCAGCACTAAGTCGAAAAAACACAAATTTCTGTCTATCTAGATTCTACCAAGATGGCCCAAACATAGATATGCATTCCTTACCGACAGTAGCAGATCCAGGCTAGCAGGGAAGAAGTTTCCTATGGGCCTCATAAGGAGAATTTCCTGGTTCTGAGGGGAAATTGAGCAGAGTTTTCTCAATTCCAGTTGATTATTTGTGAAGATAAGGTGTGCCTGGAAAGTGCCACTGGCATGTCTCATGTATTTGTGATCTCAGTTGAAGGGAGGACATCAAAGTATCTAGAAGCAAAGATCACGGGCTAACGTACCAGAGCTGGCTGTTGCATTGAGACTACAGCCTTTCTGCATAGTTTTGCAAAGACTTCTCTTATCCCCACACGGAGTCTGCAACTTTAGTAGGAGGGACTGGAGTGGGGAGAGAGATGAAGTCATTTTCTCAAAAGAGAATTGCAAAGGAATTCTACATATCCCTCACCAGTGTAGAGGAAAATCTACGCTGCCTGGTGAGGGAGCCATGCTGATTGTACCCTTCTACATCTCATCTTTTCATCTTTGTCTCCGTCATGAATTCTCTTTATTGGGCTTTTAAATGTGGGTGATACCTAGGGTTCTGTCCTTCTCATTTCTCTTTTCATATGATACTCTCTCATCCACACACACGACTTCAGTTCCCCCTGGTCCCTGATAACCTCTACACTCCCAGCCCTGATGGCTCTCCTGAACTTTGGACCATTGTAGCCATTTCATATCTCCAACAAGATGTCCCCAATCATATTCATCATCTTCTTTTGAACCCTTAGTTGCTGTTGAGAAATCTTCCAGACCCTCCTCTTCTCTCTCTTCTTTTCCTTCACGCTTCCTTAGTTTTTCTATCCTGTCAATTCTGTCTCCTGTATGTTGCTAATCCATTGCTTCTTCTTCCCCCGCATTGTGTTTTTTTTAAATTCCTCCTTATCAAAACCTACCAGGGCCACTAAAGAAGATGGTGTTTGAAGCGCAGTAGACTATTGAAGTAGACTCTTGGCCTCCGATCTTATTCCTTTGCAACCTGCTCTCCAGGGAGTGTTTAGACAAACAAACAAAACCACATCTGGTCACATTTTTCTTCTGCCTGAACGTTTTCAGGGGCTAATGCTTGCTTGCAAGATAAATTTGAAACATCCAGGCTTGTCATGGCTGGCAAGTTCATTCATGTTCTTTACAGACTTGTCTCAGGACACTTTTCTACACACGCTCTAGGCTGTAGTTACCCTGGCCTACTTCATCACAAAAAAATGTGCCTTTTGTGCTTTGGCACATGTTGTTTTTTCCACCTGGAATGCTCAGCAACCCTCCCACGCCCCATTCTCCATCCCTCTGCTTAACCTTTGTACATACACAAGGACTTAGCTCGAATATCATCTCCCTGTAAAAGCATGTCCTGACTACCTTGAGCAGGTTTGGAGCCTTCCCCTCATAGTTTTCTCTTATCAGTATGTGCAGAACTCTATCCTACTCCTTATCACATTGTCTTAGTATGGATTTCCTTGTGTAATATCCTCTCTAGACTAAGTATTGTAGGCAGGCACATGGTGAAGCACACGTTTCATACACAGAAAGGATGAAACATATGTTGGGTGAATGTTCCCTACCTGGAAAATTATTCCTTCTCGGTCCAAATCATAGAGATAGACAACCCCTCCCAGTGTTGACAGTAATCCTCTGAGGACTCTTTGAGACTCCAAGTTTAGAGAGAAAGGACAGATTGGTTGAGACATGAAAGTCAGAGCATGTTAGACATTAGAGACGTAAAAAGAGCAGTATGACAGTGAACCTGGATCATTCAGTGCAGCTGCTTGTCTGGGAAATTGGTGGACATTTCTTTTTTTTTTTTTTATGCCATTCAGTAACTCTTTCTACTTCTTTTAGTAATAGAACCTTGGAATGACTTTGAGATATGAACCCTCCCCACTAACCCAAACCCTGTGGTTCAGGTGGGGCGGATCCCCTGGCTCCCACCTCATTGGTGGGCATGCGACCAAGGCCCACCCAATAACACCACTCCATTCTCCTTCCCTTTTCCCTCAGCAGTCAGTGCAGAGACCGGTGCATGACCCAAGCTCGACCAAGGACACTAAACACCAGGAATTTCTCCGAAGCTAAATAGAGAGAGATTTTCTGTGGTTGCTTGGTGAAAATATAATGTAGAATTATAAGCCTGCAGTGACTGGTTGCGCACTAAGGCTTGAGAATGAAAAGACTTGAGAATGAACACCACGCAAAAAAAAAAAAAAAAAAAAAAAAAAAAAAGAAAAAAAGATGAAAGGAGGGAAGGAGGGAAGGAAGGAAGGAAGGAAGGAAGGAAGGAAGGAACTGAGAGGCAAAAAAACAAATTGCTGAGGGTAATGTTTGAGTGCCAAATCCAACTTTGCATGAAGCCAAACTGGTTTTGTTTATTTATTTATAGTTACATGATAAAATAAATTCACCTTTTCGAATAAGGTAATTCAATTTGGGTCTCTGTTACTTGCAATCAAAAGAAGCTTTATTAATACTGACATCAGGGTAATCGGCAAATCTAGAAAGTGTGATTACAGAGGACCCTGATTCTGTGGTCATATGATAAAGATGTGTTTCTTTCCATCCACATCTTTTCATGCAGTGACTCTCTAGGCATTGCAGCAGAGGAAAGAGTACTCTGGAAGGAACTATGGGTCTCAAACTGCTTTAACTATGGTCCATTTAGATGGGGAACACCTATTCCCCATCCCATTCACACTTGCCAAAAAGCATGTATTTCTTATAAGCCCCCTAGTGGTGCCGAGCAGACTAAAAGAGACCAGAAGACTTATGAAATGGTAACTTAAATGCAGATTGAAATAGATGAGAATATAGGAATGCATCTTTAATTATGATGCAAATGTGAATACATTCTTCTTATAGAAATGGAAATATAGAAAATGCAGAAGGTTCCCTGACTTTCACTTGACCATCTCCCCACAGGATAAGGTCACCCTGTATTCAGCTTGTACTTTAAACCCTATAACTCAGTATAGACACACATAGAAACAGAGGTTTGTTTTACGTGGTGACTGTGATTATGTAGGTTCTGCCCACATATGCACGAAGGATAAAGTTGCACTGAAAAGTCCCAGCTGCAAAAACGCCTCCCTTCTCACTCTATCATCCAACCCAGGAGATATGTAAAACCGCCCCTTCCTTTAAATTTCTTCTATGTATTTAGGAATCCTCTCTAAAAGGTTGCTTTTAAAAAGTTTCATGGGAAGGGGAGAATGAGCTCAACCATAATTTTTCTCATGTTTGTTTCTCACTCATTTTTTTTTTTAAATTACATAATATATGAACAGGTGCTTAATGTAAAAGACGAAAAAATACAGAAATACATGGGCGAAAGGTGAAAACCACCGTCATCTCGCGATCTCACCTTGCCATTCCCCACCTTCTCACTATATTGCGTGCTTTTCAGTTCTTTTTCTCTGCATTTTCACTCTATATGTAGAGCATCCATATATTTTAAACACTTTTCTATGTTAGTGTTATAAGATTAAAGAATTAAGTTATGAAAAGTAGAGAATATGCCATTAGGTAACGAGATACAGGATGGGCAAGTTTCGAAGGGTGGAGAGAGGCAGGAAATTTGTACATAAGCCTAAATAGGGAGGGTTGGGCCCCGGTGTTGAGAGTTTGCATGGAGCGCAAAGCACGCAGTGTCAAAAGCAAACCTCACTGACTTCTCAACTTTTCCATCTCTGTTTCTCAAATCCTGAGGCTGAGAGGAGGGTTCTGTTAGTGGCCGAATTGCTACTCAAAGCTCAATATATCGAATTACTACTCAAAGCTATATATCTTTTTTTTTTTTCTCTTTATGTGCCAATTTCATAATGTGAGATAGAAGATCTTTGATGAATAATTCATGGTTTGAGTTGGTTTTTGACCGGCGGTAATATCCTCATCCTCTCCTCTCTTCTCTCCTTCCTTCTCCTCCTCCCCTTCATTAGTCTTTTCCGGTTCCCAGCATTCCACTTTTTTTTGAAGAGGATGCATTTTCTTTATTTTTTTTTTTTTCCCTTTTGAACTTTCATTCGATTTAAGCTTAATATTATGATTACTTATCTAACATATTAACTGTTTTACATTGAGGCTTAGTGAATGCTGATTACATTTCCAAAATATTTGAGCACATGGACATTTGGTGTGATATAAACATACCAATGGGATGACACTACTCTTCTGCTCCCTATGAAGCAAAGTAGTGTCTTGAAGAAAATCATGAGCTGGGAGTCAGACAGACCTGTGTGTGTCCAGGTTCTACTGCTCACTAGTTTTAGGATCTCGAGGAGGTACCTAACAGAGTCTCAGGGTTTTCTTCTGTAAAATGGGGAAATGCTTCATTGGGTATTGATCAGATTAAATAAAATAATATATATGTAAAACACCGAGTCAATACATGAGTGCTATTTTTCCATCCTAACATTTTATTTAGAGAATCATGGATGGAAATTTGACACCATCCAGTTAACCAGGATAGAAAAGAGAGTGATGCAGGCAGGAGATCTGTCCAAAAGGAAACCCTACTTTATGCTTCTCTTGTGTTGTATTTACTCAGAAACCTGAGCTTGCCTGACCTAGTACAGGAATAATAGGCAGCCCTGGAAATACGACTCCTGCTTTACAAAAGCAGGTTGACAGAATATAAGCAGAACACCTGGTAAAGGGTAAATTACTCTGTTTCATAAAGAGGTAACGGCAATTTCACAATAGTAGCGAGCTATCTTTCTAAGCTTCAGTGAATTTCATTTTGAAGCCCTCCTTTCATTTTCCTGTTTATCAGGGAATTTGACTTCTCAGTGACCCAAAACTAGCCTAAACACACACGTTCTGACTCGTTTTACTGGTAAAAATAGGGATGGGCTCTGACCTCAAGCATCACTAGATTTGGGGTTTCTCAGCCCCCTCTCTTTTCTATGCTCCCCTCTGGGCTCATCCTGTGGTCTTCTGAGAGAGAACCGATCTGCACTCAGTATACTTTAGGCTTAGAGGATTCCTACACAGTCTCTTTCTCAGGATAGGGCCGTAAAATTTGCAAGATAGACTCTGATTGGTCCTCCCTGGATCATGTGACCACCCTGAACCAATACCTGTGGCTACAGAGATAGAATGATCTGATTGATAGGTTGTGTCCTATATCATTTCTGTGGCTAGTGTGGACAAGGTTTGGTGACCAGCAGTTTCCCAAAAATACAAAGAATGAGGAGGGGCCCTTTCTCAAAGGGAAGGGGTAGCTTTTAATAGAAAAAGTGGGAAAAGAATTGCTGGGAAGACAGTATAATAGGTGTCCATGCTAGAGATAATATTTACAAATGAACTTCTAGCCAGAATTTTACTATGATTGTGTAGATTAAAATAGAGCTTTAAAATTTTATATATCAAGTTCTTTATCCTCCATGAGAATTTTGTCAATCATTAATTCCAGTAAACACTTCCTAAAGTATTGAGGGAAACTATTATTTTTCAGAACAGCTTTAATAGTAGTAATACAAAAGGGTTACATTGGGATAAATATTTTAAGTATTCCTCCTGTCAAATTTATTAATTCAACAAACATTTAATGAGTCCCTTCTGTGCATCAGCCATTGTGCAAGGCACTAGGATACTGGGGGACAGTGAAACAGACGTGATCTGTTGTTTTCGTGCATCTTACAATTCAGAGTTTAGCTGATCAATAGAGTAGCCACCAGCCATGTGTGGCTATCGAGCACTTGAAAGGTGGCTGGTCCAAATTGAGATGCTATAAGTATAGAATAAACACAGAGTTTGAAAGAGTACCCCCCCCCACCAAATTACCTCATTAAAATTTTAAATATTGATTACAGGTTGAAATGATGATATTTGGGCTATATTGAGTCCACATAAAATACATTATTAAAATTAATTTGGCTTGTTTCTATGTACTTTTTAAATATGGCAACCAGAAAATTAAAAAATACATATGTGGCTCCTGTTATATCTCCAATAGATGGCGCTAGTCTAGACCAAGGGACCAGCGATTCTCAAATTTCAATGTGTCCATGAATCACTGCGAGATCATGTTAAAATGCAGATCTGGTTCAGATAGTTCTGGGATAGGGCCTAAGATTCCGTATTTCTTATAAGCCCCCTTGTGGTGCCAGGTAGACTAGAAGAGACCAGAAGACTTATGAAATGGTAAATTAAATGCAGATTGAAATAGATGAGAACATAGGAATGAATTCATTGAAGAAAGAAAGAATGTTAAGATAAACTAAAGATACTGCAGAAGAAATAAGTGAAATAAATGTAGGGTGAGGACAATCTCTTAGACTTTTAAGAAACTTTTTGATATCTTCTCAGAGATTAAATGTACTGTAAGTACCAACATTTGTGAATGTATCTCTCGAAACCTATGCACGCATGTACAGTACTCAATAGTTGAATTGGACAAACGTTTCTCTAGCTGACTTGGTGCAGGCATTGTATCTGCCAACATACTTGCGTAGATCCGAGGGATAAGAAGATGAAGAAGACACGCTGCTTCCCAAACTGCTCAACACGGAGTTAGAAAAAAAGGCAAATGCAACCGACTCGATACAGCACAAGAAGAGCTAAACTCAGGGCGGTGCCATCTGGTGTTTTGATCTCTTTTCACCTTTCCACTAACAATCACACTCTGATTTCCCCGTGGAACATCTACACCTGTCTTCCCAACACGTCTCCTTAGTACTTTTGAGGTGTGGACTGCTGAATTCTACCCTGGAATCCAAGGGTAGAGCCAATGAGCCGGGTCTGAGTAGCCAGAACCCATGTAGTGTTCTGAACATTCAGATCGGGCAAAGAGGGACACGTAACATCTCAAGAGGGAATGAAATTTCTGGGAAAAGACTGTGTTTCCAGTGGGATAGGAATCTGCAAGGGCCTCTAGCCTTCTTGCTGCTGTGGGGGTGTCGGTAGGGGCTCAAGATGAAGCAAATACTGACACTGAGAAAGCCAGCTTGTGCAACGGAGAGTCAAACTGCTCTTTCTGATCTAATCGAGCCCATATCAAGCTATCCCTGAAGGCAGATATACTCCCTTTAATTCCGTAAACCAATAAATTTCGTTTGCATAAGCAAGTTTAATTTGCATTTTCTATTCCCTAACCAACAAACAAATAGCATGAACAAACACAGAGAATGGGACCATTGATTTTTCATGGGAGCGTCACAGGGTACTTGACATTTGAGTAACAAGCTTTAAATGACAAAGCGAGATCTAATGGAACTTTAGATGACAGGACTGTGTTCCTTGTTATATTTAAGGATTCTGCAAATTGGGCAGGATTCCCAAAAATGCCAGGTCAAGTCCATGTGATACAAGAATATGTTCCTAATCTCTGGAAGAAGCTCTCTGGAGCTGGAGGATGAACTTTCTGCAAGAAATATCAGCTAGTTCCTCATTAGGACTTAGATATCATCCTTCAGAGTTGTCTGCCCTGACCTCTCTATCCATAATTGTCTCTGTTCCTACTTTCTTCCAGTTATCCTGTTTAAATGCTTGAAGAGCACTTTTGACTCTGTGATTATCTTATTTACTATATTTACTTATTATAATGAGCTTATTTTAGAATATAAGAGTCAGGACCTCTTCTGTCTCAGTAAGCGCTATTTTTGCAGCATCTAGGACAGTACTTGTCATCTGGTAGCACTTAAATATTTGTGGAATTAATGTTCAGTTGATTAGAGCATTGAATCCAGGCTTGGCTTCCAAATAGTTTATAATTATGTACAGGAACTGTAGCGGGTCCAAAGGAAAAGAAACAGCAAAGATGAGAAGGAAGTTCAGTAAGAAATTCTGAGAGGAATTAAGATAGATGGTTCTCCGGAAGAGAGGTTCAGAGATTATTTATTTCACAATTGTACAAAGGCTTCTTATCAGAAAAATGTTGAATGATTACTCTCTATTGTCACAAATTTCTAAATCCAAAGGAGAAACACACAGGAAAACTTTTGTCGGTCCTGGGAAGAACTTGAGCATCATCAGGTATAAGGCGATGTATTGAAGATTCCATCGACAGCCTCACCTTTATCAAGGGGGCAGAGACTGTTGGTTGTTTACCCAAAAATCATTGTCCCCTTCATGGTTAGTAACAGAAACTGTGATTTTATTGAAGATGGCAATCTGTGCTTCTAAGAAATTTCTTTCCCAACATACTTTGTAATTAATGACATCTGGTCAACGAGCTGTAAGGTGAGATGCTATGTGGGAAGAAACATTCCATAATTATTTTTATTGCCTTAAAGGAATTACTAGAAGTTACATGCTTTATACATTGTTCTGTTTCTTCTTTCTGATGCCTGGAATGTGGGTGCGATGGGTGAAGTTCCATCAGTTATTTTCTGACCTTGAGTAAGGAAGTCACACATGACAAAATCACACGCTGGGAATGGCAGAACAGAAAGAGAGAAGCATCTTGGTCCCTGATGATTTCATGGTTTCTGTATCGCCTCTGGACTACCTAGTTCCACACATTTTTTATGCGGAATAAAAATGATTGTATGTTTCAGCCACTATTATTTTGCATTCTCAATCCCATGCAGCCAAATTAAATCTTCCGATGTATTTAGGTTATCTTTTTTAAAAAAATGAAATATATCAAATATCTATTCCAAAATATCTTAAAAAATAATAGAAAACCAACTATTCTGGACAGTTTAATATGATTGCCTGCATTCAGAAGTCTTTACAGATATAAGATGGAAAGGAGACTCATATGAATAAATTACAGAGACAGTTTAATAAAAATAACATAAAAGGCTGTTTGTGCAGAGGCTCATACATAGAACCCCAATCAAACAAGCCTAACAATGGATTTAAAGAGACTTTTAGACATATAAATGTTCACTGCTTTAACTGGAAATTATCCTTAAACAGAATGAACCAGGAATGAAAAAGTATGTGCTGTTATTTTAAAATGCTAATTAATTTTAGGCTATTTTAATGTAATTCTAGTGAGTAAGAGCTGGTAATAGATTATTTCAATACATTTTACAATCGTCAGGCCCTTGTTAAAGTTTAAGCATTCCGTTTTGTCCTCCAAATGATGAAGAAGGGAGAAGAAGAGGAAAAATGATTGAAGGCATAGAAGGTAGGTCATTTGGAAAAGAGTTAAAAAATATATTGTCTAGCCTGGAAAATAAAAAGTAAAAGAGGACTTTAAAGTGTTTCATGAATACAAAGGGTTATTAAAAGGAGGCTGGTAGGTTCTTAACCACTAAAGTGGAATAAAATTAAGTTACTTTAAATTGAAGAAAGAATGTATTGATGGAGTGTTTACATAAGCTAATGTCATTAGTGACACTGAGAGTGAGAATCTCCATCCCTAGAGATCTTTATCTAGAGAGCATATCCCACTGTGACATCACACCCCATGATCAGCCATGTGCGTCCTTCCTGAAGATGATGCTTGTGTTGCAAAGAAGGACTTCCTGGAAAGACAGAACCATAGAAATTGGCCACAGGACCTTTGAGAATTCTCCTGATTCTTTGTTTGAAATTCAGTAACTGGAAAATTCCTTGAAATACACTTTTTTTTTTTAACAAAAGGTTTAAATGGCTGACATTGTTGATGCCCACCTATAATCAGATGCTGTTGTTGCCTTGTACATATGCCTTTGGTGTCCGGTATATGCTGATGGCACCTGCAAATCTCCACTTCTCTCTACCTGTGTGCAGGGCAGTGATTTGTCTTTACCAAGGATGGCTGATATCTAAACCAGGGGTGAGTTTGCCATTCCAGCTCACTGAGCCTTTGCCAGCACCACAATCTGAAGGCTCACAGAGTGTTCAGTTTGCCATCAGGGAATCTTGCATAATATTAGTCTGCAACAAAGGAATCTATTTTATGGCAGAGGAGCAACAATGGGCACGTGACTATAGGATCCATGGGTTCTACCATACACTCTCTCACAGATAAATGCTGCCAGGTAGAACTCTTAAATGTCTCTTAAAAGCCAGCTAAGGAGCCAGCTTGAGAAAGATGCTTTTTGGGGATTGGGCCCTGTCCTTGAAAATGTGGCATACACTTGGAACCAAAGCTAAAGTGATGCTATGTCTCCACTTGCTAGAAATACCCAATCCTAGCCTTAGTAGATGATCTATAATTCAGCTAAGTTTGTCAGGGCAATTTCTTTTGTTAATGATTGGTAGGGGAAGTGATCAGAATGCATCTTGGAAGATGTAGCTCCCCAATAAACACATACTGACATGTAGGAGAGGTCGCTTTTCCCTTTGGAGGTACTGTGTAAAGAAGATGCTTAGAGCAGTTGCAGCCCTTGTAACAATGAAGGGAGAGAACATGAACAGTGAGAATGGCAGAGTGAAGAGACAGAAGAATCTGGTTGCTTGATGACATCAGTAAATCTCTGAAGCAACCCTAGAATTGCTTTCCTCTAGACATAACAGATGGTTTTATTGTTTAAGCCACTTTTAATCAGAGATGGGTACCTTCAGGTGATATCCATTGCAGATACTGCTGATTAGGCCTCTCCACATTATTTCTTCCCCATGGCTGTTTCTGTGTTGATGGTGCCTACCTTCCATCAGAGAAGCCAAAAATGCTGACACTTTCCCAGCCTCCCTTGCAGATAGGATTCTAATTCTGGCCAATTTGACTTGAGGAGCGTCTGTTGTGAGCCTTCTGAGAAAGGGTTTCATCCTTAATAAGGTGTGGTGCTAAGGAAATACACCCCTATTCTTTGGTCAGATGCTGTTGTGTTTCATGTGACACTTGAAGCTGTGGCTGCTAAGACTGACAGAATGCAAGATGGTAAAAGCTTGGGTCCTCAATGACATGGCAGAGTCCTTGACATCTTGGACTTATTCTGCTTCTTGAATTATCTTTATGTGTAAATAAATGTCATAGTTTAAGTTAGTTTTTGTTGAATGTTCTGCTTCTTGCAGCCAGAGCCATCTTAACTCAAACATACGTTATCAAATGCTACCTCAGCTCCCACCTTCACCCCCGACCCCGCAGTCCACCAGAAATGAAAGAACTAAAAAGTTTCTGTTAAAATTTTAAACTTCAGCTTCTCCTGGTTTTATATTGTAATGGTTATGGAAAATGCTAATTGTAGTTTGTTATACAGTCACAGACTATTTCTTTCACCCTTACCATAAAACAGATCATTAGATATTCATGAGAATTACAAAGGCATTTGCCCTCAGTGCTTCTGTAATTTGGAGAAATGACAAAACTGTAAAAGGAACTGCTGGATATTTTCATTCAGTTGGCCTTGACAGATACAGACTTAAATTTTTCTAAATAGAAGGAATATGCAGCCAAATTCCATAATTCTCAAAAGTTCTAAATAAAAATATATTGAAACCCTTTTTAAAAGAAGATTAACTGTATATGTATCATTTTATTTAAAAAAGAAAACATCTAGAATCTAAAAAATATTACATTTGTTTAGGCTAAGCAAAAAAGTTGAGAATTTAGAATTTTAATTCCAAGGAATATTTTCTTTATATTAAAAAAGCCATACATGTAAATACATATGAATGTGTATATATGCATAAATACATATACATATTCTATAATACAGAAAGAGATAACGAAGAAAAGAGATAATAAAAGACGTTGTTACTGGAATTCTACTAGTCTGCTTTACTTATTGATGGAAAAATAAGATTCGATAATTACCCTTGGAAATTATTTTTCTGGAGGCTCTTCTTGATTTTAGAACTACCACTTCTGGATATACTTCTCTCTGCAAGCGGAATGGTGGTAGGCTTTTTAGATAAGAAGTTCTGCATTCTATTTATCTTCAAGACGTATCCTTCGATAATGCTTTCATTAGCGAGCAAAGCGTTTTATAGTAGTAGAACAGGTTGCCTAAGTCAGGTATCTCTGTTCTTTTACGTAGCTAAATTGGCCTGCGACCCAAGATGAGCTTGCTTTGCTCTGAATATCATCCATCACTCAACCTAGTTCAAGTTCAGGCAGCTTCCCAGGATTGTGATTCTCCTGGAAGTGAGCCCCTGCTTTAGCCTTAGGCTGGCTCAAGACCGTCACCTTTCACCTATTTAACGAAAAGTTTTGCCTCTCAGTGAGTTTTACTATTCCAGTGACTATTGCTAGCCCCTTCACCACTTAAAACAAAAACAAAAACAAAAACAAGAACATCGAAACTCTCCAAATCTTTTATTTATTGTGGTATCAAATCCGATTTAAAGTTACCATTTTGTTTATAGACAAACTAAATAATGTGTTGGATGAAAAAAAGCCCAATCCTAGTACTACGAAGGTACTGAAAGTCTTTCTTCAAGTGCATTATTTTAGTCATGTATCTCGGCTTTTTGTTGCTGTTGTTTTCTTGTGGGGAGGCAGTCTCTCTGCCCTCGATGTCTTTTTTCCTTTCCCCAGTGTCTAAAATGAAATATAATGGCAAACTCTTTAAAATACAGAAACACTTTCAGATTTATAAGAACATCCAAAAACAATAATTTGGAGTGCATTTTATCCTTTGAAAACAAGTATCAATCTTGCATAAATATGAATGCATTTAGGAGAGATGGGTTATTTGCTGGGTTTGATGAAGCCAAAACAAGAGAAATAATAAAGGAACACGCTTTGAATATTTGAGCCCCTCTTGCTCCTGGCATTTCCAAAAATCATTTTATTTGACGAAATGACAGAAACTTGTGCAAGAACAGGATAACGACTCCACTTAAGAATGAAAATAAGATGCATATTATTTCATGACCTAGATTCAGATTTATACATTACAGCACTGACAG
>NW_006431920.1:7270749-7300254 GCF_000325575.1 Pteropus alecto | reverse complement strand
GTGGGGAGAAGCTGCCGGGCACAGCGGGAGGCGCCGCGGTGGGGTCCGGGATGCGGGTGACGTGGAGCCTCGGCCGGAGGGCCCACGTGAGTGTGTGTGTGGGGGGAGGACCGCAGCGGGAGACGCAGTGCTGTCCCGAGGGAGGAAGGATGCACGGGGTCTCCCCGCGCTTTGGGCTTGGGGGCGGGGTGGAGATCTGGCAACTTTGATATGATCCGCTCTGACGCCGTCCCTGGGAAGAAACTGAGCCCTGTGATTTTGGAAAACCACGCCGGAGGGGCGGGCGGGGGTGTCTTGCTGCAGAGTGTGAGAAGAAATGGGGCGTGTGAGATGGATCGACCTTGGTATTTGATCTGCGGTGGTGGGACTGGGATTAAGACTGAAGGATGTTTTGGGGTTGACGGTTAAAGGTTTACTTGTCCCTGAGTGCGTTTTAATTACATACCAGTAATAGATCGTGTAGCAGCAGGGGCGCGCTTACTACCATCCGTCCTGTGGGGTAGGTATTATCAAGCCCGTTTCATGGATCAGGAACCTGAGGCACAGACATATGGAACCGGTTTGCCCACTGTGGTTTTAAAAAATGTGCTCTCAGCTACTGTATATACAAGCCCCTCAAAAATGGAAAGGGTGGAACAACGTCTTTAAAATTATGAAGGCTAGAGAGGGAATAGGCCTTGTGAAAGGGATTACAGCTGAATAAAATGGCAAGTAGCTGACATTTATTGAGCCTTTATTCCGTGCTAGGTACTATTCTAAGCTTTATGCATGGTATCCTTACACTGTTAACAGTCCTCCAGGGCGGTGGTTATTCTCATTTTACAGCTGGAGAAACTGCAGTCTGGAAAAACCTCAGATCACAGCAAGTGAAAGGACATGCTTGGATTCAGAGCGGCCTCTCCAAAAATCTAGAGCTCCCACCTTTAACCACTGCGTTATGCTGCCTCTCCTTTGCGGCTGGCTGAATAGTTAGTTGCACCAGTGGATTTTTGTTTGGGTGCCCAGGAGGACCTTGGTTTGATGATACTGTGTTTTATGATCGTCACAACCTTTTTTGTTTCCCCAGAATAGTTCTGGGGGTTGAAGGATGCTGCTGAGTTGCTCCTGAAAGTGTATATGAAGGTTATTACCGAGAAGAGGTGTTGTGACATGGGAGTCTGTTGATCAGACTTTATTCTTTTGTTTTTCTGGCGTCTTCCCGTGCAGTTCTCACCCTTAAGGGTGAGTAAGGCTTCTGTAGTCACTCTGACATTTTCTGTTTAGACTTTTCCTGGTTTCTCTCCTTTTCTACAGGGAGGGTTGGTTCTGTAGAATCACAGCGTTGTTGGGTGTAGGGCAGAGAAGTCTGCTGGCTGTAAGGGTCAAAGTGACAAGTCACCTAGTGTCTTTGGGTCTGTTACTGGATTCGTAAGACATTTGGACTGGATGATTTAAAGCTGAACTGGTGTGTGTGTCCAGAATGCCCTCCTTAAAGGCAAGAAGAAATGAAGGATGAACAAATATGGGGAAAGTCATGCCCTCTCTGGTTTGGGAGAGTGAGATCTTAAAGCCTCAAGCCCATTGCTTATGTGCATCCTGCTGTCTACTTTGGCTTCAATGACTAGTTCGTTCCTCATTCAATAAATTGCTCTGCTAGAGCCTTTTAACTCCTGTTGTATGTCAGGCACTGTGTAAGGTGCTGGGAGTACAGCAGTGAACAGAATTGGGGTCATCTTTGTCCTCATGGGGGAAACAGACATGAAGCAAATCATTATATAAACAAATATATAATTACAGATTATGACTTGTGCAACGAATGATAAGTAGTGTGTGAATGAATATTATAATGAGGATTGTGATTTAGTTGGAAATCTAGTCTAGGCAGTTTTTTGAATTGACAATGGGGAGATTTTGCTAGATGACAATCTTGCTTTCTGAGGCTGTAATTAAATGTCTCTGAAGAGTTTTGAGAACTTTTAAGCAAGATTTCATTTTACAGTATCTGGTCCTAATCAGAATGTCACTCACATTTCAAGATGAAAATGTGATAGGGAACTTTTTCAAGCAGTCATTCTGCCTGCCTTCAGGGTACTTAAAACTCAAATATTCCTGTAATGCTTAAATGTTCCCCTCTCAGAATGCACCATTGGGAAGCAGGAATCTTTATGAAATTTGGACTTTAGTGTGAGATTTGGATGTTTTCAGGAAAGCCGGGCCAAGAAAGGTGAAAGGTTTTTCTAACTTTAGATAAGCAGTATTGTAATTATTAAAAGTATACAGTGTAGTTTACACTTTACATAGTAATTTAATTTAAGATTCTTACCTCTCACAAGATAAAAATGATAACATGCTTTGGGACATAGAAGCTGTTAGATGTGCAAATATTTCAGTTTAGCATGTATTAAGCCAGTACAAGAGATTCATTGCAGTATATTTACTGAAGATCACCTGCACGCAAAGCACTGTGCCGGGTCTGCCATGTGGAATGAATAAAAAGATGAACTTGAGAAAGTCTTTGCTTTAAAGATTTCAATTTATTGAATATAAATACTCAGATTTAAGTGTTTCACCCCCTTTTTTAAAAGTACAGTCATGTTAGCCCATTTGATCCTCTTAAGAACCTTTTATCATGAGTAGAAATAGGGAGAAAATGGAGATTTAGAGGTAAAATTGCTGGACATGGTGATTAATATTACATGGGGTGGGAGAAGGGGATGTCGAGTGATCACTAGCTTTAATTTTGGAGCCATCAGTGTAGAGGTGATGGCTGACACCATGGCGTGAGATTGCCTATGGAGAGACTAGGATAAGAACAGGAGGAGGTCTGGGATGGGGCTGGGGAGAGGAGGCTCAGCTTTCCAAGGAGATGAAAGGAGATGAGAGGAGTGACCGGGCAAGTGAGAGGACAGCCAGAGTAGGTGTCCTTGCCGCCAAGGGGAGAAGTGGTCAGTACTGTGGAATGCTTCTCTGAGAGGGAGATCGAGTACCATCTATTGGAGTTGGCAGCTCAGAGATCACGAGTGACCATCGCGGGAGATGTTGATGTGGTGGTAAAAGGGTGGGATGAGGAGCAGAAGTGAGTGGAAGTGAAAAAAGTGGAGAGGGAGCAAGCATGGGAAAGCTCCCAAGCGTTCTGATTGCAGCATGTTTAAGTGCTGATGGGAAGGTCTGGGTTGAGAGGGCGAGGTTGAATCTCGATGAGCAAGTGTTGTCAGTGCAGAATTCCTAAGAAGAGGGGAGGGGATGAGATCTATGGCATAAGCTGTGAGAAGGGACACCTCTTCCGTAGTAACAAGAGACAGGCCTGTGACTCACCTGACGTGAATTTGTTCCTTATCATGGAGCCCTGAGTAATTTCTAAAAATCTGCCAAGAACTGTTAAATGCCTATGAAAATCAGTCCAGTTTTAGCTCACTCATGACAGTCTTCTTAGCCCACTTCACTGCAGAAGCATCCCTTCTCCTTTGCCTTTCTTCCTTCTCCTTTCTCTGTCCTTTAATTGATGTACAAAAATCTGCACGTATTTAGTATATACAGTTTGATGAGTTTGGACATGCACGAGCCTGTGTAGCCGTCATAATCAAGGTGATAGACATATCACCTCGAGGCTTCCTCGTGCCTCTTTTTTTTTGTTGTTTGTTTGTTTTTCTCTGCCCTTCAGAAGTAGGTTTTTTTTTTTTATTTTGGAGGGGCCAGATATTCTGCATCTGGTGTGTGAGCAAACCAATTGTATAA
Source organism: Pteropus alecto (assembly GCF_000325575.1). Lineage (NCBI taxonomy): Eukaryota > Metazoa > Chordata > Mammalia > Chiroptera > Pteropodidae > Pteropus > Pteropus alecto. Next base: position 7,296,540 of record NW_006431920.1, on the reverse strand, counting down.
GTAAGAGCATACATCATTTAAAGGGGACTAGACATTATTAATTATTTAAGGACAAGAGTATTCAGACTGTATGAAGGCACATAAAAGTGTGGTTAATATTAAGCGAGCACTACAGAGGACAGAAATGCCATGTTTGGCCAGGGCAGCCAAGAGAAAGGTCAGCTGAGCAAAATGCGACGACAGCTGGATTTGAGGCAAGAGGAGAGAGAGTTTGAGGAAGGTGCTCAAATGAAGATGTTCAAGGCAATTGGGGAAGAGCAGAATTGACAGATAAAATTGTTAAAATTGGCATCAACTGTTTTGGGGGACTAGGGAAGATGTGAGGATAAATCACGTCCCAGGGGGAAGCAAAAAACAAAGACTTGGAGGACAAACAGAATTAAGACCTGGCATAAACTCAGTTGTTTATTGATTCCTTCAACTCAGAAAGTAATTAATTATTAATTGAATGGGAGGTCCTGGGAATGGGAAGGCAGACTGAGCCGCCAGCACGCGGAGAGAACCCTGTGGGCGCTGACTTGCTCTAGGAAGGGCATTTGGGGGTCTTGCCCATGTTGTTTCTAACTCTGCCGCTGTGACTGTCACATGGCACTGCGGTGTGGTAGTGCATACCATACACCCTGGCAGTGTGACGTTGTCCCGGCCATTTAGCCTTTTTGGAGCTCCGTTTTCCAGGTCTGTAATACTTTCTTGCTCAACAGAGTTATGGTCTGCTTCTCCCTCAGTGTTCTTTTTCTTTTACCTCCCTTTCCACCTTTTCATTGTCCTTGGCTCAGGCTTTTTCTTATTTGCGCCATATTTCTTTCTTGGGTTTCTTTGAAACTTTATTAGGTAGCTTTGTGCGTTTCCCCCTGTGTGTTCGTTTATGTGTTTACTACTTGGAAGTCACCGGGCACTTGCATGGGTTTATTAGGTGCTAATACACCGACACCACTACATAGATAGCCTTAACCTTTTTAATATTATTTTAGTTCTAAACCGATTTTGTATGTCTAGCAACAGTTCATTCTTCTGCATCGATGTTTCTGGGTTTTAAGATATTCAGTATCATTTTGGCCCAAATTATGACAAGTTCCTACTTTTACCACATAAGTTTTTAAATTTTACTTATTTTGCTTTTATTGGGATTGCAGTGATCCTCATTCTGGACTCAACTTTGGCTTTTTTTCTGTAAAACTAAAAAACCAGAAATCCTTCTCTCCCCCTGGAGACCGACTTGATCTTTGGACTTGATAACCTGTTCGAGTTCTTTCTAAAACGAAGCAAGTTTATTTTGGTTCCATGGAATACTGGAACGAACCAGAATGAATTCATCTTAGAAATGAATTTGATGTAAGTTTAAGGTAAACAGAATTGACATTAATTAAAGCTATTCCCTATGGAGCATAATACCTGGAATCATCAGTTTTTATAAAGTCACGGTTAATAATTCCCTGAGGCATTTTTCCTTTTGTATTGTAACTTTCCGTATTGCTCATGTGTTAGAGTCTAAGAATTTCTATTTATCATTTACTGTGAAACGTAGCCTGGCTGGTAGGCAGATGCCTGTTTAGATGGCATAGCACTCTCCTTAGAAATTCAAAATTTAGTTTGTATGTCACTTTTGGAGGCATAAAAAGAATACCTGTTTTTTTTTTCAACAGCATCTCGAGGTGGGAGGGCTGCGGGAGGGAGTGGCTGGCTGGGAATGAGGTGAGAGGTCAGAGGGAGCTCACAGGACCCCAAGTATGAGGAAAGAGATTGATGTGAGCCGTAAGAGTGATACAGGCCTTGAGCTTTGTGGCCACACTGTTGCTTGAATCTGCAAATCTGGTTCTACCTCATTCTAGTTTTGTGACCGCAGCAAATTACTTAACCTCTGAGCTTCAGTTTCTTAAGATAAGGGTGATGTCTATTTTGCAGGGTACATGTGCTCTGGGGTGTGCACGCAACCCATCTCTTGGTGCCGGAAGAAAATGTTAGAAATTTTATTTCTTGTTTTTAAAAGTTTATTTCACACACGGTTTGTAGTATTTGCATTATGCTAGAACAATAGTACATATTCACAAATCGAAGGTACACATGTTGGAATGCCAGCAGTTTTTACCAAAAGAAGCTTGTTGTGATTGTTAACGTTTTGAGATGGTGAGCTTGTAGGTAAAAGTGAGGCCCGTGCTTGGAGATGTATTAGTTTGGTGGCAGCTTTAGACACTGAGTTTGAGATGGGGTTGAGGAGCTTGGGCTGGTTGGCTCTGGGAAATGCATCGAAGGATGTTGGATGTAGGGAACGTGTCTGTGCAAGTTCATTTGAAAAAGAGAAAACGTAGTAAAACTGACATGTGTAATGATTTGAGTTAGTTTTTGAAAGTCTTAAATTGTATATTCTTACACTGTGTAATGTGTTAGGAAATTACATGGTAGACATTTGGATGGTACATAACCCGGAAACGTGAGGCGGTATTAGGGAATTGCTCTCAGCAGTTTACCCACAGATAACTGAGAGCCAGCTGTATGTATAAGTTAATGATGTTTAGTGACGTATGATGCCAGAGGACAGCAGGTTAACCATAGACGATTAAGTGCACTTTTGTGTTTGTTGTTGTTAATTTCATATTGTTTTATGAAATAATAAATGTGCTTGCTACCTTTTCTTTTTAGATAAGTCTAAAACGTGTTTCTTTTGGGCTTCTTTGGGAGAATAGTCATATTTAAAATATCATTCCACTGCCAAGAAAACTCTACGAGGACAGGGGTGTTTGTGTTTGATTCACCTGATCACACCCAGTGCTTGGCATATAGAAGATGCTCATTTGTTGAATGAGTCAACTTTTGCACCTCTGCCATCTAGTACAACAGTGGAAATGAGATCCTCAGTAAATGTTTGTTAAATTGAGTTGAAAGTTTTGAGCCTAAGACGAGAAAAATTTTGGAAGGCCAACAAGCTGACATCAAATCACCAGCGTATATTCGTTAATGGGAGCTCGAGAATTCTCTAAGAGTAGACTTACGTTGATAAAATATTCATTTGAATAGCTAACTGGTAGAGTAATACGTGCAGATATACTTTAAAAATTATATGATCAAGAAGGCAAAAGTTATGTGATGGATTGTCTCAGGCCAGGCCAACTGCTCGTTAGACTTTAATATCATCATGACTTGTCACCTCTGTAGCCTCTGATGCTCCTGATAATATCCTCATCGGCCCTCTTGTCTGTCTTTGGCTTCTAGGATACTGCCCTTGGCGTCTTTACCTTTCCAGCTGGCTTTTATAGTGTCTGTCCTTAATCCTTATATCTTATAAGTGAATATCAGTTGATTCTTGAGCAACTTGGGGGAAGGGGTTAGGGGTGCCGAAAATCTGTGTATAACCTTCGACTTCCTCAAAACTTAACTGCTAATAGTTAACTTCTGTTGACTGGAAGCCTTACCAGTAACAGTCTGTTAACACATATTTTGTATGTAGTATGCATTATGTGCATTAAGTACTGTATTCTTAACAATAAAGTAAGATAGAGAAATGAAAATGCTATTAAGAAAATCATAAGGAAGAGAAAATACTTTTATAGTACTGTATGTGTATATTGAAAAAATCCACATGTAAGTGCACCTGCATAGTTCACACCTTCCTTGTTATTTTTTGGGATTCCATGGTTTCAACTCTAAAGTGGATAGAGTCAGTGATGACTCTAAAATCTACATCTTCACCTCTGGCTGGTGCCCCAGTCCTGTATTTTTGATAATATCCTGAATCTCTCTGCTGGTTATTCCCACAACTTAATAGCCCACCCTGCACTCATGCACTGTCATATGTGTCTGCTCTTTCTCCTCTATTCCTTGTACGTGTCACAAGCCCCCCAATATTCTGGAAATGTTGACATTAATCTTCATAGATTAACATTCGCATTTCCTCATATCCTGTTGGTTTTAACTCAGAAAAGTCTCTCCCGTTGGTGCTGCTGCTTCTGTATCTGCTGCCATAAACTCTGGACCACTTCATTCTTCAGTCGGGCTCTTATAATAATAACTTATACCTGGAATCCTTTCTGGTTTGTTTTTTATATTGACCCAAGTAATCATTCTGCAAGACCAAATTTGGTCAGATGTTTTGCTTAGTAACCTATCTCATTCTATCTGCAGCATGTTTCGATATTCCACTTTCATTTCTAGCTTCTCCCATATTTCCTGTGGTCCCGATATCTCAAGCGACTTAGTGATTCCCCCTGTGCTTAAATCCCGTGTGTCAAGCAGGAGTGCAGGGAGGAATCGGAGCACGGAGGGATTGATTTAGCTCTGTCAGTGAGACCAAGGAGGAATGAATTCACATTGAGGCTTCAGTTGAATCTTGAAGTCCGGGCTTACTTCGGCAGTCCTGTTAGCTTCTTTCAGTGCTCTCCAGTTCTTTTCATTCCATTCCACTTCTAGGTCCTGGAAAGAATATTATTGGACCAACAAATCCATATTTTTGATACAAGCCTCACTGGTATAGGCTGCTGGATCCCTGTGGGTACCCACGTTTGCTATAGTCTGCTGGAGTAGAGATGGGAGCGAAGTGGCATCACATAGTTCAAAAAGAAGCAATGCTTCCCTCCCGAACAAGAGTCATAGGCCAGGCAATGTGAACTGTGCAGGCCACCGTGATAGCACTGGAGATTGTTTTATAATTAGAAAAAAGACTTGGGAATAAATCTTTTTGGGACATAAGAGCTGTGGAAGAGAGGTATTGCTAAGCTGGTTGGTTGCTTCAAAGGATTTGCTCCTCATTTTTCCAGGACTTAAATTCAGCCATTGTCTGAGTTCGGATTTTTCCTGGATGCTGCTTAATTGATTGAATAATTGATCTTTTACCCACTGATTTGAAATGCCACCATCGTCAAATATAAAATTTCCATGACTGCTTCTGGTTTTAAAAATTCTATACCAGAACAATTAGTGTTAGTTTTGACATCTGATAGGGCAAGTATGCACAAATATTTTTGTTCTCAAATTTTATTAGCTAATCTTAAAATATTTTCTTCTAGGTAAACTTTGGAATTCATACATCAAGTAATTATACAAAACAAACAGGTAACAAAGTCCTAGTAGATTTTGCTTGGGATTGCATTTGGTTCGTAGGTTAATTTTGAGGGAATTACATTCTTTCTACCCAGGAGCTAGCCTGTCTTTCCATGTATACAGGTCTTTTAGTGTCTGTCAGTATCATTTTATACGTACATGCATGCATACATACATAAATATCTTTAAATAAGGTGTTGTGTACATTAAGTATTTTAAAGTCGCTTTTGCTGTTGAGACTAAGATCTTTTCCCTTTTCATTTCTAACTAATTATTACTAGTATATATGAAAACTGTGTGTTTATTCTTTACCTGATGTCCAGATATCTTAGTGAATTCTCCCTCTGGTTGGATAGTTTTCAGATGATTCTTTTGGATTTTCTTGTCAGACAGCCAGTTATCTGCAAACAATGATGATTTTGTATCTCCTTTTCCAGTATTCATACTCATTTCTTTTTTCTCGTTATTACATTGACTAGACCCTGTACTGTCCAAAAGAAATGCAGTGAGAGCCACACACGTGAGCCATATATGCAATTTAAATTTCTAGTAGGCATTGACCGGAAGAAAATGCTGAGATGGCCTAAATTAAATTATAGCAGGCCAGAGGTGGAAGAGAGGCACAAGAACGGGTTAATCAGTTAACAGCTCTAGGGCAAAACTAACAAAAGGCTGCTCCTGCTCCTGAGTGTGTGCTGGAATTTGAGGTTAACTTCCCGGCGGCTGTTTCTACATCCTCTAAAGGGAAGACTAGGCCAAGGCAGGCTCCATGGAACCGCAGGAGCCTCCGCTGCTTGTTTACTTGTTTACGCAGGAGCCTTCAGGACGGCTGCTACAGCTAATCCTGAGGAGCAAACACTTCCTTTTGGACTGTGCCGCACCCATCCCAACTAGCCCCACTTCATACTTTCTCCCATCTCCTTGTCTAATGTAAGTTCTTTCAGAAGGGCTTACATCTTTCTTTCTTCCTTCCACTTGATGTTTAAAAACGCTTGCCAATTCTAGGGGGGCAGGCATGCTCGTCTTGTCCACCTGACCATGCTACTGGTGGTTTAGACTTTATGCCCCAGGACCTGGTGTTCTTTCTCTTGCAAAATAGCTTTTGTCTATGTAAGAAATGTCTAAACTTGTAGAGAAATCTAATGAGTTTATTTGAGCCAAACTGACATTAATTGCCGGGAAGCAAAATCTCAATGGATTAAGAAAACGCTCCAGAGGATGGCAGTTCTGCAGCTTATTTTATACATTAGAGTCAAATGAGGAGGTGTAAAATGGGTTACTTGAAATTCATTTGTGGTATATTAAGGGGGAGGGGGAAAGCAAGATGGGGAGATCTCTGGGATTGGATGAAAAGTAAAATGGAGGGACACACACTTCTTATACATTGGTGGGTACAGGAGAGTTAATTCACATTTGCAGCGCAGAGAGGTAGTATTCAGGGAACGTGAAAACAATGGGGGTTCTGTGGTTTCCTGCTGTGCTACTGGGTTGTGCCCTCAGGGGTCTGGAAAAAAGGGATCACGCCGACATTCCAAGAGTAGTGATCTTAGATGCAAAAAGACCATAGACAGGCTCACTTAAGGTAAACATTGACCTTTGTCAAGGAAGCTACGGGCCTAGGACATGACTACCCGCCATGACCTGCTTTTAGTTAGGAATTTTTAATTTCAGACCATCCTGTGTGGTTGCTTTCCGTCTCTGAGTTTGTAGGGCCTGCCAGGCTGGCCTCTGCTGAGCTTGTCAGGTTATCTGTGGCCTGTTTTTCATCCACACTTTTGAGAAGACTTTTTCAGCTGTGGAAGTTAAAATTTTAGTTTAAAATCCTATTAAATAAAGTAAGAAGAAACAAGTAATGTTAATATACTTTATATAACTCAGTATATCTAAAATATTATTTCAGCATACAGTCAATATAGAAATTATAATTGAGATGTTTTACATTATGTTTTTCATACTGTGTCTTCGCAATTCTGTGTATTTTTTACATGAGAGCACATCTCACTTTGGACCACTATCATGTGTTCAGTAGCTACACGTGGCTAGTGGTTATAGTGCTTAAACAGTGTATAGTAATTATTGTCATAGCTGGCTCCCTTGTCTTGTTCCTGACTTTAATGGAAATTAACTTTGAATATGATGTTTGCTGTTGGCTTCCGATAAATACATATGCTTTTTTTTATTAAGTTAAAGGAGTTTTGAGTAAGAAGTTCCTTTAAAGTTAATAATTAATATTTACGTCCCTAAAAAATATTTTTTTAAACATAAACTGACATCACATCACACCTTTCCTCCACACTAAACTATTACAATATAGAGAATGATAATCATAGAGTCCTATAGTATAATACAAAAATATATTTGGTTTTTGTCCCCATTCTTGGAGCTGAGCTCCTAAAACTCAAGTGATAGTGCCTCATTATTCATAAGTGCTCCTTTTGATCACACCTGAGTTTATGCTAATGAAGCAACTTAGGTTAGGGTCCCAGGATAGCCTCAGGTTGGGGCTGGCCACCTAATGGGTCTGGAGATAGTGGATTTGAACTTTCAACCCTACCCACCAACCTTCTGCAAGAAGTGAGGGGGCCAGAACTTGAGCTCTATAAAAACTCTTGAACTGTAAGATTCAGTAAACTTCCAGTTTGATGAACAAGTCCGCGTGTGGGAAGGTGGTGCACCTGGAGAGGATTTAGAAGCTCCGCTGTATCCCCTCTTCCCTGCTTCCCTGCCCTATGCATCTCTTCCATTTGACTGTACCCAAATTGTATCCTTTATAATAAACTGGTGAACATAAATGGTGTTTCTGAGTTCTGTGAGTCATTCTACCAAATTATTGAACCTGAGGTGGGAATTATGGGAATCCCTAATTTACAGCTGGCAATGGACTTGTGACTGGCAAGTTGGGAATAATTTTCTAGGACTGAACCCTTAACCTGTGGAATCTAGCTCTTGTAAAATAGATTACAAAACTTAGATCAAGTCTGACTTTAAAGAAAAAGTTGTCTTTAAAACCTACTAAAGGAATACATACACATGGTAGAGGACTTTTAAAAGTAATTTCTTAGCAGAGTATGTAGGTTATAAATTTTCTGAGTCCTCGAATGTCTGAAAATTTTCTTATTTACCTGTAATTTTTCAGGAATCTAGCTAGGAGTAGTGTTACTGATCCAAAGTTTGTGTGTCTGATGCTTTGAAAGGCCAAAACTCAAAACTTCAGAGTTTGAAGTAAGGAAAGGTTCATTGATTGAGCAGGCACCACCCGAAAGGTGGGAGACCTCGTGGTGCCTCAAATCCATCTTAAGAAAGTACAGAGTTCAGGCTTCTTTTATGTCAAGGGAAGGGGAGATGGGAGGGACAAGAGGTGATGGACAATCATAGACATCTGGCTGCCAGCAGGGGATGAGAAAGATTGTGCTTAGTCTGTTGAATCTAGTTGATGTTAGTCTGGTCACAAGGTTCTTGCAAATCTTTGATAAACAATACATACTTCCCTAATCTCCTCCACAGAGATACTTTCTGGTAAGAGGCTGTTTTTGTAAAATTCAACCTGCAAGCACAATTCCTGTAATGATTTAATTAACAAAACGAAACAGGGTGAAGTAAGTGTGCACAGGCACCAAAGTTTCTCCAGGGCAAATTTCTTAGAAGGGATTTGCTAGGTCATAGGAACTTACATTTCCAGCCTTTGCTAAATGCTGCCAAAGTGCTCTCGGAAGTGGCTGCCCTTGTCCAGTAATGCCAAGTGCTGTCTTGTTTCCTGTGTCCTTGCCAATACTTGTGATTTTTTTTTTCCCCATTAAAAAAGGCTGATGGGGAAAATGATTTTGTTTTAATTTGCAATTCTTTGGTAACTAGTGAAGTTGACCATTTTTTCAAAGTTAATTGACAATTGGATTTTTGTTTTGACAGTTGGATTTTTATGTGAATGTATGTAGCCCATTTTTTTCTATTATTTATAAAAATTCTACAAATGTGAATATTGATTGTTTACATATGTTGTTGTCTTAATTTACATATTTACATATTTACTGACAAGTAAATTTATAAGATCCCCCCTCCCCCCATGGACAGATCATAGATGGATAAATAAATGAATGAACTTGTCTAGAGTCACACCTACTAAGAAACATAGCAGGGATTTTTGACCCAGCTATATCTGGTTTTAAGGCTTGTCCTTCTTTTTAAAAGTTTAAAAAGTATATCTGGCTGCCTTCCAGGGAATGAGGAAATTAATAACGACGCAGTGATAGTGCTGAATTTTGATTTAAAATACTTAACTATTAGCGCTGCTAACTAGCTCTGCGAGTTTAGGCTGATGTTAATATTTTTTTAAAATGACTATGATGACAGCTAACCGTCTGCTTCACAAGTGATTGAGAATTGAGATAATGTATAAAAGTATCATAGACACGGTGAAATAGTGTTTATAAGTATTAGTATTTCTTCTTGACCATCATCATCTTGACCGCCATCATTATCATCATGATGAGTGAATAAACAATATACTTAAAAAAGTTTTGAATATGCACTTTTTAAGAAAAAATAGACTTTATTTTTTAGAGCAGTTTCAGGTTCACAGCAAAATTGAGCAGAGGTGCAGAGCTGTCCCACGTACCCCCAGCCCTCACACTTGCACAGCCCCTCCATTATCAGCATACTGCCCCAGCGTGGTACATTTATCACAGCTGATGAATCTCCTGCATTGAGTCTAGAGTGATGTGTCTTTGTCACTCAGAGTCCTTAGTTTACATTAGGCTCCCTCTTGATATTTTCCGTTCTGTGAGTTTTGACAAATATGCAATGACGTGTATCGGCTATTATTGTATCATGCAGAGTAGTTGCACTGCTGTATAAAGCCTCTGTGCTTTGCCTCTTCATCCCTCTTTCCTTCCTAACCCTTGGCAACCTTTTGCAGTCTCAGGACTGTCTCAGTAGCTTTGCTTTTCCCAGCATGTCATATAGTTGGGATCATACAGTATGTAGCCTTTTCAGACTGACTTCTTTCACTTAGTAATATGCATTTGAATTTCCTCCATGTCTTTTTATGGCTTGATAACTCATGTCTTTTTAGCAGTGAATAACATTCCATCATCTGGATGTACATTCACCTACTGAAGGACATGCTGGTTACTTTTATGTTTTGGCAAATATGAATTAAGCCTCTATAAATATTCGTGTACTTTTTTTTTTTTCTGTAGTTGTAGATTTTCATCTCATTTGAGTAAATATCAAGGAGCTCGATTGCTGGATCATTATGGTAAGAATATGTTTAGTTTGTAGGAAACTGCCAAACTGTCTTCCAAAGTGGGAGTACCATTTGCATTCCCAGTGACAATCGGTGAGATTTCCTTGTTGCTCTTCTTGCCAGCATTTGGTGATGTTAGTGTTTTGGATTTTGGCCATTATGATAGGTGTGTATTGGTACACAATATGCTTTTTTTTGGGGTGAAAGATTACATGATAAAATGTCATTTGCTAGTGTGATAGATGGAGTTTCCAGAAAAACTCAACAGAATTTTCCTGTGAGGTTTGGAAGTAGAAATACTTGCAGGAAGAGGTTGATATTTGCTCTGATTAACTGGACCGTGAGCCGTAATGCTGGTGGTCTTTGTGTGTTTCTTTTGTCAGGTATTGAAACAAAGGTGCATATCTTGAAGGCGCGAGCACCTCCTACCATTGCCAGCCAGTAAAATGTTTATTCTTTTTTAATTACCAGATATTTCTGTTATTAGGCATAAAATGAATTAAAGTGTGGCTAAACTGTCGAAGAAAAAAATTCTTTGCATTTTGCAATTGTGAAATTATGAAAGCTATGAGGAGGTAGCTTTCATAGTAATTTTAATTCCATACAAAGCCATTGGAACATTAAGCCATGATATTCAGCAGTGTTATTTACCTTCCTTTCCTCAGTTTGAATTTCATTAAGCATCTGTGAAAGCATCTGTTTGAACTCAGTAGCCTCTTTACTTTGCAAAGTTTAGCACTAATTAGTCTGGTATTACTGGTTCAACATGTGATGGTCATTTTAAATTTGTGTGTTATTTTAAATTTCTAACTGGTCATTTTAACAGAGGCAGGTTCAAGGCAGCGCTGGAGGGGGCGTTGAGGACAGCAAAGGGCTTTCTGTTAACCTGTAGCAAATTCTGCATGTTAATTACAGTTGTCTTGGGGGTAAATGTAGCACAGTCCTATTTTTTCCTTACCGTGGCTTCTGAAATGAATTAGAACTTGTGAAATTTTGGGGCAAGAATTTAAGGATCAAATGACCTGAAAGATTTTAGCCACCCGAGGAGTGAAAGTACAATTTGATAAAACTGTTGTAAGGTATAGTCTATATTGGTAAAGTGCTTTGAGAATATAAAATAATGTAATTATTTTTATCTGTTAGAATCATAATTGTTGACATTTATATGTTGTTTCAGAACATGTTTCAAAATCTTTGCCCACCTCAGTTGAATTTATTAATCCTTACATTTTCTACTGATTTTAAAAAGAAGTTCTACTGATTTTAAAAACAAGTAGTATGTTTATTATTAAAATCTTACATCTGAGTGTGTAGGTAAAAGGAAAACTTCCCTATCCTCTGATTCTTTTGCTGGGGATTACCCCTTACCAATTTGGAGCGGGTCCTCCCAGACCTTTCATTTGCATATCTAAGATCACTACCTTTGAATGAAGCAAGTGCCATGCAAGAAGAAATATACCTTGCCCATTAGTGTGCCTCCACTTTATTTTAGACATTTCTTTTCCTACATCTTTTTTTTTTTTAATTTACTTTCCAATTGTAGTTGACATGCGATATTGTTAGTTTCAGGTGTACAGCATAGTGATTGGACATTTATATACCCTACCAAGTGACCACAGTAAGTCTAATACCCATCTGGCACTATACGTAATTGTTACAATATTGTTAACTATATTTCCTGTGCTGTGCTTCACATCCCCATGACTGTTGAGAACTTTGTATCTTAAACACTATAGAAAAACTATGATAATGGGTCTAAATTTATTCATACACAACTCTATTTGTTAATGTCCTCTTTCGAATTCTACAGGTCCTTACCAATTTGGAGTGGGTCTTCCCCATGACTGTTGAAAACTTTGTATCTTAAGCCTCCAACACAGTTAAAAACAATCACTATTCTGCCATTCTAATCTTTTTTTAGGATTTTAATAATTTTTTAATTTTAATTACAGTTGGCATACGGTAATAGTTGCAGGTGTACAACATAGTGATTAGACATTAAATAACTTACATTCCTACAGCTTCTTGAGCGATATACTTAGCCAAATGAAGAGTGCTTTGAAGTGACTAAGTAAATTCGTTGGAACACAGTACTTTCTCTACAGATTTCTTTTAGTGATTAGTGGGTTATGGAAACCCCAAACTTTGACTTCCTAGCTAAAAATGTGTCAACAGAGTTTAGATTTACAGTGAAATTGGTATCACAAAGAAAATTTACTGTGCATATTAAACAATAGGTATGACATTTGTATACATGACTGCAATTAGTATTACTTTCTAGAGAGTGAGATAGATTGGTGTAGAGAGGTGGTTTTGGAGGTCAGTACATCTACTTAGGGGGAATAAAGTGCTATGGCAAAGTGACTAAGGTAACTGACTCTCATAATTTTGCCTAGACTTGAGCAGGTACACAAAAGGAGAGGAAATTTGTTATTTTATTTAAGTTTAATATATTACGAAATAAAAGGAATTTCAAGGACTATTTGGGGGAACTCAGCATCTTGAATTCCAAAATTTTGAACCTCTTTTCACACATGAGAACTGGCCACATTCAACTGCCTTGTGACTTAAGAAATGGTGTAAAAATTGAAGAGTCACATGTGTATGTGTTCTTTGTGTAATTGTTGGTTTGAAGCATTTAAAACTCCTTAAAAAATCTGGAGAAGCAGATTTTCAATACAGTTTTTTTACAGATTCACAGCAAATTCAATACTCTTATTTTTTCTATTTCTTTTTCTTTTTTTCAGGAGCAACAGAATAGTTTTATTGGAAGGGAGAGTAACGAGACAGTACACTTCCAGATGTGGAAGTGGGCTGAGCAAGAGAAGTGTAGCTCAAAGGCCTTATTTTTTCTTCATGTTCAGTTATATTGATTAAAAAAGTATATTCTGTCCATGATTCTAGTAATTCATATTTAAATATTATAAAGTAGATACATTTTGATGGCTTTAGATCTTAATCACTGATCTTGATGATCCAGTGCTCCACATTCACGTGGTAGCAGAAAGTGTTATCTGTGCAGATAGCCATGTAGTAAAGAGAAATAATTCATAATGTTTTCATTCGGATGTGAAAATGATACGTATTAGAAGTTTGTAAGCCAGGCTTAACAGGAAAATGTCTCTTGGGCCAAATATTTCTCATAGCTCTTGAAGGTGGATTTCTTATTTTTGGTGGTTTCTATTTTTAAAACACAGTCTAGTTTTTGAATAGTTATGGAAAACTGGGCACACTGGAGGAGAGAAGAGGGAAGACAACTTTTTATCTTAGTTACTTTGATTTTGAAACCTGTTAAGAAAAGCTTTATTAATGGTAAAATAATTGATGATTTGTGGGAAAAAGAAAATACTTTATGTAAAGAATTGAAAAAGGAAAAATAAAGTGAATAAGATATGAATACAGTATAATACAATAAAAGACTAAAGGAAGTATAATTGCATGTTTAAACCTTATTCATTTATTTAATGTTTAGATAGTACAAATAATGTTGTTGATAGTTGTGACGCAGGCAATTTATCCTGTAGTTACATATGTTTTTACAGCATATGTAAACTTATATGTGTATTTGCTTTTTTTTAAGTTTGTTTTTAACTGATATACCAAGATATAGAATAAGGGCTTTTGGGGCAAGGTGGGCCAGTGGAGGAAAAGATAAGGAAACGTCTAAGGACTCCTACTGAACAATTTATAAACCCTTGAAATTGAAAGAAAAGGTATAGACTTAGATTGAATAGTCTTAGATAGACTTGAATGCCAAATTATTCTAAGCTATTGTCGCTCTTATAAATAAGCTAAGCATTTTAAAATTATCTTGGAAATCTTAATTTAAACATTTTAATCTCTTTGTATCCTCAAAGGCTAAACTTACTTGAAGAACTGTCTTTTCTCAAACATGCAGACTTCACTTTGCTGTCAATATAATGATGTTTACTTTTGTTGTTTTTTATTGTTGTTTACTGTTACTGTTTTTTTTTTCCCCCACTATTTTGTATGTTTGGGACAATTATGTTTAGCCTTTAGCCTTTGAATTTTCTTTAATTTTACTCTGGGAAAAGAAATAGGTAAATTTGAAAGTATAATCGTTAATCCAACTGAAACAACCTTCACTTAAAAATTAGGCCATCTGCTCACTCTCTTAGGTATAGGTTCATAGCATACTAAATATGGTACTTAGCTGGACTGTTAAAATTATTAAGACCCTCAAGTACCATTTAGCCAGGCTGATGTCATTATGTAATCTGATAGTCCATGTTCTCCTGAAATATTTATGTAGTTGGCTCTCGTTAACCATTTTGTAAGGGATAGTTGGAATAAATAGGAATAGTACTAAAGGGGTAAGTAGGCCTATTCATCAGTGTTTTAATACAGTTGAGGTATTCAGTTCTTGGCTAGTTAGTACATACTGATAAATATGTCAAATAATTGCACCAAGTAAAGCTCCTGCCCTACTATTGAGATAATGCATGGAGACTGATCATGCCATTCCCCCGTTCCCCTTCAGTGACTTGATCGTGAACAAAATTCTGATATTAAAAAACCGCTTTCTTATAGGGAATTCCCTGTCACTTCTTTTGGATATAGTAATAGAAAGAGGAGGGTATGTTGCTTGGGAAGCTAAGTAGAAAGCAGAGTAGGATTAGGTTTTCCCATAGATGAGGAAGTTGAGGCACAGTGACACAGAACTCTGATCTGGGCATTGGTGTGTGTGTGTGTGGCGGGGGGGTTGTCTGGGTGAGGGGTAGTCGGAGATATACCACGTGATAGTGATGTAGATGAATGGACTACAGAGCCACCCCTGACTACTCCCCCATGTGTTGCCAGGTCCTGTCATAGGGTTAAGGATGGACCTGAGACTACAAAAACCTCGAGAGTTAGGAAGCTGTTGAGGGCCATTTTTTTGAGATCCATGTAAGTTAAATCGGTATAACAATTGATCCTGAGTTATATTCCACATATATTCTCTATCTTTGTGACTGGTGTGGGATCGAGAAATTAGGGTTCAACAGTTCTGTCATCAAATCCAAGAAATTTGCATTTTAGCATAAAGTACTGGACATGAGAAAAAAATATGCTTAGTATATACATTTTCTTAAATAAATTTGTAATCATCTAACTGAAGCTTATTGGGAGAAATCCCCCTAACTGACTAGTTAGCTAGGGATGCTAAACGGAATAGTACCAATTCCAAATACAAGGTGTGTTAAGTATCGTTATTAGTCTTTTTGCTTATTACTGTTATTTTATAAGGGACTTCATGGACGGATATGATGTCAGCCTCTTCTAATGTCTGAGATTGTAAATGTATTAAACATGAATAATAATAGCAGCTGAGATTTGAGTACTTAGTGTAAGGCAAACATTGCATCTTTTACATATATTAACTTTAATCCACTTAATCTTATGATACAGATATTCTCCACATTTTACAGATAAGGAAACTGAGGCTTAGGGAGGTAATTTGTCTAAGGTGCCATTTAGTAGATAGTAGAACAAAGTGTCACTTGATCCGTTTGGCTCTGGAGCCTGAGCTCTCAGAGTACAGTTGAATTGACTTCAGTCAGTGTCTTCAGAATCAGCAAGGTATAAGAAATAATCAAGATTAAATAAAAACATTGGTATACATAGTTTTGCATAAACAACAAAATTTTAAGTACTGTTAAAACATACATTGTATTTTGTAGTTTATGTAGTGTTTTCAGCTACTTCTTTGTTCCTAAAGGGAGTTTTGTGAGGTATTTATTACTGTCACCCCAGTTTTACAGTGTACCTGAAGCTCAGCCTGTTAAGGGACTTGTCTCATGTTACACAGTGAGTGAGTGGGGGTGGGGTGTAACATCAAACCCAGAGCTTATTGCCGTAGTTCTAAAAGGAGCAAGTTGATTGAACATTTTTTATGTGCGGTTAAACCAGTGTTACAAGTAATAGTACCTTCAGTGGATCGTATAAAACATATAAATGAAACAAGTACCTGCCAGCTTTGAAACTTGGCGTGAAACAGAACTTTGTACCCATAACAGCTGTATTAGTAAACTAGCATTTATAATGCCTTTGCATTTTTCCAAGGTCCTTTATATCTACCGTATTCCATTTTATCCTCACTGTAAATGTGTGTATTAGATAAATGATGACAGATATGGGGAAATGAGGTACAGGAACGCTATTTCAAAGAAAAAGGTCAAGCTTTATCAGTGTTGGGGCTCAGGCTGCAATGTGTTTGCTTTCTCCATGAAGTGATTGACTGTAGGGTGACTAGCTTGTTCCTGTTTGCCTGGAACCTTCCTGGCTTTCATGCTGAAAGTTCTGTGTCCTGGGAAACCCCTCAGTCCTAGGCAAGGCAGAGTGGTTGGTCATCCTAATAACTTACCACACTTTGATCGGCTGGCGGTGGAAGTAGGGCCGCCATATGAAATACGAGGCGCTCAGTTAAATCTGAATTCCAGGTAAACATTAAGTTTTACTGTGTGTCCCAAATAGTGTATGGGACATACGTATTTTACAATTGGTTCCCTATTTATCTGACATTCAGATTTAACTGGGCATCTTGTATTTTTATTTGCTAAATCTGGCAACCCTAAGTAAGAGTGGAGGGACATTCTGTTGTGTAAAGGACCACTTAGCTGCTTTTTCTTTGGTGGCCCTTAGTCTTCACACATTCATCTACTAAGGAAGTGCCATCTGGCAGTTTCCTCTTCTGGGGTACTTGACTCTTGTTCTTTCAGCTCTTTGGACAGAAATAGATGTAAGAGGTCAGGATGAATATATGAAACCAGATTTTGCCTAGTACATTAAAACGTGTGTGTGTGTGTGTGTGTGTGTGTGTGTGTGTGTTGGTTTGAAGCAGTTAGTTCTCTTCTTATCAGGAAACTTAACCCAGATCTGAGCCTGTTCTCTTCGTTGGATCAGTGTGTCAAAGACCAGCGCATTCTCACAGTCCTCCCGTACTGTCTTTAGACTGTATGTGAAAAAGAATTTTTTCCTGTGGTTAAGAATAGTACATGGACATGATTCAAAGTGAAAAGGAAGTAAAGGCTTTACCCGCCTCCTTCTTGCATCTATTATTCATTTGCCTGCCATGGATGTCATCCGATCTGATTGGAAAATGTTAGAATTTTTGAAATGGACCTTAGAAATCTTCTCATTGAGTATTTTTTGCTTTTTTTTTTTAAGCATAGGAACTCTTTTCCTACCCTTCTCCCTCCCCCGCTCCCAAAAAAAGGTATGTGTATCAGGGGAAAGTACCTTATATGGAAGACAGAAATGGGTTCTTCAGGTTATATGAACCTTTATTGATCTGGGAGTCCTAAGCATCAATAGAATATAGTCTTAACTAGATCTAGTTGAATTCCATCAACATTAATGGTGAGCAAATGAAAGTTTAGTGACTCGGACAGGGTCTCATAGTAATTCGTGGGAGAACTGAGACTGGTGTCTGTGTGGGCATAGATGCTTCTGTATGTATGCGTTACAACCCCGATTCTGTATCAAGCTGAAAAAGATATAAATTCTCTCGTCTAATTTCTGTTTCCTCTTTTATTTTAAGCCAAGATACCTATCATTTTTGATTTGGACTTTATCTAGAAAAAGAAGATGGAATAAACCTAGATATAAAAACAATGTATCTTGATCAGGATTAGGGAAGTCTGGGGACTGTATTTGTGGTTCAAGGAGAATACTCAAGAGTCCTACTGTTATTTCAACTATTATAATAAAAGGACTAAAGAAATTGAAAAATTACGGTAAGTAACTGAAGATTTTGTAAATTTAGTTGGCTCTGTTCAGCTGCTTTTTAGTTTTGAATTTAAATATTTTCAAGGCGAAGACTTGACTGGTTTTCCTCAGTTACTTTCTTTCTTTCCTTTTATCCCTCCCAATACATGTCTTTAGGGCCAAAATTTCATTTTCTGAGGTTAGAATAAATACATGCTTGATAGTTAAAAGACCAAACTCTTATTTCCTCAACAGATTTTCTAGCTGTGAATTGAAAGTTCATCTAATCCAGATGGTACTATGACTCAATCCTTATTAGTCTTTAATTGACTTTCTGGTCCAGAATTTCTTGACCCCTTTATTTGTTATATTAAGGCAGTACTTACGTGGACTAACGATCTTGATTTTTTCCAGCTCTGCAGTCTAATATCATTTATAGAGAGGTGAGAGCTGTGGAGCCAGAGTTGAAATCTTCACAGTTGTTAAAGGTTGTGTTAATATTTAGGGTTTTTAGAAAGGAAAAATCCTTTGTCTTTACTTCAGTAAAGGGAGAGTGAGAACTGCCGTATTATGCAGTATTGAATTCTTATTGAACTTAGGCAAATAACGATATTGCCGTGCAGGTAAGAACACTCACTGAAAGTTTCCAAATTCTGGAGGGATCAAGTAGAGAGACAAAAAAAAGTGTTTTAATTCTGCATACAAAGGTAATTTACCAGGTTGCTCTAGGCCATAGGTAGCCTAATAGAAAAGATTTCCTTATATCTGGAAAATAGAAGGTTAAAGAACCAGTACTATTTCAAATAAAAAGTCATAAAAATTATAACTGTCCTCATAAATTCATTCATTCCCATGATGTTAATCCTTATTGGTCTTAATCTATTTGTTAGTAGTTTTATGAATGCAAATCCTCACCCAGTTCAAAGGTATAATCTGAAAGTTTATCAGAAACCTGTATTTTCGAGTAAGTGTCATAGCTTCATGAATCTCTCTGAAGTGGAAACATTTACAAAAGGTTTGAGTAATACGATGACTGTAATTGACAAAGACTTAAAATGACGTATGGTTAAAGATCTCTAATTCCATTGTAGTTTACAGAGGAAGTTGCTTTTCTCTGCAACACATATTTTCAAATAACAACTAGAATTACAAATGAAAACATTATATTAAGATGTTGTAGATTCTTAGAAATTTTTATGTAACTAGTAGAACAAATACAACATAATCATTATTTATTATCTGTGAGTGGTTCTCATGTAATTTTTACAAATCAAATAGGCCTAATTAGTTTTATTTTTCCCTTTTATAAAAAGAGAGAAATGTCCTTTAAAATCTTTCAGGGATCATTCTGAAAAATCTCAATGTTATTTTTAGATTAAGAAAAAGAGCTTAAATTTGAATTTTTGGGAGGCTTGTCAAACATGTCAAAAGTTTAAAATACTTATTTTTGTAATCCCAGATAAAAGTATTATATTTAATTCTGATAATTCTAAAGATGTGCCTTTTTTAACCAAACTAAACTCAAACCAGCTTTAATAGCATGTATTTTCCCAGATCACGTGAGCCTGAAAAACATTTGGGTTAGTTTCTATTATATTTTTCTTACTGAGAACTTTTTATATAACCATAAATTCCTTTAAGCCAAATAAACAATTCTTTACCATTCCATTCTAATACTATTCGGGAGGTAGACATACATACACATACATAGACAGCCGCAACCAGAGACCTGATAGTTTTGTTTTAAAATTTCAGCCATGAGACAGGTACAACAGTTGGAATAAGTTAAGTTTATTCTTTCAGATGGCTAAGGCTTTTTCTTGTTAATATTTGTGGAGAAGACAAGATTTGTGTTTGTCCTTGGCAAGGAGACTTGGAGCCAGAGCCTCAGTTGGTGCTTTTCAAAGAAAAAAAAAGAAAAAAAAAACTCCTTGATTCCTTTTTTCCCCCTTCAGTCTGAGGAATTGAGCATGGTAAAGATAGGTGGGCTTTGAACTGCTTTTATGCTTGCTTTTCTGGTTTCACAAAGATTTTAGGATAAGGACAGTTCTCAGTTTCCCAAAGAATTGGGTTTCACTTAAATGACATCATCATAGGTTGATCTACCTGTCCAGCTACATCTTCCTAATTTGCTTCTTTTCCTCTGGATACGTGGTTGCATTTTAGCTTAGGGGAGAGGGTGTTTAAAACAAATTTCAAACAGGTTCTGAATTTTAGCTTCTGATTTTGCCAAATTTCTGATAAAAAAAGGTGTTAAATCCTTTCAAATATCTTGTCGGGCTTCAGGCAAGAAAAACGGTAAGAACACTTAAAGCCACCTGCTCAGGTGGCCAGAGTTTCTTATAGGATGGATACCTTCAGAGCTGTTTTATTTAAAAGTCCAGTTGTTGTTTAGAATCTTCTGCATGCCAATCAAATAATGTATCCTGTCATCCCTGAGAGAGGTTTGGAATTATCTCTCTAAGGGAGGGCTCTTGAGGAGGACTTAAAACAAAGTTTTTCCTTAATGGCCATCAGAGTTTTAAATTATTTTGGCTAAATTGGTCCATTCTTTAAAAGGCATAAGAAGAGGGACTGAATGTTTGTACATATAACTAGCAGGAGTTCCTAAGGAACGTTTGGGAGGTTTAGAGGGGGATGATCCCAGGGTAAAGATAATTCCCCTGAAAGCTGTCACGGTTGGACAAAAAGAAAAGTTAAGGCCATCTTTAATTGTTTAATTTCTTAGGGTTCTCTAAATACTAATTGAAAAATGCCTCCCGTTCAGCTTGCTTAACATTTCTAAGATTCTCTAATTGTGCATGTAAATATACTAATTTCAGTATGTTAAAAAATCCCCAGAGCAGCCACTGTAATTCCAGATTGTCCTTCTGGGTATAATCAGAAGTCCATTGAGACAAATACTTAGCAGTGGATGGACCATAAATCCAGCTGGCGTTCCAGCATGGGGTTGTCTGTCCCTCCATAACAGACTTAGACTGAGGGGTCCCCATTACAAAAGCTGGTATCAGAGGACCAAGAATAAAAGCTCTGAGCCTCAGCCGAAGGAGGTAGGTTCAGAACTGGGAGAACTCACACCACTGGAGTCTCGGAGCCCATGGGGAGTCGCCAGAGCGTGTCAGGCTCCAGCAGCTACCTTGCTTGGATCCAGCGGTGGCACTGGACTGAAGCCCCAGAACGCTGGCACTGTGTCCTCAAAGGAATTCAAATAGAGTCTGGAGACTTTGGCTAGAAATAAATGGTAAAGATTTATTCAAAGGTCTCAATGTTTTTAAACCGGAAATTAAGCTAGGCAAAACCCAGAAGTGTTCCCAAGAAGAAAGAAGAGAGTTCTTATAGGAAAAAATACATTATTGAAAATGAATCAGTCCTGCATTCTCAGCTCCAGGATTGGTCCCGGATGGTTATCAGTCAGATGTCAGGTGGTCTGGAAGAAGGGTGCTGGGAGGTCTGGTCGCATCCACTGGCCTGGATGATAGATGCGAGGCGGATGTCAGGTGGTTTAGATATGCGAGTCCTTTGGGGGAAATCAGAGTGTTGTCTGGGAGTCTAGTGTATGTGTATCCAGGATGGAAAGTTTAAAAAGTTCTCAGGCTGGTTACAATAAGAACCGTCTTTCCATGCTTCAGCCTTCGTGATGTTAATAATTTTAGCAGCTTGGTTAAATGACACCATCTTATTTATTCCCTGTCTTGTTTGCTAAATTATTTATCGTTGTATAAATAATGATGGGTCATTTTCGTTTAATGTTAAACTTGACTCATCTTGTTATTTTAATTAGCAGTTCTGAGAGTAAAGGTCGAAGTTATATTCTTCATGGTGGAAAATTCATGTGCTTTAAACCATTATAGCTGCATTTAAATATTTAGAGATAACTGCTTAAAAACTTGTGCATACCTTTTTATATAGTTAGACATGAAGCCGTGTATACCTGTATATACACTTTTAAAAATATATATAAAGAATTTGCAAGGTGCGTGGAAGTCTCTCCAGGTCAGTTGCTCGTACATATACCTTACTGGCTGCATAATCATCCATACTGTGGATGTATAAGGTCCTCAGCTATTCTTTGATTTAGCTTGTTTTCGGTTTTCAGTTGTTAAAAGAAAATTTTCCATAATTTACTGATCTAGTAGGATTTTTTCAGTGATTCGTGAATCAGCAACCACCCGTCAAACACATAGAAAGGAGCTCCAAAGAGCTGTACAAGGCAAGGGATTTTTGTAGATCCAAGCAAGCAGGAGTTGGGGCGGTTATCTTGGGCGTTTGCTGATTGGTCACCAGGGGGTTACTGTCCTTACAGGGAGTCAGGGGAACATGGGAGCTGGGTCAGGTAACTTGTGCTGAGCAGGCACAAGCTGATTGGTTGACTTAGGCCTTCCTTTTCATGGATAGCCAGCATAGAAACCGAGCGTTGTTTTGGTTTGCTGATGTGAGCTTAGCAGAAGCAAGACTCTGTCTTGGGCCTAATCTGGTTAGTTTAACAGTTTTTTGCCTCTGAGACAATACTGCCATGTCCTTCAAGTTTTGCCTTCAGACCGTACTACTTACTGTTTCTTCTTGTTACAGTTATCTGTCCCCTGTTCCTTAAGTATTTGAATATCGGGCTTCCTGTGACTCTACTAGGACTCTACTAGTACCCCGTCATGATTCTTACTGGTTTCACTACCTTTCCAATACTGTGGCCTTTCAGTCCCTTATCCTGCTGCCGAAATGATCTCATTCTCCAGTCTGCCCCTGCTACCCCTTTCTCCGTGATTATGATCTGGACCCTTCGTGAACAATAATTCCACATCCTTCGCCACCCCAGTTTCCAGCATGCTGTGTGACCATCACTTCCAGGGTTCCAGTTTCTCCTTTTTAGCACCTCAGCTCCAGCGCTTCTGTGACCTGACCCAGGGCCTGATCCGTCATCACATACCTGTTCCCTCCTCATTCCTGCCTGCCTTCCTCTGCTTGAAATTCCCCGATGATAGTGCCCTGTCTCCCCATACCTGCCACCCCTTTTTGTCTGGTCCTTGCCTGGTAAAACCCATCGTGGTTAGAGCAGTTCTCAGCCTGATCCATGTTTGTGCCTCGCCAGCTGAGCTTTGGCTGTGAAGCTGACAGCCGGCTTGATTGGTCTGCCAGGTGATCCCGCTCTGTCTCTTAGATGACTATTTCATACTTTCTTTCTCCTTAATTTTCTAATACCTTCTTTTGTTTTCTAATACCTTCCTTTCTTCCGCCCTCTCAGCCAGTGATTTTGCTTCCTATTAATTATTCTGAGAATATAGAAGCAGCTAGAAGGGGATCTTCCACTAGCTCCTGTTAGCACTTCTCCCCACCCACATGCATCTGTGTCCCTGTTCCCGTTGAAGGCCACCCTCTCCTCCTCTCCTTCCCAAGCCTGTGACTCATCTGCACAATGCTTTTCTTTCCTCTACTGGGTAATAGGCATCCGTATGCAGACAAATGGCACTCTTATCTTTAAGACAAAAGAACCTGCTTTGTCCTGTCCTATTACCCATTTCTCTGTCTTTAGAGCTCTCTTCCTAGTTTTTCTTGAACTCTCTCTATTTGGGCTTTGATCCTTACCACAGCTCTTTTCAAGGTCGGTAGTGACCTTCACATGGTCAAATCTAATATCTAATTCTTAGTCATCTTTTTTTTTTTGGATTTTTTTATTGTAGTAAAATATAAATAACGAAATTTACCATTGTATCCATCTTTAAGTGTACAGTTGATTGACATTCAGTGTCTTCACATTGTTGTGTAACCATCATCATCATTCATCTCTAGAACTTTCCTGTCATTCCAAACTCTACCCAGTAAACACAATGCTCCATTTCCACCTTTCCCTTAGCCCCTAGCAACATTGTACTCTCTATCTTTATGAATTTGCTTATTTTAAGTATCTTATATAAGTGGAATTGTACAATATTTGTTCTTTCGTATCTGCCTTATTTTACTTAGTATAGTATATTTTCAAGGTTCATACATGTTGTAGCATGTATCAGAACTTCATTCCTTTTTAAGGTTGAATAATATTCTATTGTGTGTCTATACCACATTTTGTTTATCCATTCACCTGTCAATCCACCTGGATTGTTTCCATCTTTTGGTTATTATGAATAATGCTGCTATGAACTTTGGGATACAGATAGCCATTTGCGTCCCTGCTTTTCATTCTTTTGGAAATATACACAGCAGCGGAATCATATGCTAATTCCATGTTTAATTTTCCGAGGAGCCACCATCCTGTTTTCAATAGCAGCCTGCACCACTGTACATTCTCACCAGCAGTGCATAAGAGTTCCAGTGTTTCTTCACCCCTACCTCCTCACCAATACTTGTTGTCTTTTTTTAAAAAAATTAAATAATAGACATCCTAATGGGATTGAAGTCTCATCTCATTGGGGCTTTGATTTCCATTTCAGTCCTTATCTTCGTTGACTTGTAGGTAACGGGTAAATTTGATCAGTGTCCTTTTGTGACTCCACCTTTCCCACTTTTCCTCTGCCAACATGGACCCCTCCTCTCATGCTCCGATTGCTGGCCCCTCTCCTCCCCGAGCCCTCGAAATGCTGACATGCTCCAGGACCTGCCCTTGTACCTCTTCTCATATCCTGGGCTGTCTCAGCCAGTCTCAGGGCTGTAAATATGATCAGGATGCTGAGAACTCCCAAAGGTACCATCCACAAAACTGAATATTCTTTCCTCCAGTCTGTTCTGCAGTCTTCCCTTTCTCAGTAAATGACGGCTCAAAATTTTTTTCAATGTCTCAAGCCCAAAACCTTTAGATCACTCTTGACTTCTCTTTCTCTCACTGTACGTAAGGCTGTACTTTGAAAATAGTCAGAATTAGGTCATTTCTCACTACTTCCTTCATCCTTATTCTGTTCAAAGCCACTGTCATCTCATGGCCAATCCCTGCAAAGGCTCCCAGTTGGTCTCCTTTTTTCCTCAGCAGCCAGGGCCATCCTTTTTATGGTAGGTCAGATGATTTTGCTCATGTCAGCACAGTTCTCAGCGGAGGTCTGGGGTCTGGCCCCATTCTCACTGCATCCTCTCTGACCTCATCTCCTTTCGCTGTCCGCCTTCCTCCCTGGGCTCCACTAGAATGCTCTTCTCTCAGGTGTCCATGTGGCTCCCTCTCTCGTCTGCTCACAACATCTGAGGCGCCTTTGCCCAACCACTTCATAGAGCAGCAACCCTCTCTTCCCCCAATATTCATTCCCCTTAGCGTGCTTTATTAGCTCCTGTCACCTCCTGATACTTATCGTTATTTGTCCATGGTCTGTTTACCTCTCATGTTTTGTTCAGGACTGTGACTCCATCATCTGGAAGAGTGCTTGCTGTGGAGTCTGTTCAGTAAATACTTGGGAAATAAATGAGTGGTTGAATTCATGTTCAGATGTGCTTAATATGCACTTGCTGTTCTGTAGAAGAGAGTTCTGAATGCGGGATGGCAAAGGGTGTTCGTGTGTGTGTGTGTTATATACTACCACACTGTTCCAGCGCGCCCTGGATAGTGCAGTCTTTTACATATTTGTGAAACTGTTGGATGAAAATTGGCCTGGCTTCACTTTAATCTTGATTACAAGTTAAGGAGAACATATTGTCTATATGTATTAGCCATCTGCATTTCCTCTTTTTTGGCTTGTCTGTATATATTCTTTGCCTAGTTTTCCTTGGTGTTGCTTGATTTTTTTTTTTTTTTAATAGGCTCTCTGTATATTTTGTCAGGTGTCCCCCCCCCGAATCTTGTTTTCCTTTTGATTTTTTAATTGTTTTAATTTGTTTTTTAATTGTTTTAATTTTTTAATTGT
>NW_006431920.1:7262927-7270577 GCF_000325575.1 Pteropus alecto | reverse complement strand
AATTGTTTTTAATTTTTTAATTTTTTAATTGTTTTAATTTGTTTTTGCCATGGAAATGTTAAATCTTTAAAATTTACGTGGGAGAATAAATCTATAAGACTTGATAAGAAAATTTTGAAAAATAAGGATAATGAGGGTCTTAGCAGATATTTAAAGCATTAGTGTATATAAACATCACACGGATGCCGTTTAAAATGAGTCTGCCACTAGAGTTTTCGATTTATAGTATTGAGGAGGGGAGAAAGGGGGAGACATGTCTGAGGAATCTTCATTTTAAATATCCTCTAAGGCAGTTCCGATGTGATTGGTTCGTGGATCACAGTTGAGTAAGACTGCTGCAGATATGCATCGGGAATAGGATGGTGATAGCAAAGCAGTAGACAGGTCCAAGACGCAGAATAGTGTCCAGAAACATCTATGTCTGAGAACTTATTTTCGAAGATGACATTTTAGTTAATTGACAGAAATGTGGCTTATTTAATAAATGGCTCAGGCAGTTCATCTGAAAGAAAAAGTTAGCTTTCCTCCCTTACACAATATTCATATTGATTAAAGATCTAAATGTATAAATTATGCAAGTACTAGAAAAAAATATACCATTAGTTTAGCCCTGGGGTGGAAGAGGCCTTCTTAAACTAAACTGGAAACCTGGAAGCTGTGAAGGAAAAGATTAAAAGATTTATTTGTCCAAGTTTACTTTCTGAAAGGTTAGATACTCTTTTAAGGTGTGACAACATGGTAAAGTATCTGTGACTGGTTTCCTCGTCCTCTAGATTTTCCATACCTGTTTCAGCAAACAAGAATCAATTAGCCAAAGACCTATTTACCTAGTTTATCTGAAATATTTTAGAAAAATTAAATGTCTGAATTGCATGTAGCTGGTCCATCGTGGCTCATGTGGCAGCACTGAACATTTACTTGTTGGCTCTCCTTTCCCTTGGCGTTCGTGACACTGCCTTCTCCAGGTTCTGCTACTTCATCTTCAGTGAGATTTGCCTCCTCAGTCTTGGCACTAGTTTCCCTTCATAGTTTTCTGTCCTTGAACTTGATCTTGGAGATTTCCTACATGTTCTCTTTGGGCAATCTCATCTTTCATCTCATTATGACTCCAAAATGTGTGCTTCTAGCTTTGGCCCTTCTTAGTTTCACAGTTTATGTATCTGGATGACTCATAGGCATCTTAAACCCATTATTTTCAAGAGTCGTATTCATTTCCTTTCCACCAGCCGTCTAACCGCTGACCAACCATCCATCTCAGTTGAAGCCACCAGAATTATTTTCACTGCTGCTGTGTTACTTTGTGACTTTATTCTGTTCAGGATTCAGAAACAGAAACAGCCCTCGCTGTCTTAAGCAGAGAGGTTTCAGATGTTGGGAAGGGCTGGAGTAATGGCTGCCACCGTTGCACCACCCTCTGGGCAGGTAGGAGCTGGGAATCCCAGCTGCTTGGCTCCATGTCACACCACCCTGGCCTCCTCATCGAGGAGTAAAGGTTTATTTCAGCTATTTGGTTATGTTTTTTTAATCTCATTTCCTTGCTTCCAGTTTGCTGCCTTCAGGTTAGTTATCCACTACATACAATTATTTTCTAAAACTGCATTCGTGTACGCCGGAACACAAACTAAGTTCCTTCCCTAGCATCAAAGGCCACAGCAGTTTGACCTTTACAATTTGGTGCCTTAAAACACCTTGTCCTCATCTCCTCATCCCCACCCTGCTCTACGTGGGTGGCTGATTGTTTCATCAACACACCTGCTTTTGGTGCATGTTCAAACTATGTGGTATCGTCTATACAAAATCTCCATTTCTCTCCCCTCCTTTCCCCCAGACTTTAAGATCATAAGTTGTTGTTTGGTCCAAGAAGAAACCAGCCTCTACCTTTTACTGTACTCTTCCTGATTAGTACTTAGTTTTATAGTTTTAGTTCTTACGTGGTTCATTTTGAGTTAATTTTTTGTATGGTATAAGAGAAGGGGTCTATCTTTGTTGTTTTATATGTAGATACCTAGTTGTTTCAGTACTGTCTCTTGAAAAGACTATTCTTTTCCTATTGAATTCTCTTGCCATTTGTTGAAAATCTGTTATCCACAGTATAAGAGTTGATCGTTGATCCTCAATTTTATTGCATTAATCTATGTGTCTTTCCTTTCACTAGTACCACACTGTGTTGATTACTGTTGTGTTGTAGTAAGTTTTGAAATCAAGATGTATGCACCTTCCAGCTTTGTTCTTTTTTAAAATTAAATTCTGGCTCTTCAGGCTACTTTGAATTTCCATGCTGATTTTAGGATCAGCTTACAGATTTCTATATGAAAGTCAGCAGAGATTTTGGTAAGGATTAAGTGTTGAATCTGTACATCAGTCTGGGGAATGTTGACATTTGAACAATATTTAGTATTACAATCCATAAACAGGATTTTTCCTATTTAGGTCTCAAATATCTTTAAACAACATTTTGTAGTTTTCATAGTACAAATTTTGCACTTTGTTATATCTAATCCTAAGTAGTATTTCTTATAGTCTTATAGTAAATATAATTCTTTTCTGAACTTCATTTTCTGATCAGTCGCTGCTAGTGTGTAGAAACATGATTGTTGGATATTCACCTTACCTCCTGTAACCTTTGCTGAACTCTGTTTTATTCGTTTTTTTTTTTTTTTTTTTTTAGGGGAGTACTTAGGATTTTCTATATGTACAATCATATATGTGGATAAAGATAGTTTTTTTTTTAATCACAATATCATTTTTTAATTTAAAACACAAACATACAAAATGAAATTTCAGAGAGAGTCCTTAATGAGATAACATTATTCTCCTGCGTTATTAAGGTGTATGTATTCTTGGTAGCTCTTAGTCTTGGAAGTAGCATGGCCATCTGTTTTATTGTACCATCTTCCTCTGCAGAAACCCTCAGTGGCTCCCCACATGCCCTTTCTGGCAAAAATCCAGCATCTTATGGGCTCATTCTCCAGAGTACTGTGCATACGTTGTCACAGAAGACAACTTGAAATGGTGACAGCCTGGGCTTCATTTGGGAGTCTTGGCTTCTCACTAGCTGTGCATGGGCAAATGTGGGAGTGTTCCTTATCTTATAAAATTGCAGAACTGGACTTAGAATTTTTAAAGCGTGGTTTCCTTTAGTTCTCTGAACATATTTATAATAGCTACTCTGATGTCTTGTCTGCTAAGTCTGACATTTGGGTCTTCTGAAGGACAGTTTCTGTTGCCCGCTTTCCCTTGCTGTGTATGTTTGGGTCATACTTTCCTGTTTGTTCGTATGCCTGATAACTTCTTATTTTAAACTGGACATTTTAGATATTTTATAGCAATTCCAAATTCTGATTCCCCTTCCCCTTTTCCACGGCTTCTTGTGGTGTCGTGTTGTGCTTGTTGATTTGTTCAGTAACTTGGCTGGCCTATTTCAGTGAAGTTCCTCTGAGGCCACAGCCTAGTCTGTGTGCGTGCACACTGTGTTTGTTCACCTCTCCCACGAATGTGTAGGTTTCAGAGAGGAGAGACTTAGACTTTTCACTGTTATATTCCCTGCACTTAGAAGGGTATCTGGTACATAGTAGGTTCTCAGTAAATCTGAGGAATGAAAAGTATAAAATGACCAAAGTTTACTGCCTTCTTGATTCACAGTTTAATCTGCCTAAATTGAAACAATGTCTAGAACCACTATGAGAAGTGAATTTATGTTGTTTGCAGCTTGAGTTGCTCGTTGCTGCCTAGAGTGAGTATGGCTTACTGGGAAGGAGAGCAGTGATCCGCAGTAGCTGCTTGGGCCCCGAGGGAGGAGAATGTGGCCGAGATGCATGTGCTAGCCGTTTTAAACCTAACGAGACACTAGAGAACAGGAAATGGGTATATTTTCGGTCTCCATTCTTTTGTAGGTCTTCTGGCTTACCCGCTCCTTGCCAGTGGAGGTGTTTGTGGAGAACTGGGATTAGGTTGGAAAAGCCACCTGTTTACAGAATGATGTGGAAAGTTTTCTGTGGTAATTCCATTATTAATAGCTATGGTACAAATGAGTCTCTTAGAAATAGCAGGAATAGACAGGCCAGTATTTTAGCTGCTGCTCAATGGAAAAAAAAAATCTTCATTTGGTTATCTGATATGAAAAATTTTCTTTAAAGTTATTTAAAAAATGATTTCGAATTAATATCTTTCTTTCTCTCTTCTTTCTAGATTCTTACGGAAATCTGTTAATTCTATTTTTTGAGTACTTATGAATAACCACGTATCTTCAAAAGCATCTGCCATGAAGCTCAAACAGACCATCAACCCCATTCTTTTATATTTTATACATTTTATAATATCACTTTATACTGTTTTAACATACATTCCATATTATTTTTTGTCTGAGTCAAGAGAAGAAAAATCAAACCGAATTAAAGCAAAGCCTGTAAATTCCAAACCTGAGTCTGCATACAGATCTATTAACAGTTTGGATGGCTTGGCCTCAGTATTATTCCCTGGATGTGATACACTAGATAAAGTTTTTATGTATGCAAAAAACAAATTCAAGAACAAAAAACTCTTGGGAACACGCGAAGTTTTAAATGAGGAAGATGAAGTACAACCAAATGGAAAAATTTTTAAAAAGGTAAAGTAACCTTTCATTGCCTTTGACTTTCCTCTGCATAAAATGTACCCTTAGAAAAGGCGGCGAGGGACAAGCACGGCCTGCTTCCTTTGGCATTTGCTGATGTGGCGGGAGAAACAGAGTGGGAAAGTGCCACGTCCAGCTTCATACCTGAGTGGGACCAGTGGGAGATGCTGAAAAGAAAGAGAGAGACAAAGGTGGGCTCGGGAGGACCACCGTCCACTGAGGACGGAGCAGTGGCGCAGTTTTATTTTTGCAGGCTGCTTTTACCTCAGAGCATACAGTTGCTGGCTCGGATCAGATCATCTTTGGCACAATCCCCCCTAACCCACATTCTATTATGACCTTTTGCCGTTCAGTCTGTTCGCGGCTGTGAGCGTACTTCCCCGTCTCGGAGCAACACCGCATTGTTCCCTGAATAATTTGTACCTCCCCAGTCTTAGGAGGGTTCGTTGAGGCGAGGCAACCCTTGGCTGGCCTCACAGATGGCAAGGAAGGACCTCGTCAGCTTGCAATCCGCTCTCCACAGGAAGGCAGCTAGACTGCGCTCTAATCTCTCTCCGTACTCTGGTCCTCATTTGTCCTGAATTTTCGCAAAGACACCAAGAATACCCACTTTGTGGGGGCACTTCTGACTCTCAGTATCTGCCAGGACTGGGAATAGAATGTCTAGGGCCATTGGGGCATGAAACTCAAAACTCTTGGTAGCTCCAGAAGCACCTGTTTGTGCTTGAGATTG
Source organism: Pteropus alecto (assembly GCF_000325575.1). Lineage (NCBI taxonomy): Eukaryota > Metazoa > Chordata > Mammalia > Chiroptera > Pteropodidae > Pteropus > Pteropus alecto. Next base: position 7,265,232 of record NW_006431920.1, on the reverse strand, counting down.
CTCTGGGTTTTGGGGTGGGACCTGCTATTTCGGATTTTAGCGTAGCTTCCATTGGTCACCTAATGTCTTGGTCCTTTGGTTGTGGGAGTTGCGTGGTTTAGAAAGAATTCTTTTCACAAATATAGAAGAAGCTGCTATTGTTTATATGAAATTAGATAAGACATCCTTAGCGGCAGTGTAGCATAGTGGTTAAGAGCCTGGACCCCAGATACAGATGATGGATTCGAATCTCAGCTTTTCCACTTAACTAGCTGTGTGACTTTGGAAAAGTTATTTAACAAATTTGCCTCAGTTTCTTTTCTATAATATGGAGATAAATATCATTGCCGATATTAGCATTTCTTTGAGCCATGATGTTGTAAGAGCTAAACATATATCATCCTGTTTCAGACTTAATAGCCCTATGAGTCGGTATGAGCATCCTTACTTTACAGATGACGACACAGGGGCAGATAGGTGGGTAACCTACCCAGGGACATTACAGCCAGCAAGCCGTGAACTGGAACTAGAACCCAGGCTGTCTTGCTCCACACCCCGTAAACTAATCCCAGCACTCAGAGTGGCTGAGAAGATTACGTGAATGTATGTTCACATACTCACACACACAATGTGCATAGAACAGTTCATGGCACCTAGTGTAACTGTTCTAGCTTTTATTATTATGTCACTATTGGGATTTCAATGGGAAAAATTCGGGGTGTATACAGACTTAGGCGATGGAGTAGTGCAGCAGATGAAGGGTACTAAGTGCCAGTGTAAGAAACGCCTAAACCTGTGCAGAGTTTTTATGAGTTTATTGTATCCCAACAGATGACAACACCAGGGAGCAAAATATCAAATGCGCTGGAGAACAACAGTTTTGCAGCAGCTTTTACGCATTTGAGATTAAGGAGGGATTGTAGGGGAGATTACATGGCTGTGAGAGAAAGCAAGGCGGGGATTGGATTACAGGAAAGTTAATAAGATTATGTGCTCTTTGGAGGGTTAATATCCCTTCAAAGAGTATTACTTCTGGCATTTCAAAGGTGTGCTAACCTAGATGCACAAGAACAGTGCACAGGGCTTAAAACTTCTCACTAAAGTTAGGGGCCTGGGCATGACTACCCACGTGACCTGCCCACTTAGGAATTCCTGGTCAGATCACCCTGTGAGGTGACTTTCCTTAGAACACCCCGCCCCGCTTTGTGTGCACATAAGTATAGACATGGCCTGGCTTCGTTATCAGCAGTCCTTGATACTCCAGTAGGTAAATATTGGAGGTAAAACTTTTTTGAGGCAGTAAGGTCTGTAGTTGGTTGATAAGTTGGTCAGTTTATAGGCTTAATACCTGTTTAGTCAAAGTTGTTTTCCCCTTATCCTTTTTCCCTAACTATGTGGTGACTCCAGCTGCCTTTTTCTGTCAGTCACGAAGGAACTCAGAATTTGGAGGAGAGTCCAAATAATTACACGGTGGGGTGGAAACACTCAGAGGCCACCAGCCACCGCAGGGCCAGGGGGCTGTTGTTGGACTTCCTTAATACCCATTACGTTTGGTTTGGCCCTCGCCATTCGAATTCACAGTCCTTTCCTTTTAAACATGAAGCAAGTTAGTGTCAGTAACGCCTAGAAATTACAGACATTGTTTTAACTCTAGACAAAAATCTGTAAATGTTCCTCAATTTAAATAGTGATCTTTTACCTTGTTTTGCCTGGAATGGTCCTGATTTATACTTGTCATTCTGACACTAATCATTCCCCCTTAAATCTCAGAAGTAGTTTGGTTAAATTGTGTGGTCACTCTACTTTTAAGGCATATTCTATATTTCTTTCACTGATTAATTTTGCCTCACTTAAATGAATTTTTTCTGCTAGATTAAGAGCTAGCTAGAGTTCATAGCACATTTCTAGAAAATGAAGTCATAGCTAAACACGTTTGGTTATTCTTCTGTAGCCTATAGACTGTCATTTGCAAAACGCTTTATCATAATGGTGTTTGATTTGTGTCATATTTAGTTGCTACTTTTTATGGCACACCATCCTTGATGCTGTTTTTGAGAGATCTGGTAGTTGTAAAAGGCACCGAAAACACTGTGTTTTTTAGGTACTAAGTTTTTCTACTCCTCTGCCTTCTCTTCTGTGCTTCTCATAGTATCTGTAAAACACATTCACTTTTGTCTTTTGATCTAATGCTATTTGAATTCAAAGATTGGGTTCTCTTATTTTTAATCTAAGCGTATATAACAGAAGTCCTGTTTTAGCAGGAAGATTAACTTTTCTCAAGTATCCCACACATATTATAGGGATTTTTATGGGGCTAGTACTATTC
>NW_006431920.1:7257011-7259863 GCF_000325575.1 Pteropus alecto | reverse complement strand
CACGGATCTAATATTTGTAAGGAGGAAGAGACAATAAATAAGTTAACAGTTAATAACTACTGTGAAGAAATACAGCTGACTGGAGATGAAATATAGCCGTTCCGGGTAGGTTACGGCCCAGTGGAGGCCTGAACAGCAGCCGGAGCCAACTTTGCGAAGGTCTGGGTAACGAGCCCCGTGTGCAGTGGGACAGGATGGGGCGGTGGCTCTCACACAGGGACGAGCCCGGTCGGGTGAGGCACTTAAGGGTGCAGAGTGTAAGAAGGCATTCCGACCCTGAGAGTCAGTACCCCCTCAAATTCTGTGCCCAGGTGCCTTTCTTGCTTCCTGCCTGATCCTGGCTCCTGCCTTGGCTTAGCCTGTTTGAAGGACAGAAAGGACACAGTTCTGTTTGCAGGAAATGAGTCAGAGGAGGAGAGCTTGAGATGAGCACAGAGACCTGCAACATCCAGGTCCCTTGGGGCCTTATAGGCCAAGGTGAGGATTGGACTCCATTACTACTGGACAGGGAGGACACTGCAGATGAGTAAGCCGATTTATATTTTTATAAAAACCACTCACTACTGTAGGGGAATCAGGATGGCAAGTTGGCCAGTCAGCATTCATTAGTTCAGGGGAGAGACGGACTAGGATGGCAGGTGGAGGTAGAAGGAAATGGCTGGCTTTGGGGCACATCTGGTAGACATCCTAGGTGAATAATCAGGTAGAAAGTAAGTAGTATTACTTCTGGCATTTCAAAGGTGTGCTAACCTAGATGCACAAGAACAGTGCACAGGGCTTAAAACTTCTCACTAAAGTTAGGGGCCTGGGCATGACTACCCACGTGACCTGCCCACTTAGGAATTCCTGGTCAGATCACCCTGTGAGGTGACTTTCCTTAGAACACCCCGCCCCGCTTTGTGTGCACATAAGTATAGACATGGCCTGGCTTCGTTATCAGCAGTCCTTGATACTCCAGTAGGTAAATATTGGAGGTAAAACTTTTTTGAGGCAGTAAGGTCTGTAGTTGGTTGATAAGTTGGTCAGTTTATAGGCTTAATACCTGTTTAGTCAAAGTTGTTTTCCCCTTATCCTTTTTCCCTAACTATGTGGTGACTCCAGCTGCCTTTTTCTGTCAGTCACGAAGGAACTCAGAATTTGGAGGAGAGTCCAAATAATTACACGGTGGGGTGGAAACACTCAGAGGCCACCAGCCACCGCAGGGCCAGGGGGCTGTTGTTGGACTTCCTTAATACCCATTACGTTTGGTTTGGCCCTCGCCATTCGAATTCACAGTCCTTTCCTTTTAAACATGAAGCAAGTTAGTGTCAGTAACGCCTAGAAATTACAGACATTGTTTTAACTCTAGACAAAAATCTGTAAATGTTCCTCAATTTAAATAGTGATCTTTTACCTTGTTTTGCCTGGAATGGTCCTGATTTATACTTGTCATTCTGACACTAATCATTCCCCCTTAAATCTCAGAAGTAGTTTGGTTAAATTGTGTGGTCACTCTACTTTTAAGGCATATTCTATATTTCTTTCACTGATTAATTTTGCCTCACTTAAATGAATTTTTTCTGCTAAATTAAGAGCTAGCTAGAGTTCATAGCACATTTCTAGAAAATGAAGTCATAGCTAAACACGTTTGGTTATTCTTCTGTAGCCTATAGACTGTCATTTGCAAAACGCTTTATCATAATGGTGTTTGATTTGTGTCATATTTAGTTGCTACTTTTTATGGCACACCATCCTTGATGCTGTTTTTGAGAGATCTGGTAGTTGTAAAAGGCACCGAAAACACTGTGTTTTTTAGGTACTAAGTTTTTCTACTCCTCTGCCTTCTCTTCTGTGCTTCTCATAGTATCTGTAAAACACATTCACTTTTGTCTTTTGATCTAATGCTATTTGAATTCAAAGATTGGGTTCTCTTATTTTTAATCTAAGCGTATATAACAGAAGTCCTGTTTTAGCAGGAAGATTAACTTTTCTCAAGTATCCCACACATATTATAGGGATTTTTATGGGGCTAGTACTATTCAGTCATTCAATACTGATAGCAGCAAATGAATCCCCAAGTTTTTAAAATGGAGAAAAATATGGTGAATATGAAATTCCTTCTTAATTCAGGTATCAGTATAATTAGGACAAAATAAAATCTCAGAGCTATCGTAAGTGTTCCTTAAGTATGGCCAGATAACAGTGGACACAAGGAAAGCCATTTGTGTTGTGTGTGCGTGTTGTGTGTATGTGTTCACATGGCTTTTTCTTCCCTCTCCTGACCATGGTGCCTTTATAGTCATTGTTTATTCAACAAAGATATATTTGAACTCAAATAGAAAAGTTAGAAGGTGAGGAAAACGATTTTTAATCGGCGTTTTCTGTACTACATTCCAGTCAGAAGGTCTGCCGTTGCTGACATTCACCATCAAATCGGCATTTGTGATTCAGCAGATTTTTGGAAGTCTTTGTTTAAACTCATATGGAAGACATACTATACTTTTCTTGTGTGAAATTAACTTTTAGGTTTTGTGTATAATAAATGAAGCAGATATTTTCTGTTAGTTTTCCTCAGGAAGAAAGTATGCTCACCACTGGTTATCTAAGACGTTAGCTTCTTTTGGTCTGCGTAGCAGCTGTGGGCATTTGTCTGCAGAGTGGACAGTGGGAATCTCAGCCACGTGTTAAACAAGCTGGTCTTTCTTTTCTCCTCTTGGTTTCTTGTTCCCATCCATTGTCTTGCGGCAGTAACAGCATCTGCTATGACAGGACAGTGAAAAGGGGACCTTTCACAACTGGCACGTAGATGTAAGAGTGGGATTGCTTAGGCCTTGTGGCTTCTAAGCACAGTGCTTTCTAACAGTCTAGTGCAA
>NW_006431920.1:7245939-7253339 GCF_000325575.1 Pteropus alecto | reverse complement strand
AATTTCTTTTAATCTCAGGTTGGGCTCATCATAGGGACAAAGTTAAGATTAGAAACTTTTCCCAGCCCAAGTCAGATAAAATTGGGGGTCCTTTAAATGTAATATTTATGGGGGAGAACACAACTAGACGATTCAATGATTTAAAGAATTAAATGAAACTCAGGTTTTGATTATCCTTGAATTAAACCTGTGATTTGATTTCTTTGCCACACGGTGGCACCATCACATAGATTTACATATTTGGATTATGTATCTAATGCCTTTTCAGATCACATATCCTCTGAAACTTCTAAAATGTGTCATTTAGATTCTAGAATGTAGGAGGAGGCAGCTCATGCTTTGGAATGTAAAATTCTTAAAAATTATAATGCAGTTCCTGCATATTTCGGCCAAATTCTCATCTGTCTTCTCACCCCCACAGAGCTCCTTTTGAAGTCATTGGAGCTCCCCGTGGTGAGCATTTCGTGGGGGTGCAGAGCAAGGTGAGAGTTTGGGACCACTAGAGTTAAATAAGCATTTTAAAGACAATTGCCTTATCAATATAAGTATTTCTTAAGTTCGTTATGAAATCGGACACTAGAGGGCAGTATTTATCCTTTTTTCCCATTTTTATTTTCAACCTATTTCTTGAAATCTCTTAAACATTGTATGTATTTTTGAAAATGGTTTTAAGGTGTGTGATGACACAGCCATGCTTGGGAACTATCTGTATATTTTTGCAGTGAGAGGAGGTTTTTATCCAATCTCTATGTAGTTGAGGACTTAATAGTCTGATCTAAGGTAGAGAAAATTCCTAAAAGACAAAAATATGTTAAGCAGTTGAGAAGGAGATTGTTACCATGGTGGACTTGGCAAGTGCAGATGACGTGCTGCACATCCAGTGTGCTGGTGAGTGTTGAAGGCTTCCGCAGAGGAACTCTGATGCATAGTAGAACTTACCACCTGGTTGTGGAAATAGACTTGTTTACTTCGCTTATCCAGAATTAGATACAGCAATTCGAACTGAACAGCAGTAAATATTTCTATTAGTTTGGGCCACGCCAGTTTCTGTTTGTGAATCATATTTTAGCATCTGTTATTGAAATTCAGGAATTCATAAGAAAAGGGAACGTAAAATTTTGGTATTAGTTGTATTTGGTACTAGGCTAAATTTTGAACTAACATCTAAACTGTTTAAGTAAATAAAATCTATAAATGAATTATTAGTGTATGACCATTGGGCCAGGAAGTTGATCCCATCAAACTGAATATTTGAGGGGGGAGGAACCACACAAAAATTACAATTGAAGATTTAGCATAAAATTTGAACAGTTATAGAAGATATCACACAATAGCTGATTTTCAAAATAGATTTTTCACTTGAAACCCACTTCCTAGCTTTTTAAAAATTTTTAATTCACTAATTAATTTTATTTTTTTTTTACGCCTATAGCACCTGGTCTTCCTATGTGGTCTCCCATCCAAGTACTAACCAGGCCCGACCCTGCTTAGCTTCCGAGATCAGACGGGATCGGGCGTGTTCAGGGTAGCATGGCCATAGATCCCTAGCTTTTTTAGAATTAAGAGTATTACTTCTGGCATTTCAAAGGTGTGCTAACCTAGATGCACAAGAACAGTGCACAGGGCTTAAAACTTCTCACTAAAGTTAGGGGCCTGGGCATGACTACCCACGTGACCTGCCCACTTAGGAATTCCTGGTCAGATCACCCTGTGAGGTGACTTTCCTTAGAACACCCCGCCCCGCTTTGTGTGCACATAAGTATAGACATGGCCTGGCTTCGTTATCAGCAGTCCTTGATACTCCAGTAGGTAAATATTGGAGGTAAAACTTTTTTGAGGCAGTAAGGTCTGTAGTTGGTTGATAAGTTGGTCAGTTTATAGGCTTAATACCTGTTTAGTCAAAGTTGTTTTCCCCTTATCCTTTTTCCCTAACTATGTGGTGACTCCAGCTGCCTTTTTCTGTCAGTCACGAAGGAACTCAGAATTTGGAGGAGAGTCCAAATAATTACACGGTGGGGTGGAAACACTCAGAGGCCACCAGCCACCGCAGGGCCAGGGGGCTGTTGTTGGACTTCCTTAATACCCATTACGTTTGGTTTGGCCCTCGCCATTCGAATTCACAGTCCTTTCCTTTTAAACATGAAGCAAGTTAGTGTCAGTAACGCCTAGAAATTACAGACATTGTTTTAACTCTAGACAAAAATCTGTAAATGTTCCTCAATTTAAATAGTGATCTTTTACCTTGTTTTGCCTGGAATGGTCCTGATTTATACTTGTCATTCTGACACTAATCATTCCCCCTTAAATCTCAGAAGTAGTTTGGTTAAATTGTGTGGTCACTCTACTTTTAAGGCATATTCTATATTTCTTTCACTGATTAATTTTGCCTCACTTAAATGAATTTTTTCTGCTAAATTAAGAGCTAGCTAGAGTTCATAGCACATTTCTAGAAAATGAAGTCATAGCTAAACACGTTTGGTTATTCTTCTGTAGCCTATAGACTGTCATTTGCAAAACGCTTTATCATAATGGTGTTTGATTTGTGTCATATTTAGTTGCTACTTTTTATGGCACACCATCCTTGATGCTGTTTTTGAGAGATCTGGTAGTTGTAAAAGGCACCGAAAACACTGTGTTTTTTAGGTACTAAGTTTTTCTACTCCTCTGCCTTCTCTTCTGTGCTTCTCATAGTATCTGTAAAACACATTCACTTTTGTCTTTTGATCTAATGCTATTTGAATTCAAAGATTGGGTTCTCTTATTTTTAATCTAAGCATATATAACAGAAGTCCTGTTTTAGCAAGAAGATTAACTTTTCTCAAGTATCCCACACATATTATAGGGATTTTTATGGGGCTAGTACTATTCTTCAGTCATTCAATACTGATAGCAGCAAATGAATCCCCAAGTTTTTAAAATGGGGAAAAATATGGTGAATATGATTTTCCTTCTTAATTCAGGTATCAGTATAATTAGGACAAAATAAAATCTCAGAGCTATCGTAAGTGTTCCTTAAGTATGGCCAGATAACAGTGGACACAAGGAAAGCCATTTGTGTTGTGTGTGCGTGTTGTGTGTATGTGTTCACATGGCTTTTTCTTCCCTCTCCTGACCATGGTGCCTTTATAGTCATTGTTTATTCAACAAAGATATATTTGAACTCAAATAGAAAAGTTAGAAGGTGAGGAAAACGATTTTTAATCGGCGTTTTCTGTACTACATTCCAGTCAGAAGGTCTGCCGTTGCTGACATTCACCATCAAATCGGCATTTGTGATTCAGCAGATTTTTGGAAGTCTTTGTTTAAACTCATATGGAAGACATACTATACTTTTCTTGTGTGAAATTAACTTTTAGGTTTTGTGTATAATAAATGAAGCAGATATTTTCTGTTAGTTTTCCTCAGGAAGAAAGTATGGCTTAGCTTCCGAGATCAGACGGGATCGGGCGTGTTCAGGGTAGCATGGCCATAGATCCCTAGCTTTTTTAGAATTAAAAATTATTGGGGTACACTGATTTACAAAATCAAATAAATTTCAAGTGTATAATTCAACAGAAAGTCATATACGTCTTGCGCTGTGTGTTCACTGCCCAGAGTTAGATTTCCTTCTGTCACCACTTATTTGGCCCCTTTTACCCTACCAGCCTCCTCCCCCTTCCCTCTGGTAACCACTAATCCACTGTCTGTGTCCATGAGTCTCAGTTTATTTATTATGTTTGTTTGTTCAGTTTTATATCCCACATATGAGCGATATCATGTACTTTTCAACTTCTGTCTCACTTACTTTGCTTAGCATGATTATCTCAAGATCCATCCATGCCACTCACTGCCTAGCTTCTTGTTTAAAAATAGTTTAACGACATGGAGATATAACGTCCTGGCCTTTCAAAATCTAGAACACATCCTGGTTTTCTAGCAGTTAATATTTTGGTTACACCGGAAGTTGTTTATATGTTTCTTGTTTGTTTCATCAGGTTATTCTCGGACATTATAATTGGCTCTCCTATGAAGATGTCTTCATTAGAGCTTTTAATTTTGGAAATGGCTTACAGGTGTTGGGTCAGAAACCAAAGACCAACATTGCCATCTTCTGTGAAACCAGGGCCGAATGGATGATCGCTGCACAGGCATGCTTTATGTATAATTTTCAGCGTAAGTAGGCTTTTTTATCTTCTGGAGGAGGAGACCTTTGTTATTGTGGGGGAGATGATACTCGCTTTTATTATAAATACTTCATTCTTAAGAGATGAAAATTCTGATGTTAATTTTCATCTTGCATCCAGTCGGTGGAGAACTTAGACCTATTGGTCTGCTTTGAACAGGGAACCCGTTGTGGACCACATGGGACAGTCCGTGTAGTGTGGTGAGGGGACCTGATCCTGTTAATAGAGGACCTTCGCGGTCTCAGGAACTGTGCCTCCTCCTAAGGGCCGTTGCTCTGCTATCCTGTCTCAGGAATTCCCCTTTGAATTAGCGTCCTTTTGTTACGCCAGTTCTATCAGTATAGCCACTGAACTCTAAAACCTTCCAGCACTGGACCTGGGCGCCACGTTAAATGACAGAATTGCTGTGTTATTAGCTGTTTGAGTGGCGGTCCTCACAACCCCGTCTGTGCGGTAGTCCAGGCCTCGGTGCCAAAACATGATGTTAGGTGGGGACAATGCCTTATTCTTCACATGAAACAGAAAAGCTGTTTTGATCAGATTTCTTGTTGTAAATGCCTCCACAGGTTTTGTTTGTAGGGTTGGTTGGTTGCTTGCTTTGTTTGAACTGGGATACCTTTTTGTTTTCACAGGTGTAAGTTTACAAAATGTTTCTTTTGAGAAGCTTTAAAATAATAGTCATCTCTGAAAGTCACTTAAGTCTAATGTTTTTGAGTTAGACAGAAAGCAAGTAAAAATCCACATTATTGTTATTTAATTTCAACATTTCTAAGAATGTTTTTCTTTAGATTTTTCTACTTTAGAATAAGCAATACTGATGCTTGTTCATGCTCTTTTCTTAATGTGTAATACTGAAATCTGACCTTCAGCGTGTTACCTACTGGTATATTTTCTTTTTCCTATTTTAGTACCAACTAAGACTTTGACATTTTAGAGGTCAGATATAATTCCTTCCAATATGAAAGTCCCAGAGTAACACCTGTAGGTAAAACAAAAGAAAATTAAAAAGTTTTTACTTTAAAGTAACAAATCTTGGGGGAAATTAGGGAAGTGTGAGTAGGCATAATGTTGATGAGTTTATTAAAGTAATTTAGAAAAATACAGCACAGTTAGACCATAAACTATGGCCCTAATGATCTAAGGTCAGTACGCTCCATTATGATTCACGTCTGCTTTCAGAGGCTTTGCTTATATTCACTGCTCCCGTGAAATGTTTGAATGTTTAACTTGCCCTTCTTTTCCTGTAGTCGTTACGTTATATGCGACTCTCGGAGGTCCAGCAATTGTTCATGGCTTAAATGAAACAGAGGTGACCAACATCATTACTAGTAAAGAACTCTTACAGACAAAGTTGAAGGTGAGGCCCGGAGTTATTATAACTGTCTGATACTTTAGAATTTCCAGTGTCATGAGCTGTATTATTGATACTTAGTTCTTTTATGATCTTTAAAATCCTTAATGTCTGTATAAACTTTTAGGAATATCATAATTTTATTACTTTCCTTTAGAAAAGAAAAAGTGGATTTCGTATGTAATTATGTGTAAGGAGTGCAGACAGTTAACAGACTGGTCATATGCCTATGTCTACGGTGTAATGATTATAACTTTTCTTTACTGTGCTCATCTATTTTCTACTCTGTTTTCAATAAATTTGTAATTTTGAAGGTTTATTTTTAAGCTAGTAATTCATTTATCTTACTGAAGCATTGAGTGGTTATGAGTTTTTAGAATTTTTTAAAGGAAAAAGGAGACTATGAAACTGTAGATAAAAGGGGTTTCTGCAGTCTCTAGACAACGCTCACCACTGGTTATCTAAGACGTTAGCTTCTTTTGGTCTGCGTAGCAGCTGTGGGCATTTGTCTGCAGAGTGGACAGTGGGAATCTCAGCCACGTGTTAAACAAGCTGGTCTTTCTTTTCTCCTCTTGGTTTCTTGTTCCCATCCATTGTCTTGCAGCAGTAACAGCATCTGCTATGACAGGACAGTGAAAAGGGGACCTTTCACAACTGGCACGTAGATGTAAGAGTGGGATTGCTTAGGCCTTGCGGCTTCTAAGCACAGTGCTTTCTAACAGTCTAGTGCAAACGTGTTTTTGACGAAGTATTTAATAGTTTCAGAATGATGTAGCAACATCGAAAACTTTCCTCCCTGTTTTGAGGGGCTGAGCTTTGGGGATTAACCCTAGAATGTATCTGACATGGCTGAAACAAAAGTGCACAAACCTTTATTATTTCCCATTAACGAACTCTGAAGCTTTGTTTCCATCCTACCCTAAAAGTCTGTTTTGAGCTCCCAACGGAAGAGAAGTGGAAGCGGAAAGGCACTGGTGAGGGTTGTCCTCTAATTATGCCCACCGTGGGGTGGCCGACAGGGTGGCGTCAACTTCACCAAGGCAGGTCTCTCTCCAGGGGTCACAAGTAGAAAAACAAAAGGCAGAGAAGCAGAGGGCGCAGTGTTCTTGAGTCTTGGCAAGCTTTTTCAGGACTCTTGGCCCATCATTTAAAGTCTCTTGTGGTTTTATAAAACCGTAGCAGAGTCAAGCACCTGGAATGTGTGTGTCAGTCAGCATCTCCTGATTGCCACCTTCCCAGCAGGAAACGCGTTGTTCCACTGTCTTTTGAAGTGAAGAACAATGAAATGATTGGTTTCCACAGCGTCTCTAAAATACGCGTACCCGAAATACGCGTACCCGAAATAGCACAAAGTTGCAAAGAATAAAATAATTTTACATTTCTGTTTCTGAAATGGAAAAGAGCACAAAGCTGATTTAAACATTGTGATCTAACTACTAGAAACATTTAAAAATTTTTTCTTCCGTTTTATACACATTAGAGAGAAGAAAATAGAAAGAATCTTGATGATAGTGCTTACAAAGAGATTTCACTATAACCTTCTAAAGGGATCCAGAAAGATCGTAGACATGCTCATTTCTGTTCCTGGGAGTTGACTTGGCTTCCTTTTCTTCTTGCTCAGTGCCTACTGTTGTGTTATTTTTTGCTGCAGTCACATTTGCATATGTGTATGATATTTATTTTCTGACTTATTAGGACATTGACATCATAATTGCTTTCTATAATGGCCGATCTCTTGGCCAGGATTTGTGATTTGGTTATTTTATTGCTCTTCCTGACAGAACTCTTGGTTTTTCCGTATGCATTCCTCTCCCGGGTCCCCATTTATTAAAGGCACTGCCACAAACCAAAATGCTCAAGGCGGAAAACTAGGAGTTTGATCTCTG
>NW_006431920.1:7234469-7239165 GCF_000325575.1 Pteropus alecto | reverse complement strand
TATAAACTTTTAGGAATATCATAATTTTATTACTTTCCTTTAGAAAAGAAAAAGTGGATTTCGTATGTAATTATGTGTAAGGAGTGCAGACAGTTAACAGACTGGTCATATGCCTATGTCTACGGTGTAATGATTATAACTTTTCTTTACTGTGCTCATCTATTTTCTACTCTGTTTTCAATAAATTTGTAATTTTGAAGGTTTATTTTTAAGCTAGTAATTCATTTATCTTACTGAAGCATTGAGTGGTTATGAGTTTTTAGAATTTTTTAAAGGAAAAAGGAGACTATGAAACTGTAGATAAAAGGGGTTTCTGCAGTCTCTAGACAACGCCCATGAAAATAACTTCTGATTTTTTTTTTTTTTAAATTTACAAGTTTATAAGTGAATTCCTTCCCCTTTCCCCTGTACTTTATTATTTATTTATTAGCCTCTTACAAACGTGAGAGATTTGGCCACATAGTTTGGGCAGCCTATATTTACATGCCCATTTTGTGAGGAAATAAAAGATTTACTGAAGAACAAGGTACACACAATAAATCTAATGCTATAAAGTAGTAATTGAAATTTCAGACCAATATTTATTTCTCCATCTTAAAAAAGTGATACTTATACCAGCGTACCCCTCCTTCCTTTTTTGAGGCAAGAAATTAATAATTCAGTAAATACGATAAACTACCTTTCTTGTGTCCTGGATTATTTGCTGAGCAGTTTCACGAAGAATGATGAAGAACATGACGAATGCTTGTGTTTCTCCAGGACATAGTTTCTTTAGTCCCACGTCTGCGGCACATCGTCACTGTCGATGGCAAGCCACCAACCTGGTCTGAGTTCCCCAAGGGCGTCATCGTACACACCATGGCCGCAGTGCAGGCTCTGGGAGCCAAGGCCAGCATGGGTATGTCACAGCTCCCCAGTTCCCTGGATATGTTCTGTGGTGACCATGTTCTCCAGATTCATTCCAAATATTTGATCCTAAAGTTAAAGTCAAGGGACTTACCAGTTTTCCTCACCATCACTTGGGGAAGTATAAGGTCATTTTAGGTACACTTACATCTACCCTTTAAAGAGATTTAAGGAAAAATACAAACAATATATGAATGTTCTAAAAGTAGCATTTATTTGACATTAGTTTAAAATGCGCTTTACATTATACAGTTTCTCTGTTTTCTTGTTTTAATGGTTTTAAACAATTTGAACTTAGCTTCATAAATGATGCCATTAAACTTGGCCTCTGTGAATCATCTGTGTTAACAGATCGAGAGGCGAGCCTTAGACCCCTCCTCTTCTGTAACCCTGCTCCAACGCTGCCTTTTCCAGAGGGGGCAAGGTTTCATCCTCCAACCAGCACACTGAGGCCTGTGACTCTGGAAGTTCCTACTTTCAAATAGTGTCTAAAAATTGTTAGCACGCTGGAGTTTAGGGCTCTCGCAAACAGCCACTGGGGTGCTGGGGCTGTTTTTCCTTTACAGTTGGAAACGTGGTGATGAATTAGAAGTACATGTTGGCTCAGCTCGGGAACGGGGCTACGCTGACATTAATTTGGAGCATCTTGAATGTTAGGTGTCGGTGGAACATTCAGATGTTGATATCTGTTGGGGAGTGGCCTCCACAAGTCTGGTACTCTAGAGTTAAGTTTGGAGTTAAGAGATTTAGCAGTTGGAAGCAGTTAGGTTCTCATTATAGCTGTGGAGTAGATGAGGCCACCCACAGAGGATGGTGCCTCCAGAGGCCACCGAGGACGGGTCAGAGAGGAAGAAAGAAAGTGTGTGTAGCTCACGGAAGCCAAGGGAAAGGAGGTCTTGGTGAGGCAGGAGCCACGAGCAGGACCAGCTCAGACCACACAGGGGTTGCAAGGGGCTGCCTCGCCTTGGGTAGTTCCAAGATTAATTCAGGCAGATCAACAGTACCATCCAGACCCCACTTCTCTTTGTGTACTGTGTCACCTCGGTAGGGTGTTGGCCACTGTCCTTAGGCATGTGCACATGGAGGACATTAATCCAGGATTTTGAGTGTAGCCAAGTTAACTTTACCACTGGGTGGCAGAGACAATTTCTACAAATGCCTGGGTACCCTAGTCCAGCCACCCTGTGTTTTAGTTGAATTGCTGGCATAGCCTTTTGCCTCCCTACCTCCTTTCCTTCCTTTCTTAAGTTAGGTAGCCACACGGCAGCCCAAGTGATCCTGTCACAGATGAGGGCAAGCCCCTCTTTGAAACAACGGTGCTTTCCACCCCGTAGTGAAGTCTGAAGTCCTTAGCGTGGCCTCAGGCTCTACATGAGGTGGTCGCGGCCTTCATTTCCTGCCACTTCCCCCTCTTTCTCACTGTCCCCCCCAAACTGCTCGCTGGTCTGGACCAGTGCCAAGCACAGTCTTACCTCAGGGCCTTCGCACTTGCTTATTTTCCACTTTCTCACTTTACCCAGGTCTTCACTAAAATAGCAACTCTACAGAAAGGCCTTTCCTGGCTTTTCCATCTAAATAGCTTCTCTCATCTTTTCACCTTGTCTTGCTTCATTTTTCTTCATAGCTCTTACTATATTATAGGTTTATATGCTTGTCTGTCTCAAGAGAATATATGTCCCTTATATGCAGGGACTTGATCTGTTTTGCTGACGTTTGTATGATTACAATTAATAGTTGTTGCATTGAGTTAACAAATAAATGATTATGAAAAATTGGCGATATGGCTAAATTTCTTAGAAGTGCGTTTTTTTCCTCTGATACAGATAACAGACCTCAGAGCAAACCAGCGCCGACAGACATCGCAGTAATCATGTACACCAGCGGCTCCACGGGGCTGCCCAAGGGCGTCATGATCTCCCACAGCAACATCATTGCTGGCGTGACGGGGATGGCGGAACGGATTCCGCGCCTGGGGTGCGTCCTCCTGGCCCGATGCGCGCATGCGCGGCGGTGCGGTGTCTACGTCTGTCGTTACATTAATGTGTGTTATTTAGCAGTTAGTCCTTTGGAGTCTATTTACAGTAGGCGTTCCCTTCAAAAAAGAACATTAAAATTAATTACAGAACAGTTATAGTCATGAAGTTTAAAATGCAGTTTATAGATATCATCGTTAATAGTTAACTTTTTTACTTAAAACTGCAAATTTACAGCCATCCCCCTCTCCCCCACCCTTTCTTTTAACAAGTCTTCAGCTTTCGCTCCTGTCCCCTCCTACAGGCCACCTGCTCACCTGCCCAGGAGCAGTCAAGCATTGTGACTAACACTTAGATTCTGGAATGAGCCTGCCTGGTTCATGTTCTGGTCTCGTCACTTAATAGCTGTGTGACTTTGAGAAAGTTACCCTTTTCTGGGCAAAATAGGGATAACGAGAACTGTCAGCGTTCCTGTGAGAGTTTATTAAGCTGACACTCGCCCGTGGTAAATGCTAGTGAATGTCCTCATCGTCATCTGCGGTTATTACCAACCATCCTGATTTCTCGAATATTTTCACTTTCTCTGCCTCCCTACAATAATTGGCTTATAATGACTTTCATTTACAGAGAGAAAAGCTAAATGAAATCAGGTATACTTTGCCAAAGAAGGCAGGAAGTGTGTAATTTTGAAATATTTCCATTTTAAATGGTTAAAGTAAAAAAAATAAAAAATAAAAAAAAGTGCTAGTGTCCAGAGGTTAAACGCTCAGTGTCCCGAAAACTTGGTCTCTATTAGACTGTCTTATTCTTCAGGGCTCTGACGGTTAAGTGTTTGTATGTTTTTATTTTATAGACTGTTCTGTATGTCAGCTCCATTTTATTTTTATAGTTTTCTTTTGAGGTCAGAGACCCTCATCATCAGCATCATCAGACATCTGATGTCATAGGTTCCCACACAGAGTAAGTTAAGTTCCTGTGTCCCCGACAGCGATAGTGGTAGGCAAAGGGTATATGCGATTGCACGGTGATCAGAACAAAAGTAGCTGTGGGAGTGAAATGATCAGACGGATATGGATTTTTTTTTTTTTTTGATGCAATCTCTTTAAAAATGCAGCTGCCAGAGGAGAGAGAAGACCCCCTAAAGGCCCAGAGTGAAGTGAGGCTGTGTTTAATTATACCCCCCATTCTACACATTTGGCAAATAATTGCTGAGTGCCTACCATGTGCCAGGTGCTGTTGTCGGCACCAGAGAGACGGTAATGAACAGGACACGCAGGTTACTCTTCTCACGGATCTTATATTTGTAAGGAGGAAGAGACAATAAATAAGTTAACAGTTAATAACTACTGTGAAGAAATACAGCTGACTGGAGATGAAATATAGCCGTTCCGGGTAGGTTACGGCCCAGTGGAGGCCTGAACAGCAGCCGGAGCCAACTTTGCGAAGGTCTGGGTAACGAGCCCCGTGTGCAGTGGGACAGGATGGGGCGGTGGCTCTCACACAGGGAATCTTATATTTGTAAGGAGGAAGAGACAATAAATAAGTTAACAGTTAATAACTACTGTGAAGAAATACAGCTGACTGGAGATGAAATATAGCCGTTCCGGGTAGGTTACGGCCCAGTGGAGGCCTGAACAGCAGCCGGAGCCAACTTTGCGAAGGTCTGGGTAACGAGCCCCGTGTGCAGTGGGACAGGGTGGGGCGGTGGCTCTCACACAGGGACGAGCCCGGTCGGGTGAGGCACTTAAGGGTGCAGACTGTAAGAAGGCATTCCGACCCTGAGAGTCGGTACCCCCTCAAATTCTGTGCCCAGGCGC
>NW_006431920.1:7200205-7227290 GCF_000325575.1 Pteropus alecto | reverse complement strand
TAGCCAAGTTAACTTTACCACTGGGGGGCAGAGACAATGTCTACAAATGCCTGGGTACCCTAGTCCAGCCACCCTGTGTTTTAGTTGAATTGCTGGCATAGTCTTTTGCCTCCCTACCTCCTTTCCTTCCTTTCTTAAGTTAGGCAGCCACACGGCAGCCCAAGTGATCCTGTCACAGATGAGGGCAAGCCCCTCTTTGAAACAACGGTGCTTTCCACCCCGTAGTGAAGTCTGAAGTCCTTAGCGTGGCCTCAGGCTCTACATGAGGTGGTCGCGGCCTTCATTTCCTGCCACTTCCCCCTCTTTCTCACTGTCCCCCCCAAACTGCTCGCTGGTCTGGACCAGTGCCAAGCACAGTCTTACCTCAGGGCCTTCGCACTTGCTTATTTTCCACTTTCTCACTTTACCCAGGTCTTCACTAAAATAGCAACTCTACAGAAAGGCCTTTCCTGGCTTTTCCATCTAAATAGCTTCTCTCATCTTTTCACCTTGTCTTGCTTCATTTTTCTTCATAGCTCTTACTATATTATAGGTTTATATGCTTGTCTGTCTCAAGAGAATATATGTCCCTTATATGCAGGGACTTGATCTGTTTTGCTGACGTTTGTATGATTACAATTAATAGTTGTTGCATTGAGTTAACAAATAAATGATTATGAAAAATTGGCGATATGGCTAAATTTCTTAGAAGTGCGTTTTTTTCCTCTGATACAGATAACAGACCTCAGAGCAAACCAGCGCCGACAGACATCGCAGTAATCATGTACACCAGCGGCTCCACGGGGCTGCCCAAGGGCGTCATGATCTCCCACAGCAACATCATTGCTGGCGTGACGGGGATGGCGGAACGGATTCCGCGCCTGGGGTGCGTCCTCCTGGCCCGATGCGCGCATGCGCGGCGGTGCGGTGTCTACGTCTGTCGTTACATTAATGTGTGTTATTTAGCAGTTAGTCCTTTGGAGTCTATTTACAGTAGGCGTTCCCTTCAAAAAAGAACATTAAAATTAATTACAGAACAGTTATAGTCATGAAGTTTAAAATGCAGTTTATAGATATCATCGTTAATAGTTAACTTTTTTACTTAAAACTGCAAATTTTAACCGACAAATCCCTTAATTTAAATTAATCGGTGTTGTTACTTCTGTAGTCATTTTTATACCTAAATGTGTTAAAATTCAGGTGAACAAAATAACTTAATATATCCGGTACACGATTACTGAGGTTCTCTATTCAGTCACACTCCATTAGTAGCAGGATGGGGTGGAGATCACGGCGCCGGAGACTGGTGGGGCAGACCAGATGGGCCTCCAGGGACTGAAAAGGGACGGGTCCCAGAGACGGGATCAGTATGCCGATGGCTGATCCGGTGCAGTGGTTGGATATTTTTGATGCCCTTGTGCACAGAAATTACACACCCATGCGTGCGTGTGCACATACTGCTTACTGTGGAATTGGATTTGGTGGCGAAGAAATTTGTCATGTGTGCATAGCCTTCAGAAAAAATTAAGAGCAACAGTTCCCTTGTGAATTTGCCTCAGTTGCCCTTCATAGTTAGGGGATGGGGACCGTTCTTGAAATAGACTCACATACATGCGTGTACATTTTCTTATATGAGGTATAATTCCGTTTAACTCTCAGAACAGGACTCTTCTTTCTGTAATCTTCCTGGCTGACAGTGGCGGATTCTGTTTGAACTCTCTGTGGATTCTATTTGAACTCTGGCAGCCCACTGGCTTTAAAGACCATTTCCTCCTTGGATGATTTCTACTGTCGGAAAGAACGCTTCATTTTTCTCCCCCCAAACTCCTATTTCTTCTGCCTTAGCACTTGGCTTCTGCAACACTCATACTTGATGAATGAGCGTCTTCAAGTAGGACTGGAAACAAGGCCACTTGCTTAGAGTGTCTGCCCCCTCAGTTTTAGGCTGAGCTGGAGTCCTTTTTGCCTTCACACCCCCAAGTGTCTGTCTCTCTCACTCACTTTCCCTCTTCCCAAATCGACGCCCTGACGTACCCTTCAGGCTTGCTCCCATAGCAGTCACTCTCAGCAGAGACGGCACCTCATGGTTGCTTCTTCTGTCTCCCTCTTCTTTCAGAGAGGAAGACATTTACATCGGATATTTGCCTCTGGCCCATGTATTAGAATTAAGTGGTGAGCTCGTTTGTCTTTCTCATGGATGCTGCATTGGCTACTCATCACCACAGACTTTAGCAGATCAGGTAAATTAAATGTCTGTGTTCAGATACTAAAAAATCGTAATTATTTTTAACACATTTCCCCCCATCAATTTGACAATATTTTGTAAAGATGATAGTTAATCATTTTTAAATAAGCACTTCCCTTTTAAGTGCCTATTAGAATACGAGTAAATTAAAATGTTGAATTTATAATATGCTTTTTGGTCTAAGAATTCCTTTGAATTTTTAAAATAAGGATCACTTTATATAGATTTTTTTTTTTCTCTCTCTATAGTCTTCAAAAATAAAAAAAGGAAGCAAAGGGGATACATCCATGTTGCGGCCAACACTAATGGCAGCGGTTCCGGTAAGAATTGACCATTAATTAATATTGCGTACTAAAGAAGTGTCATCTGCTTCAGAGGATAAATGCTAGTGGAAAAGATATTGTTGTCAAGGTAGTTTATGTAGGATTTATTCCTTATCGATTATCTATATTGTTTTAAGCTCTGCAGGATTTATTCAGCCTTATTTTAGCTTTTTTTTTTTTTCTTATTTTCAGCATCTGTATGATATTATCAGCTCCTTTCCCTAAGTAGCTTCTTGTTCGGATCATTTTCATGAGATCTGTTTGCTCTTAGTAGAACCCTGAAACCCTGCAGGAGATAGGCGAGGAGGCTTAAGATCACCTCCTCCTAAATAGGCAAGTCACACGCTTACCTCCTGAGTCCTCAGGGACAGTCTGTTATAGACACCCCCAAAAAGAAGTTGGTGTACCTTCGAGTTACCTGAGAAGCACTGTGCACCCCAATATAATACCAGCCCTGGGGAGGGGTCTGAGGGTAAGATCAGTAGAAGTGGGATTCAGTGATTTTCTGTCTCTTTAAGTTTTATGTGGCTTTCTGAATTTGTTTGTCATTGTTGGGAATTTTATTGTCAGATACCTGAGTGCTCACATCCAAGCATAATTATACAGTTATTCCAAGGTCAAATATAAATGACCAGCAGTTTTGGAATTTCTGTAGGTGTATAGTTTTCTTAGTCGTATTTTACTTTAAAATTTCAGTTGTGTAAAAATTAAATATAATTTAAAATTGTAGAGGAAAACTTTTGAAGTCTTTAAAGTTTGCTTCATAGTAATAGGCCTACCAATCAAAGTGCAGTGCGGACAAGGGAGATTATGGCAGCATCGAAACTCAGCTACCAGCCAGAAGAACCCCACGTGCCTCTTGTGAGCAGAGAACGTGGTACTCCATGTCTTTATGAGATAGAGTTATGAGAATTTTAAAAACCATTTGATATAGTTAGTTGTTCATTTGTTTAGTGAGTTTAGTTTTTAGTTCAGAATAAATAAGATAAACAAGAAAAGCAATATAAAGAATCAATAATGATAGCTATTACTGCTCTAAAGCTTTCATTTCTTTTTTTACTACTCATATGAGCATCTAGATATATTTCTGCTATTAAAAATTGTTTTTACAGAAATCTCAATTTTAAACTAACCATGACTCTATTTTAAAAGTTTGTTCCTGATAGAATATATCTTTTAAAATGCCTCAATACTGACAATAATCTGATGTTAAGATTTTAATATGCGTACGGCAGCTGATAGCATTATTTACTGTATACTCGTTTTTATACATCTAGGAAATCATGGATCGGATCTACAAAAATGTCATGAATAAAGTGAATGAAATGAGTAGTTTTCAACGTAATCTCTTTATTCTGGCCTATAATTACAAAATGGAACAGATTTCAAAAGGGCGTAGTACTCCCCTGTGTGACAGGCAAGTAAAGGCCCTCCCTCTTGATAATTTAGTCATTTTGTTCACATTAATAGCCTTGTTAATTGAAATAGTAATGAGCAATAAATTTATTTTACAAAACCAAAGAGACTCTTTAAAAATCCATCTTGCATAAGAATATGAGCAATTAAAAAAGATTGCAATGTTATTTGAAAAAAATTTCACTTACAGTTCTATTGTATTGAATAGTATGTTTATATTTTATGTGGACACATGATTTTAATTATTTTGAGGAAGTTTCTTTTTGCTTTTAAATTTACTTCGATATAAATATAAAATGGCAACTAAATATGATTTTCTTGTGTTTAACGTATTAAATGACCAGTCTTACCATAAACTGTTAATTTTTTGTTTTTGTGGTGCTAATAAAGTAAATTTAATTTATTAAATAGCCTAAAAATTAGAAAATAAAAGTATGCTATTTATATTTTTTATGGAAATATTAGTATGGTTTTCAGATGCTACACATTTTTTAAAACTTTATAAATTTTTTCCTGCCTTTTAGTTATCTCTAACATGATATATAACCTTTTTTGTAAAGCCTGTTCATATTATTTTTAAGAGTAATTATTTAAAAAAAAATGATTGCCACTTGGTCTTTGCCTTTTTCAAAGTTACTTTAAAAAACCCTCCTTTTGATCAAGGTAGTAAGCAATCTTTTTTTTATTTGTGTATTTTCAGAAACATTTCAGTTAGATGTTTGAATTGTTTTCTTTTTTAAAAAATTTACCAGTTATTTTTAAACAATTAACACTTCCGAACTTGAATTAGTAAAAATTTTAAAAAGACATTGACGTATACAAACATACGCATTTCTAATGCAGTAAGCTAACGCAAAAAATTAATTTGCTTTTAATACTAAATTGTATAAAGATATAGTATGATTTTTCAGTGTTCATATCACATGTATTATACGTTGATATAAAATGAATTGTTCTGGTCATTAGCAGGGGTTTTCCATTACTGTACAAAATTAAACTGATAATTTTGAATTCAACTATTACTTGAAAAGTATTTAAGAGAAAATCCCATGTCCTTTACTTGGTTGAACTTCTAAAAATTAAGATTTAAATAGTGGTTCAAGAGAACCTGTTGAACTGGCTATGTGGCCTTAGACAAAGCACTTAATCTCAACATTTCATATATCAAAATGGGGAGATTAGTCTGTATGACTTGGGAAATACCATTCAGTTCTACAATCCTGTGATTCTCTGATTAATTTCTTAGGCTTATTTTCCGGAAAGTTCGAAGCTTGCTCGGTGGAAACATTCGGATTCTGTTGTGCGGGGGTGCTCCACTGTCCGCAACCACACAGCGATTCATGAATATCTGCTTTTGCTGTCCTGTTGGTCAGGGCTATGGACTCACCGAGTGTGCTGGAGCCGGAACGATCACAGAAGGTCAGTGCGCACAGTGGAGGGTCGGGCCGGAGCGGGCAGCTCCAGGTGGTTTGGTTGTGGGTGATAGGAAAAGAGTGGTTAAAGTGTTTATTTGAGTAGCAGAATAATGGTAAGTTCTGTGTTCTCTGATGATTGATAGAAGGTTTTAGAATGCAGTAGGTGTATCTAATAGTCAGTAATTTATCTAGAAGACTTTTGCACATTAAACTATGTAATATTAAAAACTACTTACTACTTAGCACTCTGGATAAGAAGTTTTAGTACCAGGCATTGGCTATATTGTATACATTTATTTTGTTACATCAGTTATTAAATTTCTGTTTATATAGAAAATTAACATGTTTTGTCTAGTTGTTTAGGTATGTGTATTAAGGCTGAAGTTCAGAAATGTTTCGTGGGGGTGGTGGTGATCTGTGTAAGTATAGAGAGAGAGTAGGTTCAGGTCTAGAGAACGTAATTTTCAGAGTTTATCATGAAGACGTGGTGGAGGAGGTGACCCGAGCGTTCCCATGTGAATCCTGTAGCGTCGCGTGTGTCCCAGCTGTGGGAGAATGTGCTTCCTAGTCCTAGAAAGAACTGTTTCTACTTTGTATTTTCTAGATACTGATAGATACTAAACCTCTTAACTGATGATTTTTCCCTATTTGCCTTGAGTACTTCTGTGTACTATTCTTATGCCAAGTTTATCTTGCATTACTTCTGTATTTTCCTTTTTTTCAGTTATGTTCTCTGTATTTTATGTATTTTTGGAAGCTACTTCTAAATTTTGTTTCGCAGGAGGTACGCAAGCAATCTTAAATACGTACACATATGGTTCCTTTCTTTTGAAGATCCTTAATTTCTGTTTTTAAGATTCACATTGATTGTATGATTAATCAGTTACACTGTGTTGCCCGTAAGACTCTGTAAAGTATTAAATCTCAGCATTTCTGATATTTGATCTTTGAAGAAGAAACTCAATTGCAATAGTAATTTATAATAGTGGTGGGTTCTTTTCCCAGATTATTGAAAGTTTGGAATCTTAATCTCCGGCCTGGGCTTTGAACTCTTTATTGTATGAATTTAAATAGGGCGTGATAGCATGACTGACATCCCAGGTCTCATGTTGAAATAGTGATACACGGGAGAAGATGGGAGGGGTGGTTTGTCCTGCAAAGCTGTCGGGTCTGCTACACAGGGGAATATGTGTAAACCATTGTGCTCCATTATTCCTTAAGGGAGGGGCTATAAGCTCATGAACCAGGCAGCTACTTAAATGAGCCAAGCGGGCCCCGATGTAAGAAAATGTGATGGGTAAGGAATCTGGGGGACTGGAGCAGACATGCCCCGGTAACGGGGACTGCACCTGCTGGAAAGGCAGGTCCATTGTTCCAGGAGATTCTACACTTACACATAAAATGTCTTGAATTTTAAATGTCAATAATCAATTCAGATTAAAAACAAAACAAAAAGAAGAACTCAGTGTGGGCCACACAGCCTGTGGTTCATCAGCTTGTGACTTCTGCTTTTAAGGATTCTCTGACGATACCTAAGCTTTGGGATAATTCATCATTTTTGGTAATTTAGAAAAATGAAGCCATTTATTAACTATTGTAATCAAATACTTTTTTCATTTGCATCTTAGTGTGGGACTACAATACTGGCAGAGTGGGAGCGCCATTAGTTTGCTGTGAAATCAAATTAAAGAACTGGGAGGAAGGTAAAAACTTATTTTAACCAGAGAGCATTAACTTGTATAATATTAAGCTTTAGAATTAGAATTGTGCTTCATTTTCTTCCTTATTTTAGTATATAAAATTCCTCACAAGTGCTCATTTTTGTCTTTGTAGTAGAAATATTTTATCTAGAGCTACGTGAATATATTTATTTTGCTTGTTTCAAAGATGATTCTGAAGAATTATAATTTTTATTTTGCTTATTATTTTATTACACAAATACAAGTAAGAATTATGCCAAAACTTGAGAAATGTTATAAATAATCATTAACTTTTGTAGAAGCAAAATCATAAGATTTATTCTATGAAATTAAAGATATTTTATATGTTTTTTCTTTTTTTTTCCCCTGAGGGCTTCAACCAAAGATTATCAGAAGGAAATTTTCCCTATAATTCCATAAAAATTTGTTGCTTATGCCACTTAAATACTAATTACTTTTTAAGTTTTTTATTTGATCCTGTCAACATGTACATATTATCTATGATTTGTTTGGATTTTTTTTTCTTTCATACAAAGTAAAGATAAAGATGCTAATGCTCAGATGTAATTTTTCAGCTGTCTTTTAGCAGAATTTGAAAAGGTTCAATAAATTTAAACTTGGAGTCATTCTGAAATTATACGGACTAAATCTTCTAAATATTTAGTAATGCACCTAGTTTTCCGTTGATCGAGTTTTGTTCATTCATGTATTGCTTTATTTCCTTTGAGAAGCTCTAATTGGAATAAAATTGTAAGTCCCTGTTTAGAAACTAACAGTTTGAAATTTTCACATGGTGCACATGGGGATAAAAATATTGAATTAACTGTAAGTTATTCTGTGTTTATTAGGTGGGTACTTTAATACCGATAAACCACATCCCAGGGGTGAAATTCTTATTGGTGGCCAAAATGTGACAATGGGATACTACAAAAATGAAGCAAAAACAAAAGCTGATTTCTTTGAAGATGAAAATGGACAGAGGTGGCTCTGCACTGGAGACATCGGAGAGTTCGACCCTGACGGCTGCTTAAAGATTATTGGTGAGCCCTCTGATCTGTTTTTTGAAAGTGGATGTTTCTGAAATAGTTTTTAAAAAGAGATTCCGTGTGTTTGGAGAAGCCGTTTAATCACGTAAGAATATATCTTTATGTAATGTTGCTATGGTCTGTTGCATTATCCCTGGAATATAAAAATTTACAGTAGGGACCGGGCGGAATTAAAAGGCCTACACATTATAAGGTCCCAACCTGTTCAACAGCGTGTTATTTTTAATTGTTATTAGCTAACCCTTAAAGAGGCAACTTCTGAATAGGGAACACTCAACTTCTGTGAATTCCTTGCTATCCAGAGGTCCTTGGACAGGGCTCCCTACTGCCAGCGCCATGTCCGTGCCTGTGAGAACTGAGGCCTGGCAGCTCGGCAGGGCGACAGTGTCTCCTGTTTATCCTCTGGGACCGCTTTTCTCAGTTAACAGCGTTTCTCCCCAGTCTTGCTAACGAGAGCCTGGGAGGAAACGAGAGACTGTCCCTTCTGCTCCGCACACCTGACCCAAGGCCCTGATTCACCATGCGAAATGGGCTCAACGTCGCTGTCTCCTTTCTCTCTCCCTCTCAGCACAGATCATGGGTTAGGCCTGTACCTTGTCACCCTGTTGCAAGAAATTCCTCTCTTCGCCTCGCTTGTCCCGCTCAGACGCGCCTCCTCACTGCCTTGGTGTGACCGCTAAACACTCATCTCACTGGGCCGGGCCACTTTCTTTTTTTTTCTCCTTGAGGCTCGGTTCAGGGTTCCTGTTGGTGTGTGGCCCAGTTCACCTCTCCACCTCCGTCTGGGCTGTGGCCTTCGCTGCTGCGGTACCTCAAGCTGACCCTTCTCTGTCCTCTGCCAGTGCTCGGCCACCTGGCCCCCAATCGGTCCTCCGTCAGGCCCGGGCGCAGGCTTCCCTCGCCAGAGTTCTTCCCAAGTCAGCGGGCCGGGGTCTTGGCACAGCACAGCCTGCCCTGTCGTGTTGAAGTGGCGTGGTTTTGCATCATGTGTCTCTAAGTAGGGCGTGGTCTTTCGGGTCGCCCTGAGTATATGCTTTCCTTCCTGGTACTGATGTGTATACCAGGAATATAGCTGTTCAGCAGAACATACCTGAAGCCCTGCTAAAGGGGCCCCTTCATCAGAAGCTAATTTTTTTTAAGGAATGTATTTAATAGTACAAAAATTAGGGCTTGATTTTATTATGCGCTTTTAGTTTTAGCATGACTATTATGGTAAACTTAATTATAGCACATTACTTAGGGAATGGCCAGTATTTATGTGTATTAAAGGTGTTACTAACATGACCCTCCAATGTCTCCCCTGCCCCGGCCTTTGTCTTGCACAGACCGTAAAAAGGACCTCGTAAAGCTGCAGGCAGGGGAGTATGTTTCTCTCGGGAAAGTAGAGGCAGCTCTGAAGAACCTGTCACTGATAGATAACATTTGCGCATATGCAAACAGGTGAGAAAGCAGAGCTCATGCTACTTTTACTAAAAACATTTCGTGTGCTACCGGCGTTTCCTCCTGATATGGGCTTTCTTTGTAAAATTATACAAATAACTCTTCCTTCTTCTTTCTTGTTGTCTCTGAGGACGGCCCTTTGTCTCATGTCTCTTTCCTCCTCTTCCTCCTCGTCTTCCTCTGTGTCCGTGTTTTGTTTTATCTCTCGCTTCAGTGTCCTGTGTGATAGGGAGGTGAAGAAAAGAACGTCCTTCCTGCTGCCTTGGTGCCCCCTGGCTCTCTGTCCCTCTGCTTAGGGAGGCTTTGCAGAACCAGTCTAGAGGAAAGGGGAGCGAAAAAGAAGGTGGGGTGGCGGTCAGCAAGCAGGGCTGTTCTCGGTTCCTACTGCCCTGCTCTCAATGTGAGCCGCTTGGGACCCTGGCCTTCTGCCTTAAGTTGCGTGAAGCCCACAGTGATTTACAGGCAGCCGGGAAGGAGAGATCGAAGTTAAAATCCCAGAAATTCTTGGGAAATGAGTTGGAATTTTAGATCGTCACTCCGATTACCTTTTCCCTGATGGTACTGCATGCGATAAGTATTTTCCAGTGTTTGTGGTCAGATAGTTTGTGGCCAACGTAGGAACCTTAACTACAGCAGTTGACATAGTAATTATTATGAAAAAACAGGATCTGGTATCAGAAGAACCAATTTAGAAACAGACTTTGATTGCCAAATGACTTATCACGTTGATTTATAAACGATTCGGCCCTTTAATGAAGTATTTTCCCTAGCGATGCTACGGTTCTGGGTTTTACTTTTGTGCTATTCACCGGAACTGGCCTCTTCCTGATGCTGCTGCCTTGTCTTCAGGTGGCTGCCTTCAGCGGCAACACTCAGTTCCTCTGTCAACAAAAATTCTCTCAAAAGAAGAGAATAAATGCAATCACATTACTTTGACTTGCTGCCAAATTTCTTTAGATACAGTTTCTAATTTACATTAGCTTTTATTTTTGTTAAACCTGTTGATGCGAATTACTGATTTTTAAAATATGAATTTTCTAATATTTATAATTTTCTTTTAAAAATGTGTACATGGCTTTGTTTATACCAGTTACGTGTAGTTGAAATGGATTGTTATATGCCAGATTGAGGTTTATTAACCATGAATTCCGCCAAAGCATTGGAACGTATTATGAATCAGACAGTAAAAGTAGATATTGCATAAACTAAGTATGCCAGTACCAAATATGCCTCATGCATTCTCTTTAAAACTGTAAGGAGTTGGATACTAAAATGTCAGTGTAATCAGTAACTGCAGATAACGTGGTATGCCATTTAGTCATTAGCTAAGTTGCGCTTTATGTATTTCAGTTATCATTCTTATGTCATTGGATTTGTTGTGCCAAATCAAAAGGAGCTAACAGAACTAGCTCGAAAGAAAGGACTTAAAGGGACTTGGGAGGAACTGTGTAACAGCTGTGAAATGGAGAACGAGGTACTGAAAGTGCTTTCTGAAGCTGCTGTTTCAGGTGAGTGTGTCTCATACTGATTCTAAGACCTGAGATGGGAAGAGGGTACTTAGAAGTATTTATCCTCTTGTATTACAGAGCTTAGGTTACACCATTTCCTGCTCAGAAACCAATTGTTTTTTCCTGCCATTAGTAGATAGAACATACTTACCAGACCCCATTCAACCCCCGTTCAAGCCCTGCAGCGGGACACACGAGTCGCCCCTCCTGCGCCTGGCGCTTGCGTCAGAACACTCTGCACCTCTGCTTTCTGGGTCGGTCCTTTTCATCTCTTACTTCAGCGGCTTCCCAGGCCCTGCTCGGTTTCCTGGCCACCGCAGCACTTAGCGAATCACCCAGGACTCTGTTTTTACACTTTCTACGCTGTTAGTGTACTGGTAGTTTGTTGGACTAAGATGACCTATATTCCCTGTGGTGGTGTTTGGGGGTTGGGGGCACTGGGAGTGGGGGTGTGTGACAAGATTGGTTTAATATTGTTGGTTTAATAAAACAGTTATACCTTCTGAGTCATCAGCATTAAGTGTAATGCAAGTATGCACCTTTTTTCTCCTTGGATGTTATTCAAGTTTATTTAAAATGTAAATTGCATTTAACCAGATGGAATCATTATTCTGGCTCTTTATTTTAACAGTGATTATGTTTTGTTAGTATATCAGCTTGCAGTTAGTTTCCAGCATTTTTAGGTAACTTAAAACCTTGGACTGATGCTAAATTGAGTTAATAGATATTTGTTAGAAACCTACATAATTTCTAAGATAGAATACTGAAACAATAAGCATACTTTTAGATAGTTTTTGCTTATTTTTAAATTTTATTTATATTTTAACAACTTTATTGAGATAAAATTCAGGTATGAAACAACTCACTTATTTACTAGGTACAAGTAAATAGTTTTTCGTGTATTCACAGAATCGTACAGCCATCATCACAGTCAGTTTTAGAAGTGCTGTCACCCCAAAGAGAAATCCTGTGTCCATCAGTCACTTCCCATTATACTCCAAACCTCCTGCCCTTGGCAACCACTAATGTGCTTTATTTCTATAGATTTGCCTGTTCTGGGGATTTTGTTTCAATAGAATCATAACAATATATGTTTTTTTTGTGACTTGTTTCTTTCACTTAGCATAACGTTCATCCATGTTCATCGATGTTTCCTTGTAGCATGTAATATTTCATAATGTGGATATATATCCATTTTGTTTATCCATTCATCAGTTGATAGGCATTTGAGTTGCTTCTGCTTTGGCTGCTATTAAATAATGCTGCTAAGAGTATTCATATACAAGTTTCTGTGTGGACATGGTTATTTCTCTCGGGCAGATACTTAACAGTGGAATTGCTGAGCCTGCGTTCACTTCATGTTGGACCTTTGGAGGAACTACCTAGACTTGCTAGACTATTTTTCAAAACTACTTTCTAGAGTGGTGGCACCGTTTTATATTCCCACTAGCGTCGTATACAGTTTTCAGTTTCCCTCCATCCTTGCCAATACTTGTTATTGTTTATCCTTTTGATTCTAGCCATCCTAGTCTAGTGGGTGTGAACTGGTATCTCATTGTGGTTTTGATTTGTTTTTTTGGTGGTTAATGATGTTGAGCATCTTTTCGTGTACTTATAGGCCATTGTATATCTTCTCCAGAAAAATGTCTATTCCGATCCTTAACCCATTTTTTTAATGAGGTTATTTGTCTTTTTATTATTGAGTTGTATGTGTTCCTTATATAGTCTAGATATAAGTCCATTATCAGATATGTGATTTGTAAATATTTTCTCTCATTCTTTGGATTGTTTTTTATTTTCTTAATGGTATCCGTTAAAACATAACAGTCTTGATATGATACAATTTATTTAAAACTTTTTGTTGCTTGTACTTTTGATATCATCTGAGAAACCATTGCCTAAGCCAAGTCACAAAGGTATACCCCTGTGTTTTTTAGTTTTATAGTTTTAGCTCTTACATTTATGTCCTTATTTTGAGTTAATTTTTATATGTGATGCAAAGAAGGGATTCAGCTTCGTTCCTAAGCCAAGTCTGTATTTGAATAGAATCAGTATTGTAAGGAATTGGTGTCTGTGGTTATCGGGGGCTGGCCAGGCACAGCTGGTCTGCAGGGCAGACTGCTGAGAGGGTGGGCTGGGATTCAGGCACGACCACTCTGGTCCAGTGGGATTTTACTTCTCTGCGGACACCTCAGCTCTGCTCTTAAGGCTTTTCAACTGACTGAATCAGATCCACAGAGATTATCTAGGGGAGTTTTCCTCACGTAAAATGAACTGATTATAGACTTAATCACATCCATAAAAAACCTTCAAAGCGATACCTTAGATTACAGTTTTATTGGATAACTGGGAACTCTAGCCTAGCCCAGTTGACACACAAAGCTGACCACCATAGTCTACCCCGTGTCAGCTTGGCCCCTTTGTACATCTTCTTAAACCATAGTTAATGTCCAAGTAAAGACAACAATAAAGTCTGATCCCCACCTAGCATGGTACAGCTGGCCTGCATCCACCTGAAAATATGTTTCCCAGAGGAGGATGCAAACCCCGTGAGTGATTTTTACTCTTCTCCTTTGAGACCCTGTAAGTTAAATATTGTGATATAATGTTTACTCATTAATACATAATGTAACAGGAGAATAAGAGGGAGGAAAATGAAAGTATTTGCTTACCATGTATACAACAAAATAAGGAAGAAAACTTACAGTTATTACAGCCCTCATTTCACCAACTGCTCACGTGGTTGTAAGCTGTGTTTGTTTTCCTCAAACTCTGGTTTAGACGATAGTGCTCTGCATGCAGCATAATTGTGAGCCAGGTCATAGAGTCTAGCACTGAGCAGTCTGAAACTGAAAAACTCGCCTGGTCTTCCAGTGCTTGCTTTCCACTCCCGTGCATCTCGGGAATGTCACACTCTTCTGGCCCTGAAGTCCTGAGGCCCGAGCCATGCTGCTCTCGCTCATGCTGGTTTTTCCATTTGGAGACCACTCCTGGGATTCTTTTAATCTTTGAAGAATAAAACCTTGTGAGAAACCATTGCCTAAGCCAAGTCACAAAGGTATACCCCTGTGTTTTTTAGTTTTATAGTTTTAGCTCTTACATTTATGTCCTTATTTTGAGTTAATTTTTATATGTGATGCCAAGAAGGGATTTAGCTTCGTTCCTAAGCCAAGTCTGTATTTGAATAGAATCAGTATTGTAAGGAATTGTTGTCTGTGGTTATCGGGGGCTGGCCAGGCACAGCTGGTCTGCAGGGCAGACTGCTGAGAAGTAAAATCCCACTGGACCAGAGTTTGAGGAAAACAAACACAGCTTATAACCACATGAGCAGTTGGTGAAATGAGGGCTGTAATAATTATAATTATATATAATATATATTTATACATATATATTATTTATCGTGTTTATTTATAAATATATAAATGTATGTGTGTGTGTATATATATATGTATGCATATATATACACACGCACACATAAAATTACTATGGCTAGGTGTTTACCGATTTTCCATCCCTCCATCCCTCCAGTGTTGACAATCTACTGGTATCAAACAGCATGTTAGGAACACAATAGCGAACAAACATTCCATCCTTCATAGCTTTTACAGTGAATAGCCTGGTTAAACTTTTATTACTTCTTAGTTTCTAAAGTGATTATGCTCTTTATAATAAATTCAAAGGAAAAAAATAGGTGTAAAGTAAAAAGTGACATTCCCTTCTCCTTAATCCTGGATCCTAGCCCTTAGAGGTGTACACACTTTACAGTCGGTGCGTGTCCTTATCCTATACATCTAGATACATACAAGTTTATCCAGGATTTTTTTTTAAAAATTGCCTTTTTAAAAATTAACAATATATTGTAAAAACTTTATGTATTCATACCATAATACCATGTAGATCTAACTTATTTTCGATGATCGAATTGCGTTCTATTTTATGCCAGTATCATAATTTAACTCATTCTATTAATGGACATGTATTTAAAGTTTTTTCCCTATTGTGATTTTCATCCGTATCTGTGTCTTTACTTCTACTAGTATTTCTGATGGGTGGATTGCTTAGAGGGTGTTGGCTGTGCATCTGACAGGTGCTCAAAGACCAGGGAATTTACACTATTTGCTAAGAATTTTAATTGTACATTTTTCAGGACTTCAAATTTACCTTTTTTTTTTTTTTTTTGGTCCCACCATCTCAGCAAGTCTGGAAAAGTTTGAAATTCCAGTAAAAATTCGTTTGAGTCCTGAACCGTGGACCCCTGAAACCGGTCTAGTGACAGATGCCTTCAAGCTGAAACGCAAAGAGCTTAAAACACATTACCAGGCGGACATCGAGCGAATGTATGGAAGGAAATAATTATTCTCTTTCAGTATCAGTCTGCTACAGGGAGCTCAGATCAAATAGGAAAATACTTGAAATGCATGTCTCAAACTGTGAGGCAAAATTCCATTCCTCATATTAAATCTAAACTGTTATTTCTCATGACATCACCATTTTTAACTGACAGGATGAGTAAAATATTAAGACAGCAAACTTGTGTCTGTCTCTTCTTTCTTCTCCTCCTGCAATTTGCTTTACCACCTGGGACTGCCCTTGTCAGCATGAGGACTTTTCTGAATCATATTGAGGAACAGTGATTTTAAAACCTCGAGTTTTTAAACATGATTTATATGTTCTGTATAATGTTCAGTTTGTAACTTTTTAAAGTTTGGATGTATAGAGGGATAAATAGGAAATATAAGGATTGGTTATTTGGGGGGCTTTTTTACTTACAAATATTTAAAAATGTAAGGGTATGGATGTGAAATTATGTAAATTTCAAATGCTTATGAATCAAATCATTGTTGAACAAAAGCTTTGTTGCTGTGTAATTATTGTCTTGTATGCATTTGAGAGAAATAAATATACCCATACTTATGTTTTAAGAAATTGAGACTTTGTGAATATATGCCTGACAGTGTCTTCTTTATATATTTATTTTTATTAGAAAA
Organism: Pteropus alecto; assembly: GCF_000325575.1. Lineage (NCBI taxonomy): Eukaryota > Metazoa > Chordata > Mammalia > Chiroptera > Pteropodidae > Pteropus > Pteropus alecto. The sequence goes on along the minus strand of NW_006431920.1, from coordinate 7,211,230 downwards.
AAATGAAGTTTGGTTGGTGCCGCATGAAACAAAATAGCAGGAGAGGGTTATGGCTTAATACTAAAGAAGCAAATATAGCAAGTGTAACACCAGTGGATAATTAGTCTCTGGTAGCTTACCATGAAAATTTTCAGAGCCTTCTAGTTAGCTGTCAAAACCAGGACCATATCAAACTTTTAGAATTGGACAGATTAGAACCTAAAAGAAGGATAGAAAGTTATTCTTTATTTTACTGACCATATGTACATTGAGTTGTCTATGTGTCACATTTATAATGGAAATTTACACTCTGCAGCCCTCCTACTTTTAGTGTAGAGGTTTAATATTTTTCACTTGAAAATTAGAATTCTCTTTTGATAGTTTGCACTGGTGTGTGTGCGTGTGCGTGTGTCTATTGGTAGCTTACTAAAAAACACGCTTTCTACCATTACCTTTCTACACTAGAAAATGAAATAATTTAGAATGCTTCGGATAATAGTATTCTTACTAATTTACATGAAAACTTAATGAGGTAAGATTTAATTTGTAGGTTTTTATGTCAGTGTGCAAGTTATTTGTGATCCTAAAAACATTGCTTGTATGATACATAGTCTTTTTATATGTATTGCTTGTCTATTGTTATTTGAGCATTATTAAGAGTAATATTGCACCAATTAAGATGTGTTCAAATCAAGACTTTAATTATTTTCTTGATTCTTGTCTACTTTAGACATCAAAAGGCAAAAAAAAAAAAAAAAAAAAAGTGGATCTGTGTTGAGGACCAAAGGCCCTATAGTTTTGGGGCATATGACAAACACATCATACTTGGAGATATTGCAATATGGTGTTCTGTTTTGAACTTTACTTGTATTCTTGTATATTTGTATTATGTTTTCAGTGTTATTCTCCTTATTATAGTTTATCATAAAATTTGGAAAGAAATCACCAAGAAGTAAAAATATGAAGGAAATTGAATGGAGCCTCTTCTGTATCAGGATGTCGTGATCTAAAAATTAAAGTCGGGATAGGTTGAATTTTTTCAGATGCTTTATCTTCAGAATAATTGTTTGCTTTCGAATGATTTTAAAAGGTCATATTTAGAAAAAGAAGATTCAATGCTTCAACGGAGAGATAGTGCAAATTGTGACTTGAAATAGTGTCAGATGGATATATAGTTTATCACTGATGTAGAATAAAAGTTGTTTCTTTTCAGAAACATCTAATAAGGCTGATTTAATCTGTATCGCGTTTCATTTTTCTCATTTTTAATAATTCCTTTCAGTCCTAGAATACCAAATGCCAGGTGTAGATGTCACAGCAGATGTCACAGCAAATATGAAATCAAATAAGTAGAATCCCCTTTCAAACAAATTACTTTCTAACCCAAACCACCTTTAGTGACTTGAAAAATAGTATGTTTTAATATTACCCTTTCAAAAACAAAAAAAATTGGTTGATTAGAAAAACAGTAATCCTATTAAAAGAAATAATAGTAGAACCAGAAGATACTTGGGGAGGAAAACTTGAAATTTCAAAGAAAATTCCCAAATCTGTTACACACATCTGAATACAAACTATAGATCCTAAAAGAATGGATCCTAAGAGCTGTTGTTTTCTAGAGATCAGCTCTATGAAGACTCCTGAACCCTTCTCCGTTCAGTAAGTTGAGCAGTTTCAAGCTGGTACCTCCTCATCTCTCCCTACATGTACCCCTCCCACGTCCCCCGCCGGTGTTTTTTAACTTAAATTTCATTAACCCGTTTCCCGTTTGCCCCGAGAACATTCGCCTGCAATGCTTGCAGCTGCAGCATTTACCCTGAGATAACTCGTGGATTACAGCCCTAACCTCACTCCCAAAGTTTGCCATGAACTATCTTGCTTTTATTATTATTTTTGCATTGCTCTAGTATATCAATAGTCTTTGGAAACAAATGACATCATTCTATTGATAGCATTCTGGTTTTAGCAGTGGTTAATTCCATTTACAAAAATATAGTAATTCTTGATCGCTGAAAATGCCAAATCCTAGAAAATGCAGCTTTCCTGCACAAGAAGTTAGCAAACTTTTTCTAAACAGGAAAAGGGTTAAAAATTGTACCAATAACAAAATTGAAGGCGATATCTACTTTCTAAGTACGACTTTGTTATTAAGTAATGGATTTGGTTTTTACGATGTTCTCTAAAGCTTGCAAGTTTTCATCAGTGTTTAAAAACATGAACCTGGCATAACCTTCCTGCCAACATTCCAAGAGTTTATAGTTTTAAGCAATTAGCCCTGTGATATAACTTTAATACTTAAAAAAATCGCTTTGTGGGCTTTCTTTGAGTAAGAAAAGTGTACATCTGTGATGTTATAAAGGGGGTCTACTTTTAGACTGTCGTATTGGACCATACTGAAATGTAACATGATTTCTATACTTAAAAATTGATTGTTTACTGTGATTTCATTTTCAGTGTTTTCTTGGTTATTGCCTGAAGAAGTGTATATCTTAAACTACATGGTGTGGACTTTGTAATTTGACATGAAGTTCGAAGAATAAAGATATATAAAAACATTTCTGATATTAAAACTCAATATTTTGTTTCTCTGAAAAAAGCTCCCTTCATAATAAAGTCAAACTTCAGTTGACATTCCTGAAACACTTGTTGAATAAGAAGTTGGTGGGAATTTTCTTTCTTGGCTTAGCCATCGGTTTGAAGAGAAGTTTTTTTTTCTTCTAGAAATTCTGTTCTTAACCTTCATTTCCTAGCATGCTATTCTTACATCGCCCCAACCCTTCCCGAGTTCCCCCTTTCTAACCCTTCTTTTTGATTGCACAGAAGCGACGCTGTCAGCATTTTAAAGTCAGTGCTCATAAAATGTCATCTACGCTTATTGGCACAGCATTAAGTCTTGAATACAAATAATAGAAAAATTAAAACTTGTGTCGGTAACAGCAGTGTGGCTTGTTTTGTGCCAACCTTTTCATCCTCTGATCGTGGGAGAAAAAGTTCTGGGTGATTCTCAGAAACCAATCCCTCCCTGACTTCAACTACCAATGAGTATTTCTAACAAAACTGGATATATGTGCCTTTATACGAACGTTTTAATAAAATTAGGTCTTTGAATGTAATCCTGTTACTACCAAAACTTGTACTTTAGCATCTAGGAGCTTCGATGTGTTTTTTCGTTTGAAGTGCCTCATTTCTCTGTCATTAACTTTCCTTGGATTATTCTCTTAAACATTGGTAGCTCAATATTTTTACTACTCGAAATATGTTTATAATTTTAGGATAAGCCAGGGCTATACTGTCATGGAAAGAGTCTTCTGACCATATAAAAACAGCAAACTATGTACACATACAGCCTGATTTAAGTCTTCGGTCTGACGCCCCCCAGCAAAACACTTCTGTTTCAGATTCCCTTCTGATTGGTCCACGTGCAGCAAGGCGACAAGGGCACATCTGTTTAGAAGTCTAGAAGTCACCTCTATCCCCTTTGCCATCACATGGGGTTTGGTCCCCCTGCTGGTGTTAAAGAACTTTTCTTTGAATTAAAATGTTAAAACGATAACACGTATATGTGTCTGCATTTAATGCAACGTGCATTTTTCAAAAACACCAGCAGACCCTTCTGCTGTGGGCTCCTTATTGATCCCTTTGAACATTTTATTTTGGTGGGATTCATTCAGAAGCAGCTTCTCCCACTTGGGGCTTCCTGGTTAGATGAACCCTCAGTTCTCTGGGAAGAAAGGTTATTCTCCTGGGAGACTTCTACGTCATCCAAAGAAACGGGGGTCTCATTGAAGCCCGTTCTGCACGACCGATTTTTATAGAAAAGGATTTCTCTCCAGTATGAGTTTTTTGATGCTGAACATTTTCCTGCATTTAGTACGTTTACAGATTTTTCTCTGGAATGCGTCTTCTCAAGTTGAGAGAGGGATGAGCCACACGTTCCATGTCACAGAGTTCTTCACAGAATTCTTGGTGAGTCCTTTCATGTTTATCAAGGTCAAGCTACAAGCGAAGATTCTGCTATAATCACATTTGTGGAATTTGTCCAGTATAAATTCTTTGATGCTTTGATGCTGACTAAAGGTTGCATGCTAGCTAAAGATTTCCCCACTTTCTTCACATTTGTAGGTTTTTAATTTTTTAAAACATGTATGAGCTCTCACTTGTTGAATGAGGGAGGGGCAGTCCCTACAGACTATCAGCATTTTCCAGTCACAGGATGTTATACCTGTATGATTTGTCACATATTGATTAAGGCAGCGGCTCTCAAACTCTGTTCTCAGGACCTCCTTACAGCATGAAAGAAATTGATAAAATTATGGAGGATCCTAGAAAACTGGTTTGAGTGGCTTACAACGATTGATATTTCTAAATCACAGACCTTTTCTAAAGTGTTTGCGCTTTACCGTGAAACGTGTAGAATCTTAAAATCACTTTGGTTTCCTTCATGACCATAGTGACATTAAGATAAAAGGTTACGAAAGGCAAGGTTAGAGGTTCCTAGGGAGGGATGTGTGTGTGTGCCGCCCCCCTCCCGGGCCCCATCCCTGACTCCCAGCTTCCCCTTGGTGAAAACATGGACCTGTTAGAACAACACAGCTGTGGGAGATTTGTTCTATGATCTCATGAAGTCCCATCATCAAAATAGGAATGAAAAACGTACCACTGTGTTGCCCAAATAATTTGATGCTCCAGCTTCTCAAATTTTATTCATAAAAGCCTATAGCGCCAATGCCCTTCCTCGCCATTGTGCTTTGTCAGCCCTCACTGCTCTATGCTGGACCCTGGCGTCCCGCAGAAGTACCCCATGTTCGACTCTGGACGAGAGGAGGGTACAGAAGACCGAAGGTCTGCATGAGATTAGAGGATGGCTTTAATGGGAGGCCTGGATGGGCAGGAGGCTCCCTTGGCTTGGAGAGGAAGGGGAGGGGCGGGCAGGTGCTCCTGGGGGACACGCAGCTCTAACACTCCAGCAATGTGCTGTCCTGGAAGCCATGCGTCTCGTGCCGAGAGATGGCCCTCCTGACCCCTCAGCTGCCCAACCTTGCTGTGGGGCTGCTGTCCCCAGGCAGCCCAGGGCACTCTGCTGGGCGCTTTGCTTGTCCTGCGTGAGACTCCTCTGTTCAGCTTTGCTGCTGACACCATCATCACTTACCAACCTGTCGACTCTGGACGAGAGGAGGGTACAGAAGACCGAAGGTCTGCATGAGATTAGAGGATGGCTTTAATGGGAGGCCTGGATGGGCAGGAGGCTCCCTTGGCTTGGAGGAAGGGGAGGGGCGGGCAGGTGCTCCTGGGGGACACCCAGCTCTAACACCCCAGCAATGTGCTGTCCTGGAAGCCATGCGTCTCGTGCCGAGAGATGGCCCTCCTGACCCCTCAGCTGCCCAACCTTGCTGTGGGGCTGCTGTCCCCAGGCAGCCCAGGGCACTCTGCTGGGCGCTTTGCTTGTCCTGCGTGAGACTCCTCTGTTCAGCTTTGCTGCTGACACCATCATCACTTACCAACCTGTCTTGGTTTGAATGATTTCTGCTCCATGAGAAGTACAGCAAGACCCCTGAGAATAAAAAGTCCCCACAAATGTACGGGAACATAGCTGTTCCATAGCCACGGCCACCAGTAGCCACCGGAACCTGCTTTAAACCTTGTCCAGCGATCAACAGTTCATCTTATTTTGGAAAGCAAGATGCATCTGAGGCTGAAAAAAATGTGTCTGTGTCTTTTGCCCATTAATTCCATTTGTGGGACACTCTACGGAAATGCCCATCAGATGTGGATTGAGATTTCTTGCACAAAGACCTTCATTGTGAAGTTGTTACATTGTGAGGTTGTTTATAGTAACTTTCTATTAGAAACACCTGTGTCCTAACATCTAAACAGGTAAACACCCACTGGATTGATTATATAGGCAACAAATGTGTTTATACAACTCTATATCATGAGAATGATTTCATATTATGAATTATTTGGGGGAAGAAGTGAGAAAATTTAGTAGGCACTGCGTATAATAAAATTGTGTGTGTGTGTGCACGCACGTTGCATATATATTGCAGAAAGAAAAGCCTGGAAGGAAATATGCTGACGTGGTGGTTATGGAACTGTGGCTAACTTATTTTCCTGTTCATGCTTTTCATAAATTTTTAATAATGACATTACTACTATCATAGAAATCCAAACTTATGAGAATAAATAGCTTAAGGCTTTTTAACTTTTCCTTACCCTGGCAAAATTAATAATTTCTTAAGAAAAAAACTGTTGAAATTTTTATGTTTTGGTAAAGAAATAACCAGAAATCCTTTTATTTTCTTATCTCATTGTGCTTATGTTCGTTTCCTAGGGCTGCCTAACCTAATACCACAAATTGGGTGCCTTAAATCAACAGAAGTCTATTCTCTCGCAATTCTGGAGGCTGGAAGTTCGATATCAAAGTATCAGCCTGGCCTGCTCCTCTGAAGCCTCGGCGAGAATCCTTCCACGCCTTCTCCAGCTGCTGGTGGTTTGCCAGGATCTCTGGCTTTCCTTGGCACTGTGGATGCGTCGCCCCAAATCTCTGTCTTCACCTGGCTTTCTCCCCAACTTCACATCATCTTCTCTCTGTGTGTATCTGTGTCCACATTTCCCCCATCTGAACCTGATCATTTGCAGTAACCCCAACTCCAAATCAGCTCACCTGTCAGCCTTCTCCAGCTGCTGGTGGTTTGCCAGGATCTCTGGCTTTCCTTGGCACTGTGGATGCGTCGCCCCAAATCTCTGTCTTCACGTGGCTTTCTCCCCAACTTCACATCATCTTCTCTCTGTGTGTATCTGTGTCCACATTTCCCCCATCTGAACCTGATCATTTGCAGTAACCCCAACTCCAAATCAGCTCACCTTCCGAGGTACCAAGAGTTAGGACATCAACATACCTGTATTTTGGAGGGGGGACACGATTCAAGGCAAATCTGTATGTGTCTATTTTTTGAAAGCTTCCTTCAGTTAACACTACTGCTTTTCAATCTCGTTCTGTTCGTTCTATCTTTATCATGTGATATTCGAGTATGTCTTCTATTGCATTTAAGAAAATTTTTCTCTGGTGATTCTTTCCCAGTTTCCCTGTTCTGTATATCTTTATTTTCACATTCTTAATCTGATGTTTTCCTCTTATTTATTCATTCATTACTTTATTGAAAATTTTCTATAACCGAATTCTGTGTAACTTTTGTCTCCAAATGACTCTTTTCTAAATCTTTATGTATATTCAGTAGATTTGTTATATCCTCTTTTAATGTAGAACTTTATCAATATCAGGTAGATGGTATTTTTTTTTAGATCAGCCATTTAAAAAAGTGTACACAATTTGCTAATTTTTAAAAACAGGTCCCATGAGAAATGGGAAATTCAAAAAGGTACTTTTTTCCTCTTATATTTTCCTGAAAGTGAAAATGAGGATCCTTATGACTTTGATTAAATTTATTTTGAAACCCTAGCTCCAGAAATCATCTTTTTCTACACGCATCAGAGACCCAGCCTTCCCCCGTCCCCCACGCCCCAGATCATCAGCAACCCCGCCAGGCAGCAGAAGCCAGCAGCCCAGACCTGACTAATGGTCACACGTCCAGACCTCTGGCAGGCTAAAGCTGGCATCTTGACCTAAGTTACGTTTCAGTTCCTGAGTCCTAAGGTGGAACAACCCCCTGGCTACTTTCCCACGGGACCGGACAGAGGGACCCCAGAAAAGACCTCAGAACTGTCCTCAAGACCTGAAGAAATGACTTATCACCCATACCTCACCTCTGGCTGATGGACTCCCAGCACGACCCCGAACCCCTAACCCTCAGTGTCTTGTGATTGCGCCCTGTAGAATCTGTAACCTACGCAGCAGTGGGGAGTTCGAGCTTTTGCCCATTAGCTTCCTGTTCTCCGGGATGGCACCGCTCATCAATAAAATCTCCAATCTTTCTCCACGGCCGTTCTTGGTGTGTAGTGTCTGGCTCTGCTAGCGCTGGGTGGACGAGCTCTTTCTGTTCGATGACAAAAGTTGCTCAGTTTCCCCTGACAGTGGCCTGGCTAGATCACATCTTAAAAGTTTTGCAAGCTATCCACTTGGTATTTTGTTTTGAACGTGGGTATCCTGATTCCTTGAGTAAATTTAAATTCCAGAGGAGGTGGGTACTTTAGAGATTTTTGTTGTCGTTGTTGTATTTCTCATGTCATGTAATAGGTCTTTCTTCTAAGTGACTCTGAATAAGTGTTCGCTGCAGTATTAGTCTCATTAACCAATCATTTCAGCCTTTAATCCGAGCTAAAACGCACGGACCAAGGGGAAAGATGGTGCGCAGTGTGCCCGAGGCTGGCCCACTCCCGGGGCGTCTAGGGATCGCGTGTCCGTTAGGTTTCGTTCTGTTTTGGTTTTTGTCATGTATTCCCTCCCCCCACTTCCATTCTCCCGCCTCCCTCCCTCCCTCCCTCCTTTCCTCCTTTTGTCTCCGATTATAAATAATAGCTTCACATGCCTTTTGAGTCATTTACGGAATCGTGGTGTTCTTTCCCAGGGATATACCAATCATGAGTGAAAGAGAAAGGAAGGCAGTACCATTCATCACACAGAGGCTTCTGCAGGCATTTGATGTAGACTCGCCTCTGTGCATCTTTCTGTGGTCCGGCCTCTGCAGCATTCACAGGAAGCAGCAGGCACCATGCCGGGATAATTGATGTTGCTGTCTGCCACCGTCGGCCGCCCATTTCCCTTCTGTGATTCACCAGCCCTGTGATGCTGACCGCCATGCATGCTGATGCTCCCCAGCTTCATCTTCCCGAAGTGGCACAGACACAGAGCCTTTCTCCTACAGACCCATGAGAATGCAGTATAGCAGGAAACGCTCTTTTCCCAGGTAGAGAGGATGCTGAGTTTTAAAAACACCCTCGCGACACATCCACAATCACTTGCATACCGTTGACATCAAAACTGATCTGGGGTCATGAAAGAAAAGGATGATTTTTGGATTGCAGTATGAGTAATGAGAATTCTTCCTTTTCCTCTCCACGTCCTTCTTGCTTTTTTCTTTTGCCTTTAAAGATACAGAAACATGACTTCAGTTTTATTGGAAAAACCTCACACTTGCGAGTTCTAGAATAATAATAATTATGGCAGTTAACGTTGAGAACACTGACCAAGTTTTTGATGCGTGTTTGTTACCTCGGTAATCCCCATGACAGCGCCACGAAAATGGGTGTCCGTACTCACCCTGCTTTACAGGCGAGGAAGCTGAGGTTTGCAGAGGTTCGACGAGCATGTGACCGAGCTGGGCAGGATCCTAGGAGGTTGAAGCACTTTGCAAACTGGTTTGGTGGACTCTGACCTCCCAGACTCCAGGCTCTCTTGGTTAATGAGCTGGGCCTTTCGGAGCCGTTCTGCGGATCCTGACTCGTTGACTGGCTGTAAGAACTCCAACCCTCCCCTCTCTGCCACTCTGCTGGGCTGACCCGTGATGCTCCCCACATTCTGCCCAGCTACTGTCCCATCCTTGCTTCTCTGGGTCTGCCCTGGTGTCCACACATGGCAATGACCATCCGGCTTGAGCAGTCAATGAAACGGCACCACTCAGCTGATGGCCTACTGTGTGCCTAGCTAGGTGCTTTAAACGTGACCAGGTAAAAATGAACCCATCGGCCATGTGCCAATAGGAAGATTACTGTATTTGTAGAACAGATTTCTGTTAACCTTGGCTTAGAGTAGGGAACCTACTTATCCTGTTCCCGACACGTACGTCATCCTGACAATTTCTATTTTGGTTTGCATATGAAAATTATGGCCACATTTTTCCATCTCTATTTTCCATCTAATGGTTTCCTTTTTCTTTTTTTTTAACAGCTTTTTTGAAGTATAATTTATATACCACAAAATTCATCCATTTTAAGTGTGTAATTTAATGATATTTAGTAAATTCATAGAGTTGGGCAACCATCACCACAATCCAGTTTTAGAACATTTTCCTGACCTGAAGAAAGATGCCTCATGCCCATTTACAGGCATCCCGGGGATTCCTTTCACTCCCTTCTACCCCGTGCTCTGGGCTCTGCTACTTTCTCAGAGAGCGGGGCGGAGCTCGCCCTGCAGACCTTCTGCACTGTCCTTCTCTGCCAGCTCCAGCTGTGGTGTCCGGCATCAGTGTCAACAGCCTGGCTGTTGCTTCTCTAAACCTGGGTGGCTTCCGGAGCTGGCTCTTTCAGAGGACTTCCAGATACCTGCAGTGTCTCCCCTGGCGGCTTCACGCAGAGCCTCCTACGTGGGACGCCTATGGGGACAGGGACACCCTTTGTAGTCCCAGCCTGTCTGAGGTGTACTTTCGCCTTGATGAGGAGACCGTGGGGGAGGAACAGATTGCTGGCGTGTCCGTTGCTACCACTGGCAGCTTTTCTGGGCCCATGGCTAGCCCAGCCCTCCCCAGCATGCCCACCGCTGCTCAGGAAAGGGTGGTGGGTGGCGAGGTTGCTTCCGTGGCTTCTCCTGACTCGAGAGGTTGCACTGTCATCTTCCCACGGTCCTGCTTCGGGTTTCGGGGGCACTGGAGTGGTTCGCTAGTCTTGCTGTTGAGCTGTGTGCTGGAGAGATGTAAGGACACCTGTCACCTCATCTCAGAAGACGGTCTAGTGACAGTTTGCCATGCTCCTAAGCTCCTAGATCCTTCCTCTCTGTCCCACTTTATGTATTTGTTTGCAGAAGATGCCGAAGCCCACGCGCTTCATTCGCCCTGTGGAGTGGGCTGAGAATCTCGCGCTGGGAGCTGGGCCCCTTGAACCGAGCCAGGCAGAGTACAGAGCCTTTGCTGTCGCCGAATGCGTCATCCTCAGTCAGGCTTCATCTTATGTCTGGGTACTTCACATACCAGTGTCACCTGTACACGTACAGCCCTGAGGGGAGGAAGGTTGAGGCTCAGAGACATTTTATGTAAACTGGACATGGCCACATAGCATAGATACACACAGACTAGGTCTGACCCCAGAGTGGGGGTCATAGATACACACAGACTAGGTCTGACCCCAGAGTGGGCAGTACCCAGGAGCAAGGAAGAA
>NW_006431920.1:7198200-7200170 GCF_000325575.1 Pteropus alecto | reverse complement strand
AGAGTCAGAGCTGAATGATGGTGCAGTCCTGTGATGCACTGTTCTGTGGCCGCACAGACACTTCTCTGTCCATCTGTCCATCCGTCAGTCCGTCCATTTATGTACACTCTATTTTCATTCCCTCCTACTTTCCTTCCTCTCCCTCTCTCCCTCACCCCTTCCCCGCCCTCTCTCCCTCTCCCCATCTCTCTCCCAGTCCAGGGACTTCGCTTTACTTGAATGTTTCAAAACCCCCTCTAAACAAAATCCACGATAACCTTGTCCATCAAAGCAAGCTCGGTCCTCCTTGGGCATGCTCGGTCTGCGTGCATGCAGCTTCTCAGCCAGCCAGCCGCGACCTGGGTGCCACCATGGACCACCCCCCTCGCCCTTATTCCCAGTAGCCAACCAGGCATCGACTCCTGCGTATCATGCCTTCTAAATCTCTCCGAAATGGTCCACTCCTCCATCTCCACCGCAGCCACTGTGGTCTAGTCGGTCATCAATACCTGTAGTCGCCTCACTGGTCTTTCTGTGCTCATTTTTTTACACTCCTTTAATTTTTTCCCACATTGCTACCAGTCTGATCTTTCCAAAACGTAATCATGCCTTAAATTAAAAACAGTCTTACTGACATGTAATTCACATACCATACAATTTATCCATTTTAAGCGTAAAATTTATGTCTCTCAGTATATTCACAGGCTTCTGCAAACGTCACCACCATCTAATTTTAAGAACATTTCCATCACCCTCCAAACAAACCCCAGAGCCATCAGCAGTCACCCCTCATTCTCCCATCCCCCAGCCCTGGGCAAATTCTCCCATCTACTTCCTGGCTCTCTGGATTTGCCTGTTTTGGTCATTTCTGGCAAATATAATCGTACAGCATATGGTCTTTCGGTCCTAGCGTCTTTCACTGAGCACAGTGTTCTCAAGATTCACCCATTTTGCGGCATGTATCTGTACCTTCTTCTTTTTTGGGAGGTGACTAATACTCCATCGTGGGATATGCCGTTTTGTCGATCCGTTCATCACTGATGATCATTTGGGCTGTTTCCATGGGCTTCTTTTGATCCCTTGTCTTCATTCACTAAGCTGTGGGTCCAAAAAGCAATTTGGACCGCCACCTAATCCTCCTTCACTTAGTTAACTTTACTCACCCTTCAAACCCCGGCTCCACTGTCACTTCCTCTGAGATGCGTTTTCTGAGATCCTCGATCAGATAAAACTTTTTTTTTTTCCTCACGGTGATGACATTGTACATTCTTCTTTTGTAGCACCTGTCGCAGTTGATGATTTTACATTTTCTTTATCATTTTTAACCTAATGCCTTTCTCTCCTAATGGTTCCACGATCTGAGCCGTGCCAATTTTCTGTTTCCTCTTTGTATTTCCAGCATCCACACAGTACCTGGCCCTGAATAGGTGCTGGGTATGTGTGGAGGGAATTTTAACATGACTGGAAATGCCCTCAACTTCATGATCAAATCTCAAGCATTATTTTAGTTTTCTGATCTTTATGTCATGAAAATACTGTGAATCAGTCCAGTGATCGGAAGGGCTGTTTCCGTTAAAATATGCCACAGATATTAACAATAAAATGTCACTGTTTTCTCAAAGGCTATATACCAGCAGCCCAACGGAATTTTACTGGTGGGAGGTGACTTCTCAGCACTGGATGGACTCAGGAGGGTTATAGGAAAATGAATTCACCAGGGGCGAGAATATTGTTTCCCATGGAGCAAGGAACTCCAAATCCCACCACTCAACTAACTTACTCTGGGATAAGAAGACGTGTATTTCTCAGAATCGGCGCACATAGCGTGGTTTTTGAGACGCACACAGCTTCACCGACCTTCTGTCTGATGCCCACATGGGTCTCAGGGGGATCTAACTTAATTAGATGAAAACGTAAGCTGAGCTTCTCCTGGCCTCCCCCCGCGGGCCATTTGAATTGCTTTGAGAGAAACTCTGGCGATTAGACTCGGG
>NW_006431920.1:7192139-7197383 GCF_000325575.1 Pteropus alecto | reverse complement strand
AGAGGGATTGCTGGATCATATGGTAGATCAATTCTTAGTTTTTTGAGGAAATGCCATAATGTTTTCTGTAGTGACTGTACCAATTTGCAGTCCCGCCAGCAGGATTTATGTCCTTTTAAATGTTCTCATTACCATTTTAACGAGACCTAAAAAGAGGGAGGAGTTAAACTCATATTCAACCTTCCATCTAGAACTGAAATTCCTGCTTTCTATACCACTTATTTAATTCACTCTTCGTATCAAGGTAGTTTTCTGCTTACGGAACTAGATTTTTAAAAAGGCACAGCTAGATTTTAATCTAGAATGGGGAAGGGATCATGTTTCATTCTTTGTATTTCGGAGCCGAGCCCCACATCTTCTATGAGGTCGGTGCTCAGCTAGTGTTGATCGACTGAGTCGGCTTTAGCGTTTAAGCTTCACTACCTCCATGTTCATCTGTCCTCACACGGTAATTTCTCACGGAATGGATGCGCGCATCTGCATCTCTGTTTTAGGGCCCTTTATATTTTCAGTCTTGACGATGCGTTTCTGTGAGATTCGAAAGGGTACGAAAATATGGTAAGCGCCCTATGTGGAAAGATTTATGGTCTGTAAGGCGTCTTCGCAGTTGGAGTTCTCTGGGCTTACTTTTCTTCCAGGTAAGAGCATAACCCTGGCATTTTATTCTCCCTTCTCTCTTGCTTTTTTTGGTTCGCTGGAGAGAGTAGGCTATTTCCTCTTGTAAGTTCCGGAATTCCTTGAGTTAGGGGGCACCCTGCTCTCCTTCCGCATGGCCGTGAACATGCGGGTGTGCACACGTGCACGTGCACCCCGCCCCATACGCTGGTATACTCTGGACATTTTCCCCCTCCGAAGAAAACTAAATTGGTGGTTTCTTTTCATCCAAATAAAAACCATCAGGCGGGGCAGCATGACATGGCCCTTAAATCCCATAGGTCACATTTTTGGCAAATGGCCATGTCCTGTAACTGTTATTCCCATGATGTCTGGCTTACTCATCGTCTAGTGCATGACATTTTCTTGGTCTTGGAATGTTCCATCTCTATTAAATGGGGAGGGAAAAAAGTCATTCTTCTACATTGTAAGTGGGGGGAAAAAAATATACCGTGGAGACTTTTCTCATCAAACTGTAGAGGAAGAGAAATTGCCCGCCCTGTTGATGTCTCACCAGGGGAGAGAGCTGGTCCAGGACGGAACCAGCTCAGGAGGAAACCTGGAAGAGTCTTTGCTACTTTGTAGTTTGTACTTGAAAAAATTCATTTATATGCTTTTCCTTTTTGTGCTTCAGTGACTAATAAAACTACCCGAATTAGTTCACATCTATTCAACACGATTTCTGCATAGAGTAAAATTTAACAAAAGCTTAATTCAGCACATTTAGAATTAGACAATATTGTAGGAAGAACATGGATTTTGGAGCTAAGAAAGATATAACTTTGAATAATAACTCTGCACTGCTCTCTATCTATCATCTATCATCTATCTATTATTGTGGTAAAATAGATAAATATAAAATTTACTACTTTAACCATTTTAAGTACAGCTCAGTAGCACTTAAGCACACTCACAATGTGGTATGACTATCACATTTACAGACCTTTCATTATCCCAAATTGACACTCTGTCCCCATTAAGACGAACTCTCCATTCCTCCCTCCCCCCAGCTCCTAGGACCCTGTATCTTACTTTTTGTCTCCATGAATTGTATTTGCCTATTCTAGGTACCTCCTATAAGTAGAATCTGACAATGTTTGTTTTTTTAGGTCCACTTTATTTCACTTAGCATAATGCTTTCAAGGTTCATCCATGTTGTAGCATGTGTTAGAATGTCCTTCCTTTTTAAGGCTCAATCCATTTGTATGTATGTACCAGATGTCGTTAATTCATTCATCTGTTGATGGGTATCTGAGTTGTGTCCACCTTTTGGTTCTGGAGAATGCTGCTGCTTTGAACATCGGTGTACAAAATTATCTGTTTGAGTTTCTGCTTTCACTCTTTTTGGGTCTACACCCAGAAGTGGGGGTGCTGGATCATGCGGTAATTCTATGCTTAACTTTTTGAGGAATCATCAAATTGTTCTGCATCAGCATCATTCAAAGATGAAGAAAATGAGGCTCAGAGAGGTTAAGCCATTAGCCCAAGGTCACACAGCTGGCCTCTAAAGAGAGTTATTTAGGTGAATAAGGATGGCATACGCTTAGATAGTGCCATAAATAGGCTCTCAATAAATGTTTATTCTCTTTTGATGGCAAATCAGGTAAAGTGGTCTAAAGTTTAAGTTTACTTAAGAGTCCACACTTTCTCATTTTCTTTATAGATACCACAAAAACAAACAATTCTCCTACTCTTGGCTAAAGTGATTCAAGAACCTTCTTATACCTCAGAAGCGCCTTCCAAGGAATGCATGTGCTAATCAAATATTCTCAGTCGTTTTCTGCTTGGGTGGACTTTGGTAGCTGTAGTTAATATAGTTTGGGATTCTTGAGAGTAAGAGAATTGTCTTATACATTATTTTCATGTAGAATTTTCACTAACGAAGAGTAACCTGTCCCCTTTCTCCTCCCCAATCCCAAATAAAAACTAGTGACCCCAGCATGATCCGTGGCTAGGCAGACTGAACAGGAGGAAAACTAACTGTAAGGTGTGTGAAGTTCAGTTTGGAGGCCCTGTTGGCCTTTCTTTGTCACAGGCCTTGCCCTTTAGTGTCCACCCTTAGACCTTCCCTCTAGGTGACAAACGGCCTTTCTCCTCTGCCCATAGGTCAGCCATGGGCCACTTAGGTCGGTAAGATCGGAAATCAAGCTGTTACCTGTCCCAGGAGTAATTACATCTAAACTTAGTTCTGATAGAGGAATAAAAGTCGTATTGTAGAACTCCCGCCACACCGATGGGTGTCGCGTTTTGGGGATTAAGGGTGGGACAGCCTCCTGCAGTACTACCCAGGTCACGCCTCACAGCACAGCTGCTTTGAATACTAAGGACCGATGTGCCTACAGGGCTTCCTGACTTAGGAAGTTAAATTGGACGAAGCTGCCAAGTGAGGAACAGTTCCGGAGAAGTCAAAACCTCTGTTCTCTTCCTGTCGGGCCAGGAGGAAATTTATTTTTTCCTGAAAAAGAGTGAGAATCTAAAACACCAACCTAAAACACTCCTAGCCAAGGGAACTTTGAAAAGCGGAAGGCTGGGGAGGAGAGGGGCGATGGTCTTGCTTTTGGGGTGTGGAGGAGACTAAACAGGAGCATTTCCCCCCACACGCTGAGACACAGGAAGACCCTGTTTTGTTCTTTTTCCAGTAAGTGTAGTTCCCAGGCTTTCCACAAGATGGCGCAGAAACTCCTCTCACAGCCTGTGCTCTGAGGCCTGCCGGTAGCCTCTGCCAGCCTCCTGGGATTGATTGATAAACTGGTTAGCAGGGCGAGATGAAATCTGCACTGTGGCGAAGATACCTTTTGACGTCTTAAACATCCAGATTGAATATTCAATTAAAAGTGGATTGAGTCCCTAATAAATTAGATGAAATTACTGATGTGTACGAGGGCTTAAAGTAAGACAGGGAAGCAAAAAAAAAGGGGGCGGGGGGGCATGAGCGAGACGCGGTGTGAGGTGATGAGAAGCATCTCACGTTCCCTGTTCTCCGAGAATCTTGAAGCCGAACTGGGCATCTGTTCGTGCATCCTATTGGGCCTGTGCCACAGAAAGCACCAGTCTGGGTGCTATGCAGACAGCAACCAGGTGAGCTCCCAGCCTTTAGAGAGCTTGCACACTCTTAGGAGGATTAGACAACACATTAGATAAGAAAAGTAAGTACTGTGCCAGATGGTGACACGCGCTGCGGGAAAAATATTCAACCCCAGGAGTGGAGGAGGAGGGCAACATTTTTAAATCGTGTGGCTCCTCTGAGAAGGTGACATTCCAAGAAGACTTGAAGGGTTACTGGGGAAAGCCACGGGATTTCTGGGGAAAGTGCACAGTGAAGGCAAAGCTCCTGAGGCAGAGTCAAGGAAGAGCGCGGAGGCCAGTGTGGCTGCAGAGTGAAGCAGGGGAGGGGTTAGGATGTGAGTCAGAGATGCCGATGAGGCGGAACAGGGGATTTCGAAGCAGAAGGATCCTACAAAACTCTAAGATATTATAAGCACTTTGGAGCCATTGAGGATTCTGAATAGAAAAGTGACATGGTCTGGCTTACATTTTAAAACGATCATTCTGGCTTCTGCATTGAGAAGGGGCGGGAGGTAAAGCACGGAGACCGGTCAAGGGGCAGTTGCGATGAGATGCTGGCGGCCTGGGCCGGGGTGTCGACAGTGGAAAGGGAGAGAAGAGGTCAGACTTTGGATGTGTTTTCAATCGATAGGGTTTGAAGGTAGAGCGAATGAATGTTTGAGGGAAGGAGAGAGACCGACGATGGCTGCAAATTATCCCCCGAGCATCCGGGAAGATCGGATTGCCATTAAGTGAGTTGATCTAGAGGAGCAGGTTCTCTGGGGGAAAGATCAGGAGCTCCGGTTTGGATATGCTGAATTCGAGGGGCCCCGGAGCTGTCCGAGGGGAGACGTTTTAACATCTGCGAACCTGGAATTCACAAGAGGAGCCTGGGCGGAACTGTAACTTCACGGGAGGGGTCTGGCGTGTCTGCAGGTGTTTGAAGGCATAGGCTGGAGTGAGACTGAGCAGAGAGATGAAGTCCAAGGGCGGAGCCATTGTTTAGGAGTTGTGGAGTTGGGGAGGGTCCGGCAGAGGTGACAAGAGGTTGGACCGGTGAGGTCACAGGAAACTTGAAGAGTGTGTAGCGCCTGGGAGCCAAGGAGGAGGGAGAGATCAGCTGCGTGCACTGCGTGACTGTGCCACACACAAATCACTGCCACGCAGGGCTTCTCTGCCTCGGCACTGCAGGCGTCTGGGGCTGATAATCCCTTGTGGTGGGGAAAGTCTTGTGCCTTGTAGGGTGTGTAGCAGCACCTTGGCCTCTACTGACTAGGTACCAATAGCGCCTCCCTCCCAGTTGTGACAATCAAAAACGTCTTCAGACATTGCCATAGGTCCCCCGGGGGACAAAGCCACCCTGATTGAGAACCACTACCCTCACCCAAGCTCTGAAGAGCTAATGTTCAGGGGAAGGAAATCTCTCCTAACAGAGGGGAGATGAAGCTTCCAGAGAAGCTGACAAGTTTGCGTCTGACTTTACCGGTTGGGTAGCGGGCTGAGGAGAGTAGCTGAGGACAAAGGCATCCCAGTCAGGAGATTCCT
>NW_006431920.1:7177777-7192124 GCF_000325575.1 Pteropus alecto | reverse complement strand
TGCTGCTGAATAAACGTCTCTGTGCCTTTCAGAGTCATGGATACAGTTATATCGCTTTTACCATCTCTCGCCTTCGGCACAAGCCTGGTTTCCATGACATTTTCCTTCCCCACGAAGGACGACTGGAGGTGAAAGGATTTATTTCTCTGAAATGTGATTTATGGAGATTTAGGCACAACAATACGCGTTATGCCATTTAAAAACCGTGGGTTTTTAAACGGTATAACGCGTATTGTTAAAAAAAGGAAAAAAAGTCTTCTCCTGCCCTCCGCGCCCCTCCTGCTCCCTACTCCTGGCATTCTTCCCAAGCGATAGAGGAGAAACTTTATCTTCCAGTTTCCACGTACAAGGGCGGACTGTTCCTCCCCGTCCATTGCAGTACAAGATTAATTTATTGCTTTGCTTAGATCACGCACACAGACACACAGACGGACACACACACTGAGTTCATATACGTAACTCTTTTTTTTTTTTTCAAAGCAGATGCTCACTCCACGGCCTCATTAGGCATTTTACTGCAGAGCACCTGCTGGAGTAATTATTTTTCTGTGATTCTTTTTCTGGACATTTAGCCGTTATGTTCAGAGGGCAAATTCACGTTGTATTCACAAGCAAAAGGAACCAAAATTTTGCCTCCCGGAAGCTGCTTTTTGGGATATTGATTTTTAAGCTGTTTAGTAAGAAAAAAAGACTCAGAACCTTGGACCCTCCCCAAATTCAGATATGCAACTGTGCTTCAGAAAGGAAGTCTTAGAATGTTGCCTTAGCCTAATTTGAATTAAGTATGGTAACTAAGAGCACATCGGGAAGGTGCCTGTTAGCCAGATACCCACTGTGTCCCACTGTTTCGGAGTTGCCTAGCAACTGTAAACCACCCATCTCACTTCTGAAATCTAATACTCCTGAGCCTCATCTTTTCTCCTTTGTCCAAAATATCTTATCTACCCAATGTTGCCTCACTGTCTTTGGAAATTTCGTGCCTATGTGAATTCCCCGTGCACACTCATTAAGACATTTGATTTTCTCCTGTCTCTTTTCATTCGATTATTGGCCCAGCTAGAAGAACTTAGAAGGTGGGAGGAAAAGTATTAATTTTTTTTTTTAGCCCCCCACACAAGACTCTTAATAAGAAAGACCGTCAGGGTGAGAAGGGGTAAAAATGAATTTCACTTTGAGAGGGGGAAGATCAGATATTGCTCACGGGAGAGGCCAATTTAAGTGGAAGGTGTTAGCACATCTGAAAGAAGGACTTTTTATAGCAAAGACAGCTCCGAGGAAAGCGGACATACCCAGCGGACTGGCGACCAGTGTCGCATTATCTTCTTGGATGTTGCTGGGCAAGTTTCCCGACGGGAGTCACAGTGGGGACCATTCAGGGGGATGTGTCGTTCAGGGGCAGACACTGCAAAGCTGGGCATGGAAATGGCCTGTTCCAGCGCTTCTCAAAGGTGGTTGCCCATCACAATCATCAGGGGTCATCAGGGTGCATAAAAGGGTGGGCTCATCCTGAGAGATGCTAGGTTGGACAAGCTTACGTCGTCTGTTGTTTGTAAATGTGTCCTGGCTGGCTCTGACCAGTCCTGGACTTCACATCAGCGTTTGGGGGATGATTTGCCCAATTTTAATAGAAATAAAAGAAGTTTTAAGTGTTAGGCAAAGAAAAGGTTCTGTAACTTAGTAAACGTGACTTCTCCATTTTTTTTAAAGTCAACGAATTTGTATCTAAATGAAGACAAGATCAGAGAAGATCGATAGCATAGAAAATGATTTTTTGACTTTTTGTTTAAGGAGACTTCTGTTGAGCATCTGGCAAACGTTTTCCTGCCTCAGTTTATTCTTCCATGTCATCTTGGCCATGGACACTACGTCCAGTACCGTCTGTGCTTCAGTCCAATGACCCTGGTCAGAGCCAGTCACTGAGACTTGCTTGCCAAAGTAGTTTATGCAGATGGACGTTTGTCATTCACCTGAAGTGATGGGACCTCATGGCTTCTGTCTTTTCAGGTTGATCGGACTCGAAGAAACACTCATCTCCCATATCCTCCTCTTCAGAGAACCCCTGGTGAACAAGGCTGTATAACTCCATTCAGCAGGGGTGGGAAAGCCAAGAATTTCCCAAAGAATAGCCACTGCTCCTCCATCCCCTTTCATGAATAGTTATGCGAACTTTGTTAGTGTCACTCAGCTGGCAGGGTATTCCTTGACTGCCTTGTGTCTACCGTCCCTATTTTTATGGCAACATGCGAGCACCAGTTTGGGAGATCCTTCCCCACTAGCAGGACGAAGAACAAGACTGACAGAGGACCACCCTTCGAAGGTCTCAGCTTGCTTTGGAACCATAAACATACGACGATGTACAATATTTAAGGGGACACTTCTCAGGTAGGGTCTCAGAGGCTCCCTGTCGTGCCCTTACCAGCCTCGATCAAAGAGTCATCTTCTCAGCATGAAAGTAGATATCCGTGCATATGACCAGCTTGTTTGTGATTTACCTCCATCAGTGAGGGTTTCTGCTTCTCTGCTATATGGAGTAATGATTGCAAAGTGGTTCAGACTCTGTAAAGAATGATGGTTAAATTACAGGACATTTTCAGAGAGTAATAAAAAATAATATTTCTGTTAGCACTTACCAGGAACTAGATGCTCTACTAAGCCTTACCTCGTTTAATGCCCCAAACAACCGGGAGGCAGGTGCCATGATTATTGCCATTTTACAGATGAGTAAGACTGAGGCTTGGAGGCGTTAAGAAGCTTGCTTGAGGCTGGCGAAGGACAGAGCTAAGAGCAAACCAGGGCTGCTTGACTCTGAGTTCAGATTCTTAGAAAACATCTTTCCTACACTGCCTATTAGGAGCTTTTGACGTGACCTCTGCATGGTGATGGCATCGAGTTCCCAGGCAGGCTGGCTCATGTGGATTCCTGCTCATCTTAATAAGATCACCCATCCGTATCGGCACGACTGCTGTCGGGTGGGGGTGGAGCGAGAAGACGAGAGGGTAAAATTCTCTTGCTTTCCTGCATTTTTTATTTACCCATATAAAGAATCTATCAAATAGCGTGACCAGCCTTGCTGCCCGTGAAGTCATCACCCCAGGAAATCGACTTAAAGACTAAGTCCTGAAAATAGCACTGTTAGTGGTCATCGCCGTTAAGGGCTTTACCCCATTAGTTAGCTCGAGCCCTAATATGTCATGGATTTCTTTTTTTTTTTAGTTAAATATATTGGGGTGACACTGATTAATAACATAAGTTTTAGATGTACCATGCATCATCTGTACATTGCGTCGTGTGCTCACCACCCCAAATCCCGTCTCCCTCCTTCACCATACATCCGAGCCCCTTTCACCTCTTCACCAGATTTATTAATTAGCAGCCAAGGAAGGAGGAAAAGCTCCACAACTCAGCGATGTCAATCGAGTTGCTCTCAGAGGGCACGCTCTGTATATTTCGAAAAAAAATCTCATGCTGCCACCAGCAATTTCATGATCACCTAGGAAACTTCCAAACATCTTTAAAAGATGTTACTTCCTTGGAAGCGTCATTTCCACTAAAGAGACTGGAGGGCAAGGTGACCTTGTCTTCTTCAGAACTCCCTCCCATCCTTCCCTGTCTACTATTTACATTGCCAGGAGGGCTGTCTTCGCCTGGTCTCTGTTTCTCTGAAATGCCTTCTCGAATTTTAAACAATTTATTTTTGCTTCTCTGGAGAAGCAGCAATGCCTCAGGCTCAAGATAGTGTGATTCAGTTTCACTCGAAGCCTTCGAGGAGGACTCACCTTTCAGGATCCGTCCTCACCAGCTGGATTCACCACACTTGGGGCATCCGAGGTCAGTGAGGTCCAGCTGGAGCAGCCACTGCAGAGCGAGCGGGATGTGATGAGAGGACCTGGTTTTTGTCCTCAGGGAGATGACAATCTAATATGGAGGAAATGAAGAGTATACAAATAAAGACAACACAAGGGTAATTATAACGGATGTCTTGAGAAAGCTTTAAACCAAAGTGCTTTAAAAATCAAGAGGAGGAAATGCCATTTGCACACAAGCCGCGTCCTTCAGACGCATGGCAAGTCCTCTCCAGCACAGGGCTAAATACACTAGAACCCTAAACTCGGCCGGATTCTAGTTCTTTCCTATGAGTGATCATCTGTTGAAAAACCAAAGTCGCTTCACTTAACTGTAGGTATTTATCAGTACAGCTTGTCCTTTATTCAGCTCGTTTCTTTTCTGCGTTTGGCCAGGTGCTCCTGACCTCACCACATTGTCGAGGTCACGGTGGCCAGGGGGAAACAGACCACGGAGTGGCCATTTCTGAAGGGCCTGGAAGGGTGGATGCCAGCTCGCTCTGGATTCTGACGGGGGTGCCTGGATGTGACTCCCACTTACCTTGAATGGAGAGCTGACGCTTCTCCAGCAAGTTTTTTGATCACTCAGATAACTTCTAAACCTCGTAAAAAGTTATGTTATGTTCACAGCTGAGGCTGGAGGGTCTTTCTCCCCATCATCCAAGTCCCATCCTTCCTTCTATGAAGTTAGGAAGAACGGCTCTCAGGGGGCTTCCATGTCCCGCCCTGTGTTGTTTTCCTGTCCCTTCTCTGTGCCCTTTGCTGCTTGCCTCATCCACCCCCACCCAGCCTTAAGAGCAGGACTCATTCCTGGACTTTCTGCCCCACCTGTCTCTTCCAGCCATTTCTCCGGATTCATTCTCCATTGCTCCCCCTCATTGGTAAAAATCGAGGTATAACTTACTTGCCTTAAAGTGCACACATCTTATCTATGCAGCGTGATGAATTTTCAGTTATGTGTCCGCCCATGTAGTCACTGTCTAGATCAAAGTTAGAGCATTTCCAGCCCCCAAGAAAAGAAAGCTCCTGTATGACTCGCTCGGTCAGAACCCCACGAGGAATCGTTTGCTCTGATCTCTATCACCATGGATCAACTTTGCTTATTTTTGAACTTTATTGTTCTTTTTCGTTGAAGTGTAGTATTTTATTATAATAATATTTTAAAATCAATGTATCCATTCTACTGTTGGTGGACATTTAGGTGGTTCTTAGTTTGGGCTTATTCCAAATAAAGCTGCTATGAACATTCTTTTGCTGGACAGAAGAATTCTTGGGCATATGCCCAGGAGTGGATCATAGGGTATACATAAGTTTAGCTTCTGTAGGCATTGCCACACATTTCTCCAAAGTGATTGTACGTATTTACACACTCAACAGGAACATAGGAGTATTACAGTTGGCTCGTGTTCTCACCAACGCTAGGTACTTTCACGTTTTTAATTTTAGCCATTCTGGTGGCTCTGTCGTGATATTTCATCGTGCTTTCACCTGCATTTCTCAGATGACTAACGATGTCGAACACATTCATTTATTTCTTGGCCATTTTGACATCCTTCGAGCATGCCCGTTCACACCTCTTACCTGCTTTTTCATTGATTTGTCAGTTTATTTTTGAGTTGTAGTTGTTTAATTTTTCTTTAAAACTATTTCAGATATGCGCGTCCTATTGCTTTTTAAATAAAACCCCAAATCATCAAAATGCTCTGGAGGCACTGCCCGTCTTGTCCTATTCTCCCTCTTTCTTTGCTTTCTGTCCCCTCTGCCCTTCCCCCACATTCCTTCCTGCCTCAGAGCCTTTGCATTTGCTGTTTTCTTTGGTCCATTCTACCGTTGATAAACATTTATGTTCTTTTTCTAAACAACCAGTCTTCTCTTGTTACCCAGCCAACTCGTACTCATTCTCAAAGTCTCAGCTTCAACTTACTTCCTCCTAGACTAAGCTAAATCTTCCTGCTCTACGTTCTCATCCCACCTGTGCGTAATCTTCATATTACTTATTGCAAGTTTCGACAATCATTTATAAAATCCTCTGGTAGCTCTGCCTTCCCAGTTCTACGGGAAAATTCCAGAGAGTTAGGACGACATTTGTTTTGTTCTCTATTGTATGCACACCACTTAAAACAGGGCTAGGTATATAGAAATTGCTCTACAAATATTTTTGAAAAGATGCAAGAATGAGAACATGAACAAAGCAATAGCTGACATCAGCTCTCTCCGGCTCCACAGTTTGCGTTATTTATCTCTTTCGCCAAGAAGCCGGCATTGTCTCTGGAAACTGCACAAGGAGCAACATCTCTAGAATTATGCGTGGGTCAGAGCCTCTTTGATCCTGAGTGTGTGCTGGTGTGTGCTGTGATTGTGTGCTACCGGCAAAGTGTGAATGAGAGATGTGGCTGCAGTGGGAATAGGAGGAAAGAGATCAGGGAGAGGAGAGGAAAGAGAGAAAGAGAAAAATTGTAGATATAATCGAAAATCACAGAAGCCACCTCAGTTACTCCACAGTGATGGCTGTGTCTTATGACCATGAGGTCTGCAATAGAGAGCAAGGGGGAAATGACAGAACACCAGTTGCTCTTAGATAAAAATATAAATAACACCAAATTTTCTGACTATAATGGCTTGGGAATTCGAAGATATTCCAAGACTTTTAAGACATTCTCAGGCAGTGATGGGTCTTTGGGGGTTCAAATACAGTGCCGGACTGTTTCCAGCCAGATGGCCCTTTGAGTCCAATGGTGCTTTAAAATTGGGGGAAGTGGTTTTTCTGAGAGAGGGACAGTGTCCACAGCACAGTGTGCAGCACCCTGGTGCTTTGGTGTAATGTGGTTGAATTGCCAGAGCCCTAGACTGGCACTGTGCGTTTTGAGCAGAGACGGGACCTTGTGGTTCTGGGAACTTTAAGCTTCCGTGAGGAACCAGAGGCTCAGTCTGTGCATCAGGCATTAGACTCACAGACGCTGTGTCTCGCCGATGCACGCTGATTGCTACTTTTATGATCTGCATAGACTTTTTTTATTAATTTGTTAAAAAGTTCTTTAATGTCATCGATACTCTTCTAATTAGTAAATCTACATATATTAAAAGTATCACTGAATCCATTGCTTTCTGCCATTGAGATAGTTTTCAACATGAGGCCGTAAGAAATGTATGACGACATTCCTGTGGAAGGTGTTTTGGAAAATGTCTGGTGCTAACATCTGGTCTTTCGTATCAAACATCGCAGTTTGTTGAACCCGGAGAATGTTTAGGGCTCAAGATATGTTTGTGGGATGCTGAAGAGATGATGAGATAGTGCTCCTTGGGGACTTCGTGGTGAGATAAGGTCTCCTCACAGCTAGCGGAAGACTGTGGGGGATGCCCGGTCCCACGAGCCCCAGAGAGCCTGTTTCACACTTAAGGTTCTTTGTGGACAGTGGTTCCTGAGACACGATGCCCACCCTGGATGTGTCTGGATCTTCGTCATTAGGCTTTTTTTCCCCCCTTGGACAGTAAATTCTCCCCAAAAAATTTGAAGATTTTAGGCCTAAAATTGAAAATAAGATGATACCATCTTGTCGCGGTACAGAAGTTAGAGTTTAGGAGCAAATGTACTTCCTTTTTAGTGATTTCATTTGAAATGTTTGGAGAGTGATTTCTGCACAGGCGGCTTAACCTGTAGCTGCGTAGCAGCCTTGTCTCCATCCAGTTCCTGCTTTAAAAGGAGAAGCCCCCGGCCCTCCCTGTGGGCAGCTTCACCCACCTGAACTGCTCTCTACCCACTGTGAGTTCTCGCATCTCTGCTGGAAGCTGCTGCTGCAGCTTCCCTGACTTGTGTGGCTTTATCACTGGAGAGGGTCTGGTGTGGCTTCTGCAATGTTCAAAGGTTTCTGGGACCTCTTCCAACCTGGCTCTAGCCCCTTTGCCTAATTCAGCCCTGCAGAGGTGCTGGGCCCCACCTGGAGCAGTGAGCAAGGCGCCCACTCTCTCCTGCACTCAGACCAAGCCGACTTCCTCCCCCTGTGCCCAAGGGTGTGGCGAGGTGGCCTGAGGCTGCTCTCTCTCTTCTTCTTCAAGAAAATATCAGCAATTTTCAAACAGCTTTATGGATATACAAAAAAATGGCAGATTTAATGTATGCAATTTGATGAGTTTAGACATATGCATACAAAATTAAAAAACTCACTTTATAAAGATAAATAAAAAGACAGAGAATCCTCTGATAGTGTAATGGTTGTATGTTCATCACTCTTAATTTTAGCATAAAAATTGAAATATAAAAAAATTAATATTTATAACTTCGAAAATAGATTAATGGATAGATCGCACAAAAAGATATAAATTATGACATCGGCTACCCGCTCCAGTCACTCAGGTCTGCTAAGCCTGTGTGCACAATGTGGACCCATCCTCCCCTCAAGGAAAGAATCTTCTCCGTTTCGTCTGCAGAACTGGGCCACTTTCATCTTTTCCTGAACAGATGACAACTACAAGTTGCCTGAAAGAAAGATTCAGAAGCGGGTACCGAAAAACAAAACAGACGAAAGAAAACGAGATGACGCAAGACAAATCTGTGACCGTGTCTTGAATGTAGCGTACTCCTATTTCTGGTCCTATGGCTCAAACATTAATTTAAGGGATTTTTCTAAAGACTTAAAATAAATCTCTTTGTAGTGAGATTAAAGAGAACTTCTCATATAAAATAAAATTGAAAACCTCAGATTAAAGAAAGCAATATTACCAGTTAGCTTTCTCCCACTGGTTACGGCATCAACATCTTTGAACCCCAAGATCTAAGATGAAACAACTTACGAAAACTCATTTTTTTCAGGTGCTGTTTCCGTAGTGAGGCTGAGGGCACTTCAGCCTTTTGCACTGGGGACAATCACTTTGATTTTTGCACATGACCTGGCAGAACTGAATGCAGCCACCCCACCCCCGCCCCCCCAGCCGCACACCTCCCTGTGCCTTACGCAAACAACTCGCGTTTGCAACGCATCCCCTGTGCTTTTCATCTCTTCCTGCTCTTGGTTTTGTCTTCTAAGCCTCCAAGGTAGTCTGGCCTGTTTGGAAACCTGAGACTTGTGCTTTGCAGTCGGGGAGAGTGAAAGAGTCTTGAAGCCATGACAAGTGGCCTTCAAGGGAATCAGATTAGATTTTGATTGAAATGAAGATTTTAAGATTTTGAAGCTTGGTTTCTCTACGAGGATTCTGATTTAAAAAATGTCACGGTCAGTGGACATCTTCTGATTTCAAGAAGCACATGTTACAAGTTCTGGGTCACTCACCTTCCCACGGCGTCCTCAGTTTTCCCAGACCTTTGTTGCTCTTAGCAAGCCTTAATGAAAACCACTTCCTCTGGATGTCCGGCCCCTGTCTCCTGCTTGTTACTGTCTTCCCAGCGGCCCTTTTATAGTGCTCCCACCCGTTGTCCCTGTCCCCACAGCTTGCCTCTTTCTCTACCGCTCTCTAAATAACTTGACCTTGCCCGATGTCCACTTAAAGGAGAAGAGCAGAGATGGAGAAGTGCTAATCTCAGTCATGCTTCTTTTGGGGACTCCCAGTAACTCTGAGAGTTTCGTTTGAGGATGACATCAGCTTTGATATTTCCTCTCTCAGCAAAGTGCTTTAAATAGCAGCCTTTTCACGGAGCTCTGGGCACCATGCATCGCAGCTTGGGAGCCGTCGCCATGTGGCCACGGGAAGGGCCCCCCCACATAGCCACAACCTTCTCTTTGAAGCTAATGCATGCCTCTGACTCTCTGAACTTTCGTTGTTACCTTCTTCGGCCTTGAACTTTCGTTGTTACCTTCTTCGGCTGGCCATCCCGCAGGTGGATCATCTGGATATGGATGTGTATAAAGGTTCTGCTCATTACCATGCAGCCCACGTTTATCCCACGTGGGAGCAGTGATAACGGTATTGAGGAAGAGAGTGAGAGCCTGGAGGGAATCATGGATTACTAGCTGCGTGACTGAGCCGGTTAATTAATGCCTCTGTGCCTCACCTTTCACCTCTGCGAAGTAGGGGTAGTAGTAGAACTTACTCATAGATCATTAAAAGGCTTATTGGAGACAGTACACATGAAATGTTTAAAATAGTCTGTGGCATATAGTAAATGGTCAAAAAATGTTAGCTAATAGTCAAAATAGAAGTAGATTTAAAAAAACACTCAAGTCTGCAAACTCCCAGTCCATCTGAGAGAGGCATACTGTCATCATCCAAATCATACCTGTATTTTCTTTTGGCTAATGTAACTTTCTAGGGATTGTAATTCTTCATCGACAAAAAAAATTCTAGGGAGGTGAAGGTCAGGGAAAGGACCCTTCTTGGTGGACAGACCAAATTACAACTGAAGCGAGGTCACGACTTTCTTATTTCATAGTTTGTACCATCAGCCCAGCGGTTTTCCAGAACAAACCAGCCGTTCTGATGCGTCCTGTGTCTCCTCATGGTTCTCTGAGATTTAATATTGGTCAAGAAGGATGCCTCAGGGCACACACTTTTGTATTGTAGGCTAAAGCCACCACAGGGAAAAAAATTAGGGATTCCCTTCCAAATTTTTGAGGTTATCTTGTGATTTGCAGAAGAGTCGAGCTCATCTTTTATTATTATTATTGTTATTGTTATTATTATTAAGTTCATCTTTCTTTCAGGTCACTTTTCACATGGTAAGTTCTATGATCCATGGGCCACTGGTTGATAGTGCACAGCTGACTTGCAAGGGGGACTCTATCCATGAGGATGGCCAGGAGAATTTCACAGGCCCAGTCTGTCTGGGTGCAGACAGGTCTGTCTTCTGACTTGCTCTGTGTGGACTATTGTACTGTTGGATATGCTTGTGTGAAGTTTGCTGTTGACTGGCATTTACCCCGTAACGGGGCGATGGCAGAAGTGTGTCTTCTGGGTATTGGGGGACATAAGCTGGAAAAGAACTGCCTCTACCTTGGAATGAACCCTCCAGTCCTTGATCCTGCAGACGGCATAACGACCTTGGCACTTGAGGCTTTGTTGCAATGCATATTATTACTAGAAGCGCTGTAGGCCAGGAGGCTATCTAAATTTTTGCTTGTGAACTTGAGGGTATGTGCTAATTTTATTTATGTTGTAATGTCAATGATTTCTTGACTTTCTGAGGGGAATGTTCTCTTAGTCCACTTCTGTGAATGCAAGTTGTACATGTTACTTAATTTTTCTGTCTGCTGGGAAAAGCTCATGACTCCCACTAAGCTGACAAGCTCTTATAACACATACATGTCTTTCCCTTTCTATGTCTAAATCTTTGAATTTGATGAGATCTCAAGAAATGTAATTTCATACATTTTAGAACCATTGTAACCTTTTATATCCTTAGGACCATACAACACTTATATGCTATCTTTAGGTAAAGATACCTAAAGTTATATCCTATTGGATTTTGGATATTTTATATAGCTTTGCCTGATTTAGACCAGAACTCATTGTATCATTCTACTATTACACTTCTTTGAGTTAAAAACTGCCTTTTTTTTTTTTTTTTAAATTGATGGCCAGTGTGAGATGTGTTCCCTGTCCCAGCGACTTCCTCCTCAGGCTGTGTTTGGAACTGTGGTTTTTATTTTGACTTCAGTCCTTCTTTGAGAATCAGGCAGAAGATTTCCATGTCTCAAGCTTTTTGGCTTGTGTTTTCCAAATTAAACTGATCCCTTCAGAAGAGAAGTTAGCTGTGGAGTATAAAAACTGCTTTTTAATTGACGTATTTACATTTAATATTTCTGTTCTTTGTTGATACGTTTAATGAATCAGTTATATAAACATGATTGAATAACAGGACTCAAGAGAAATACGTTGGAGCGTTTCCCTTCTTTTAGAATGTTCTGTTAGCGCGTTCTCACTTTTTGTATAATAACTATTCTAAACACTTCGTTTCTCAGACTCCTTTGAGAATCTGACCCTATCTCTGGAAAAATACACGTAAACATGCCATTTTGTCCTGGTTCTTAATTATTAGCCATTACTGGATTGTGTTGTTTTTAATCTGTACCTCACTGTTGATTGTATTGCTGTCTCCCCATGATTGTAGTTTCTCATTGTTTTGTTCATTCTCTCAATTGATTTTTCTTTCTTTCAATGTAGTATCTAAGTATTGTAACCTAGTTTTGAGCACAGTGCTATGGGCATATGAAGTACTTAATCGGTCAACTTCACTCTAGGATCAGAGAAGGTTGCAAAGAGGCAGAGATGACCTTGGGGCTAAACATTGAGAGATAAGCTGAAATTTCTCAGGCAGAGTGGATGGAGGAAGAGACTCTTAGTTAGATGAAACAGGTATGGAAAATTTGGTAAAAGTTCGATGAGAAGGGGCAGGGTAGTAGATGAGTTTGGGGGTGTGGTTGGAAGAGTAAAGAGAATGCGCATAAAGAGGCCTCTCTACCTATATTTAAGTTCCAGACTCATTCAATCAGTAGATGTTTCTGCTCTTTGGTGCAGATGTTCAGCCGTACCTGGGGATATCCTGGTTGAAGGCAAGAATGGCCTCAAACAATAATGGTAAATATCCCTGAAGATACAACCTCGAAGCTTTTGTGGGAATAATTGTTCAATCTTAATTCAAGATTGTTTGACTTTGAATTTCTCATTCTACGTGGGTTGCTGACATCCTCGTCATCATCACCACCACCGTCATTAACAATGACAGTCTACCACCACCACCACCACCACCCACTTGGTGTGGGAAAAATTTAGTTCAGGCTCAGGACAAGGTCATTTGCAATAAAAGCAAAGAAAATACACAATCCTTGCCTTTGGATGCAGATATTCTCTCTCCCGATTCCATATCACATTAGGAAAAAAAAATCCTACCTTGGGAACTGGTGACAAATTATAAGAAACCCTCTTCTGTAACCCCATGGCACCGCCCCACTTCAGACCCTCGTCATCTCTGGTTAGGACTTCTCAGTGCCTCTTCACTAGTTTCCTTGCTTCTGGTCTTGCTCTGGTTACGTGATTCCCAACACCATAGCAAGAGGGATCTTTTTAATAGGCAGATTCGATCATGATGCTTTATAACTTAAAACACTTTGGTTTCTCTAATTTCCATGAAATTTCCACGAGACAATGTCTCAACCTCTAAATACAGAGAATAAGACCCTTCCTGGTTTCTACTTATTTGCATGCTCTTGTCTCTAAAATTGCTGTTAAGTGCATTCTCTTGAATACATAAGTTATTTTTCATCTTCTCATGTTTTAAGATGATTTTCCTTTAGCCTCATAAGCTCTTTCTTTTTTTTTTTTTTGACTGAATAGAGAATTAGTAGTTATCCCTTAAGAGCCAGCTCAAATGTCACCCCTTCCAAGAAGCTTTCCTCAATATCTCTGGGGACAATTAAAAGTTTATTCCACTGTATTCCCATCATGCCTTGCTTTTATCCGTATGAAAACCTTAGGGCACATAAAAAGTTATTATAATACTGGGATTCCTATGGTAGCAGGATTTGTAGTCTGTTCACCTTGACATCTTCTTCACAGGGCTGGGTACAGAGCTGTTGTTTAATAGTTATTGAATGAGCGAAACACATATGTTATCTAAGATAATCTCTAAGGGTAAACACCAAGAGTTTATTTTCGTGATGAGAAGGTTATACTGTTTTTTCCCTCCTGAAAATTATTTTCCCACTTGCTTTGGTGACAATGGGAAAGAGGGCTAAGAACAGAGCTATGAAGGACAGAGAGAGGAAGGACATTAGAAGAGATTAAAGTGTTGAGACAGAAGGAAAGGAAGAAATAAAACTATACCTCTTTATATTAGTATATCAGGTTCAGGACCAGAGAGAAAAATTCTTATAGCTTTTTAAAAAGTGAGCTGGGGGGGTCCTAGTCTGGTCACATGGCAGGGCAGTGTCCATTTTCCCTCGCTTCTGAGGGAGGAGGAGACCATGTGAGGTCTCCCTGTGCAAAGTTCAGAAGGAGCTCAGGCAACCACACTCCAGCTGTCTCTCCGCTTTGTTTATTTTCCTTCTCATACTCCTTTCCAGCACTTAGGAACCTTCCCTTTCAGCCCGTTCAGCTGAAGCTTGCTGGAAAACATAACCTTGGCAACCCCCACGGGCCTATGGGGCCCATTCGAGCTTCCTTTACTCCCAATCCAAGAGCTAGATTTTAATTGTCTTCCACTGATGACTCATTTTGCCTAAGAACTAAGTGTCCAATATCTTGGCCGTGCTCAGTAGCCATATGGAACATGCTGGCTTCTCTAGTAGGAAGACCGGGTGAATGTAGGTGAATGGGCAGTAGCACTGTTGATCTGCCTGAACTGGGGAAACAAGTTTACGTGAAGAATCTTTAGTGCTATGTTCTTTTACCCTTTATGTGTGAATATGGTTTGGAAAAGTTACTCTTGGAACGTGCTCTAGTCTAAAGAAGAGAAAGTCATGGTGAAAGCAAGATCACCTGGAGAACTGGCTGCCCATATCATTGACAATGATCTTCTCGGAAGGTTGCGCTGCTATGTTTAGCTCTGAAAATAGGAGCTGCTTCACTCACAGTAGATT
>NW_006431920.1:7169833-7177745 GCF_000325575.1 Pteropus alecto | reverse complement strand
CTTCTTCTCTGTTCTAAAATATTCGGACCAATTGTTCTCCATTCAGGGCCGTAGCTCCAAAGGGCCATCCATAAGAAGGGAAGGAGCTCATCCCTCACCTGAAATTGGCATGTGGGCAAAAACTGGTTCATGAGAAAGTCCAGAGTGGGCATGATCAGTGGAATGAGAGCATTAAGATCAGGAAGTACAGCTGGTGGGAAGAAGTGGTTCTAAGGAAGGTACCAGAGACAGATAACAAGTACCCTGAGGGGTTTCCAAGGAGACAGTGGATGACAATGGTGGCAGGATACCTGTAGTTGCATTTTAAGGACTAAAGAACAGCAGTTCTAGTTCAACTGCCAGCTGACAGTTGCCTGCTTCATTCATTCTACTGGTGCCTAGGACTCCCCTCCCCCAGAGTGTCGACCTTGGAGCAATTGTTCCCATTGGCCTTTTCCTAAGAATAGCTCAGGTTCCTACCTGCAAAGGAAAGATAAGAATAAAATATTAAAATATTCAATGGTATGCCTTATCTATGGGGTCACTATAGGGTCTCCAATTAGCAGGACATTTTGGCCATACCAAATTCTACTTTCATGGCCTAGCTATACATAGACAAAGATCATGTTTTCCTCTGGGTTTTAGTATTTCAGAAGCTGGAATCCAATGGAAATAAATACACACACACACACACACACACACACACACACGTACGTACGTATCAGCTTCTTTATGATTAGGGTTGGTTATGGAGGAGAGATAGGTAATATCTCATTCATTCATTTATTCATTCATTCATGTACTATTTTTTGAGTACCTTTATGAGCCAGTTTCTCTACCAGGAGCTGGAATATAAAGTCAGAGGGTCCTTACCCTCGTGAGGTTTATAACTAAGATAAATCAGGCAATAGATTGAAATCTCTCATCTCTACAATACAACATTTCAGTTGACTTTTGTTTTTTCTCTCTTCTCTGTCATGGGAGTTTCATAGTTCCTAGCACCTCTGAGATCTAGAGCAGATGCATGGAGGGCACAGTCAGGGCACACACCTTAGCACTGACTCACACCTGTTAGGTGACTGGATAAGACAAGGGTGTCTTCTCGTGGTTTCTATTTCCACAACATTATTAGGAGAAAGCCCATAGCCGCCCTCGCCACGAGGGGCCATGCTGTTGACTTCCAGTGTTGTCACTGTTCTAGGAAGCATCTGCGGCGCTTTTGCCCATGAATGTTTCATGCCATCTGTCCAATGTCCCTGGATGTGATGGGAGGACCACCTGGTCAGAGGTGGCCTGCTCTACCTCAGGGTGGAATCCTGGCTTGTCTCTGCCCCTTGTTTATAAAACTCTGTCTGCTTGGTCTCAGACGAGAGAACACTGAGCAGCACTGCTGTCTGCCCTTAGTCCATGCTTTGCAGAGACTTCTGGTAATTTTCCTCTGTGAGAAAAGAGGCTGGTTGCCAGCCGTAGCCTGTGATCCCTCTGCTGTCCCTCCAATGTCAGCTGATGAAATAAGGGCTTTTGATTTCCTTTTCCGTTATTGTCCCTGACATGAAACCAACAGGGAGATGAGGTTAAAAACTTTCAGGCTATTCCAGGCAGCTGAAAAATGTCACAGAAGCAAAGATATTAGACTCACTAAATCCTAGGACCCGAATCACAACGATATACTAATGCTTATAAAGTTGTTATGCATCTCTAGATTTTGGGTATGTCTGTGTCTGCACATTTTTCTCCCCCAAAGAGTCTATCAGATGGGAAAGAATAATACTCCCTTTGCATTATCTTTCTTTTTCTGGGTGAAAAGCAAAATCACCATTCAGCTCTTGGCCAAAAAGAGTTTCTTTCCTGTACATTTTTGCAGCAAGGTTTTATGAGGAATCTGGGCTTTTTAGATTTTTTTATATTTTTAGATTCCAATTTTTATGAGGACCTTTCTTCTGGGAAAACATAGTGAGTTTAGGATGTCTAGCACTGCACACATTGGTTGAGCCACTACCCCCAACCCCCTAGTATATTTCACCAAAGAAAGTGTGTGTGTGTGTGTGTGTGTGTGTGTTTCTTTTTAACAATACTATCTGATTTTACATGGGGAGAACATTATTTCCCTTATCATTAAAACTTTAATTCCTTCTCTCCTTGCTAAACACTGTAACAAACTTAACGTTATTTCCCAAAGTAGATTTGATTCTCGTGCCTATTTACCTTTTAAGAACCTCCTAGGAACTGAGAAAGGCTCTGTGTGAGCCGTCTGAAACCAGCCAGGACAACCCTGAACAGATTATTTCTGATTCTCAACTTTGTCCTCTGATGGAAAGGGGCATGGGGCTCGGTAAAGGCTGCCAAGGATCTAGAAATCGTAGACACATCTACATGTATAAACAGTTTAAACAAATTTGTTAATTTGTTCCATTCATTTAAGTTAGTAAAATATACACTTAGATTAATTCCCTCCACAACTGTTTTAGAATGAAACCAGCTAGTTAAGGGAAAAGATCGATTTGGTTGTTTGCTCTCATTTAGAGAGGACAACTCACCTATTAACTACACTCTTCCCTCTGTGTCAGTGGCCACAGCAGGTATTATATAGTCTAAAGTTATTCAGTTGGGCAGTTATTGTGACAAGGCATTCCTAAACTGTTCAAAAACGAAGGTTGAACATTGCTTTTCAGTGATTGAGGGATCATTTGCCACAGTCTGTTGGGATCTAGAAGAAACAAAAAACCCTGAGCAAACCCCGTCACCTGAGAGAATATTGTGTCCCACTCTAATAATCAGCTAAGGTGACATGTGGGATCATTTAGCTAAATGACATGCGGTCATTCTCTGTTCTGCGACACTCTAATTTCTGGAGCCGCAGTTGTTGTCGAACCTTAAGGTAACTATGGCGACAGACACTGTGCTGACAAGCTCTGTGCCTACCATGATTAGGGATGCGACAGTCTTGTCAACTACAATTAATTGGGATTTTTTCCACTCCTGGATTTGTAAGGCGATTGACGTCAGCATTTCCAGGGTGCAAATAAAGACGTTTTGGATGTGGAAAAAAACCAGACTTCATCTTAAAATCATGACATTCACTCTGAAAAGCAGCTCAGGGAGGCAAATGCAAATGAGGAGGCGGCGGTCTGGTCTTCCTTTCTCTTTTCCGGAAAAGGGGACAGGTCCATGCTTCTGTGTGTGAAATCTGAGCCTCTGGCCTTAGACCTATCCATGTGTGAAACTGCTAATTTTTTTTTCTTGAAAAATTTAGAGAGAAAACATCCCAGAGAACATTTTCAATAGTGAGGCAATATTTTGGACAGCCCTCAAGATAGCTTTTTCTCAGCTTTTCTAATGCGTTTTCATTAGAAAAGTTTCATTTCTCTGGGGTTTGTGGTAAAGAGGGATCTGATTATTTTTGACTTTCAAACTATACTTAATGGTATTTTGATGGGTCAGAGATTGTTAGGCAAGAGAATAGGGCTTCAAAAGAGTTCTGTATTCTGGTATAGTTAGTATGATAGTAGGGTTACAAGAAAAGCTTGTTTTGGTGCCTGCTGTGAAAAGATAAAAGCCCCCCAGAAAGAAATTTCTGCAGATTCCTGGCGAGTCAGCATTTAGTGAGTACTCACATGCACCTTGAAGGGCGCTTGGTATGTAAGTAATTTCACATTTATTTCCACGCTTAAGAATTTAGTATCTTTATTAAGGTAAAAAGAGCTCTAACAATTGCACTCGAACGTATAGACGTAAAACACGATATTGTAGTTTTGACCCAATAAAATAATTAACAGAAGATAAACAAGAAAATAACTTCACTTCATTGCCTCTGTAAAGAATTTGACGCAGAAGGAAAAAACAGAAACAGACAGAAAGTTGTTTGAATGGTCTGATCTGGGCCGCTATATCTAAGACTTTATTCTTCTCTACTTATGTGAGAAGCTATTTCATCGCTTCTTCAAGATGGGAGTTTTTTCCAAAGATGTTTATTTTCTGGTGGTTGAACTTCATTCAGCTGTGTAAAGACTTTACTAAGCTCCAGGAAATTTCTTCTAGGCCCAGTGACTGATTAAAATCTTGAAACTTCAGGCTGTACTTATCAAGTGCAATCTGATTTCCCTGGAGCTTAGACCTAGAGTGAGAAGAAATCAGGTATTGGGCCTCATCATACTCCGATTAATATACACTCAGAAATGTCATTGTTTCCTACTGCAGAAATTTTCAGAAAGTGGCTTCTAAACAGGAAGCTGAAGAATGTTGAGTCTGAAGCTGGAAGACTTGGGTTTGGTCTTGACCCTACCCCTCACTCTCTCTGCTGGAGTGGGACAGATCCTATCATCTCTTTTTCATTTCCCAATCTTATGTTGAAAAATGTTATAATCAGGTTGATCTAAGTATAAAATGAGATCGAGTAGGTACAAGATTTCTGTAAATTCTAAAATGCCTTCAGAAAACGATATTGAGCAAACTTCGCAAACTCATTGCTAAGAAGAATTAGAAAATATGACCTTGGGGTTGGAAAAGAAAGAGGGAGCCAAATGGTGGTTAATACTGGCATAGTTTTTTTTTTTTTTTTTTTTACAACATTCTTGTGCAATATACACGCAATGAAGACTAAGTGTATCTGAGCCTTATTCCACACTCCGCCAGTTAGGGGTTTGCGGGAGGAACTTGGGAAGAAGAATCCTATGGTCAGGAGTGTTGAAATACATTTTGATGTTTTTGGCATAACATTTCGGGTGGAGTGATGTAGCTCTCCATAGCTGGACAAAGAGAACGAGAACGACACTGTGGTAACTTTTTCGAGCACTTACTATGTGACATCCACAGTACGAAGTGCTTTGCAGACATTCCCTTGTTTGTAACAAATATATGCGGACTAACTCCTACTACCCTAGTCTACACGTGAGGAGACTAGAGTATGAAGAATGTAACTAACTTGCTCCCAGGGTTCCCCCGGAGAAAGTGGCAGAGCTGGCGTTTAGACCCACCAGTTCCTCGTAAAAAAACATACTCTGAATTGAGCTGGAGTAAAATTATAACTTGATTTATATATAAAATCAATAATATGTTTATTAGTTATTTATTTAATAATGATAATTTCTGCAGTTTTTGTGCTAGGGTCTGGGGATGTACAAGTGAGCATCTTGGCTCCCTGCAGCTTCTAGTCTACTGGAGAAGACTGATATATATGAAATAAATGCTTAAATACTAATCAATTCACTTATTGATGAAATACAAGTTATTAAGTGCTTAATACTAATCCATTAATTTATTGATAAAACACAAGTGTAATAAGTACTGCACAGAGTACAGGGTGCTCTGAGAGCATGTACAGAGCGGGCAGTAACATAGCCTGAGGGCTGGTCAGGTTTACTTGAGGACGTGACACTAAAGAGAATTCAGGGGAATACACATACAGTTGACCCTTGAATGACATTGATTTGAACTATATGGGTCCACTTGAACATGGATTTTTTTTTTCAATAAATATATAGTTGACCTTCTGTGTCCCCGGGTTTCGCATCCACGGATTCAACCAACCGTGGATTGAAAACAGTGTTTTCGTTCCGTGGCTGGGAATCTGCAGAGGTGGAGAAGTGTGCCTTGTTCTACACGCTTTTATATAAGGGACTTGAGCATCTCTGGATTTTGGTTTTTGAGGGGTGTCTTGGAAGCAATCCCCCATGGATACCAAGGGATAACCGTGCATATCATTTCCTCCCGCCTCCTCATATCCACATTGTATAAACAGTTCTTTAAAACTCAGCTCCAATGCTGCTTCCTCAATGCTCTTCCAGCTGTACACGACCGCCTCCTCTGGAGTCCAATATCTTATTAAGAGTGAAACGTTTACTGTGTACCTACCATGTGCAGAATGTTCTCAATGCTTTTAGTGGATAACTCATTCGACATTCACAACAACCCCTAGGTAGTTACTGTTATCGTCACCATTTTGCAGATGAGAAAACTGAGGGAGCTAAAATAACTTGCCCGCAGTCACACAGAACAAGATCGAAATCCAGACAGCGCTGTGCAGCCCGAGAGAGGACAGTCGTAAGCACTCAGCCACGCGGTCCTCGCTGTGCCTCTCTCGCTTTCGACTAGTATTAAACTAGTGTTTGGAGGAGTCATCCTCCTCACTGGACTGTAAACTCTCCTCGATGTGTAATTCACATACAGCAAGGTAAACAGATTTGAACCCCCTCCCCAATGAAGCAAAAATCATTTTCATCACCTCCGAAAGTTTTATTGCGTTCCTTTCGAATCGATAGCCCCCACCCTCCAGTCCATCCCGGGGAACTACTTTTCCAATTTACATTATCCTGGGTAGTTTGTTTTTTTCTTGTGATCTAGAACTTCATATAAATGGAATCCTACGGTATGTACTCTTTTTGTATCTGCTCTCTTTCACGCGACACGATGTCTTCGAGATTCATCCACGTTGTCTCTTTTTATTGCTAGTAGTACTCCGTCTGTAAACTCTTTAAGGGCAAGGCATACCCTTCCTTTGTATCCACTACCTGTACTTGAGACAAGAATAATATTAAGACTATTTATCAGCAAAGATGATGGGGATATCCATTAGAATAGACACTGGCCCGAGGGCTGGAGCAGGGTCCTGTGCCAGAGATTAACCTTTAATCGCTGGGTTGTGGGAAAATTGGGGTCCTGTAGGAGGGACCATAGGAATGGAGGTGCCTGGGGTGGTGACGGGATACTTGGAAGCTCAGGAGAGTGGTTATTTACCAGCCAGCAAGGGAGTTTTCACTGTTTTGAAAACTGATACAGGTATACTAGTATCTGCTGCTAAATATCATCTCTGCTTAGTGAAGTGTTCTACACAGAAAAGACAGTCAATGTTATTCGTTTATTGAGTGGACGAATAACTAACTACAAATAAAATGTAAATTGAGGGTCTCTGCTTGTATCACTTAAAATTGATCTGTCTTGCAAGTATATCTGAGTATTTTGGTTTTATCAGTAGTTGTGCAAAATAGATTGTTAAAACTATTTCAGAGACTGTATCTAGGTTGTAGCATTTGGTCCAAAGTTGACGCCTAACATAGTATTAAAGACTGATGCGTGATCAATAAATACTTTAAAGCATTAACTGATTTCTCAAGTATGAACGGTTATACCTGGAACATCATGTAGAGGAGAAGCAGGACCATTGGGAGAAGAATGGAGACCTAACAGAATACCTGGCACACAGTGAAGGCCCCCAAATAAGTGTCGAATGAATGATCATGAGAATGACTTTTGTATTGTCTATGTTTAGAAGAGAAAGAAGTCAATAGAGTTTGGAATATCTAGATGACACTTCTTGGAGAAAGTGGGTAGAAGGTAAACCACGAGGGTGGGTAGGTTTTCGATGAGAGGTGAGAATAGCATGAATAACGAAAGGGCACGGGTCCCACAGAGGACGCCTGCGCTCCTGCCTGTCCAGCATCCCTTCTTCCCTCAGGAAGGTTCAGCTACACTTTCTCTGCTGCTTTCAGGCTTGGAAGAACTGCCAACTAAGGAACTCTGTCTTCCCTAGACAAAAAGCAGATGGGTGATCCAAGTTATGCTGGTAAGAAACTCTCTTACTAGGTGACATGCGGAGTAATCAGAGGATTATGGCTGAACTGATGAATCCCAGTGGCAGTGTCCTGAACAGACCGTCCCTCGGTTCCTGCTACCCAGATCTAAAGAGCTTCCCTGATTTTTTCTTTTCTGAAATTTTGACCACTCTACTTTTGCTTATTTCGGTGAATTATTCTATAGCTTTTTCTTTTCTTCTCTATTCTTTTTTTAAAATCAGTGTAGCCAGAGTCCATTTCTATTGTTTGCAACCAAAATCTCTGATCGATTTAGGCAGTTTTTGGCTTTCCAGCTCCACCAGTTTTTTTGGATGTCTTGTCTGGTCAGTAGCTGATTGCAGAATACTTTTGAATGTTTACTTTAG
>NW_006431920.1:7145726-7169805 GCF_000325575.1 Pteropus alecto | reverse complement strand
TACGAGCAGACCTGTGGTCTCACTATTTGAGTCATAGACAGAGATGTCTGGAAATCGAATGTTCCTCTTCATGACTCAGTTTTAAGTTTTGCTGCACATGATCCCCTAAGAGGTTACACTCAGTAGCCTGCTGAGGAGACGTGAAGAAAATATCAATCATCGTGTAGACT
Source organism: Pteropus alecto (assembly GCF_000325575.1). Lineage (NCBI taxonomy): Eukaryota > Metazoa > Chordata > Mammalia > Chiroptera > Pteropodidae > Pteropus > Pteropus alecto. Next base: position 7,169,635 of record NW_006431920.1, on the reverse strand, counting down.
CTTGAGAACAAAGACACAGTCTGATTTAAAAAAATGAAGATTCTTAACTCCATAGCTGTTGCCAGTGGCTGTCTTTGTGTGTGTGTGTGTGTGTGTGTATGGTTTTTAACTCATTTCAGCTACTCATTTCTCTTCCAATAAGAGTAAATATTTCCCTTTATTTTCCCGGCTCTCATTATCGGGCTAACCTATTGCTGTGATGTCGTGCTCCATCTTCCTTTCTTAGCCCTCACTAACTTTTCCACTGGCTTCATTTCTTGCTGCTAACTTGGAACACTCCAGAGTTTGTGTCTGATGAGTGCTAATTGAGCTATACTTCTCATTTTTTCTCATGAATCCTGGTGAGGGTAGCATTCTTCTCCCTGAGGGAAAATAAAAACATGACAGAAGACTGAACTGGCTATTATGTAAACAAGAGAGGGATCGTAGAACATATTTCAGTGGCCTTTGTGCAAAAAGAAAGCAGAAAGGAAAAGAGCAGTTCAAGTCCAGGGCTGGCCACGTGAATGAGTCTTTTTCAATGATAGCACGGCATGAGAAAAAAGGAGGGCCCGTCTCAAGAGGAAGTGCTCTGTGTGGGGTGGCTGAGCAAGTAGCTGCTGTTACAGCCCTCAATAGACTCAGGATGAATGGGAAAAATGCCTTAAAGAAACTAAAAAGGGTACACATACAAGAGAATCTGTCTGAAATGAATGCGATTCCCTCCAATTTTATTTTTTCTCTTTGGTTGATAATGAGAGCAAGTGCATTTCGCAGGTAGAAAATAAGCAAAAGCTTGGGGAGCAAAATCTGCCCTCTGACTTTAGGGTGAGGATGTGTCCTTTGGTGCCTTGCAAGTTGCCTACCATTGACCTTATTTCCGCTCTCATTATTCCTGGCATGTTTTTCTAATTGTCTCTTCTGATTTCTCCCCTCCTCAGCCTTCTCTCTCTGCTCCCAGAATAAGCAAGGCTTGGTTATATTAATCACCTTTGACGATGCTCCCTCGTCCACAGGATCATGTTGGAGTCTTCGCCATGGCAACAAGCTTCTCCTCACGTGGGTTTCCACATGTCTTCTCAGCCTCGTCTCTTGCTACTCGCTTCCCTTCCTCTATGAATCCCAGAAACCCAGAGTCAGCTATGAATGTTGGGACCACAAATGAAATATCATATTTCCTTTTTTTTTTTTTTTGACACGGTCTACTTGCCATTCTACAAACTCGCCAAGTAGTTTAAGGCCTCTGCGACTTCACTCATGCTTCTTCCATCTGGTCTTCTCCTCAAATTCCCTCCAGAGGAATCTCTTTAAGTGCAGCGATTACATGTCAGTGCCTCTGCCCAACAGAATCTATTGCCTTTTCCTCTGTGCACAATTGTCTTTCTATATGTACCGCACACACGACACATTTTATCGGTGTGGTTCAATGGAAACATAACATGAGCCAAATAGATAATTAAAATTTTCCAGTAGCCACATTGAAAAAGGTAAAAAAATGCAAAGTTTATTTTAATAGTGTATTTTAGTTAACCCGATATATCCAAAAATATCATTTCAACATGTAAAATCAATGGAAAACTTATTAATGAGATATAACACATTCTTTGAAATCTGATATGTATTATACACTCACAGCACAACTTGATTTAGACTAAGTACATTGCAAATGCTCAATAGTGACGTTTGGTCAGGGCCACCGTATTAGACAGTCGACATTGCCATTGGTCATCGTACACTTGTTTCTCCTGAGATTCAGGGATGCATTTCTTGGGGAGTATTTATTCTTCATCTTTTGATGTCTGATATATAGTTTTATGTAGGGGACACAGCAGTGAGTAAACGTGTATTGCATGGAAGAATAATTTTTAAAAGTCTTGGAAAACTATGAATGTTGGGACCACAAATGAAATATCATATTTCCTTTTTTTTTTTTTGACAAATTCCCTTGGTGGTCTCAGGGCAGGCTATAAAATAATGTTCAACAATTCCCTTAAATCTTGCCAAATAGTCAATATGGTGGTGCATTACAGAAATGACCTGAAAGGAAGGTTAGTGACACTGTTCAAATTCCATTTGGCTGTTGTAAAATTATCATAATAGCGACTACAAGTGATTAGATTATACTTGCACACCTTTTGAATATTTTTCTTATGACATTGACCTAGATAAATCGACCATGCATGCATGATCTAATCCATCGTTGAAGGCATCTCTGAACGAGTTCAGGCAAGATAGAAGTAAAGGAAAAAGAGCTTGGTTAAATGCAATGGTATTTAATTACTATCTTCTCTGAAGTCCTATAGCGTTTATATATAGTGATCCCGAGGGTAGAGGGTTACAGGAAAACCTGTGGGATCTCTGAGAGCACTGGTTTCACACCACTGGCAAAGAGCCTGTTCTTTAATCCTACACTGTTACGACCTTCTCAGTATCACAGGGACAGAGTGTGTGGCGGGGACTCTTGGGATTTGGGACGAAATTACACAATACGAAGTACTGTAACATGCATCGAATATAGTATAAATAATGTCTCTTCTTGCCAGAATAAAGTCCTTGGGAATCATTCAATGACTCAAAGTACAAATACTGAACGTGTCCAAAAATTTATCCAGAACACATGGTTTTGCATGCCTTAGCCAAAATAAAATCCCCAGCTTCTGTCCACTAGAAGATAACATTCGGATGAGACTCTGTCATGTCTGTCACCATATTCACCATTCCACTTTTCAAGTGTTCACATCCATCCCTTCATTCAAAAAATTTGTGTCAAACTATTAATGTCATCACTTGTATTATGATTCACATTGGCCATGAAAACTGTGTAAACTATTCTAGCTAATGTTTTGGAGGATGTCTGTTATTTTTCAATGTATAGACACGATTGTAAACAATTTCATTTATGCCATAGAAGAATGAAGAGCTGTAGTCAAAGGAAAACCAGTTCACAGGAGTAATAAGAGGCAACAACATCAAGACTGTTGGCCCCTTCTCTTTTCTTTCTGTGGGAGGAACTCGGGGTTGCTGAGAGCAGGGACAGACGGCGTCTTGGTGGGCAGTATCTAGTCACGCGGGACATCTTCCCTCCAGTTGTGCAAAACTGTAATTACCTTGGCATATGTCAAGACCCAACAGAGCAAACTCTTTCACATGCTCAAGAAAGGAATAGCCAAACGTGGAATAATAATGTCAATTGTCAGGTCCCTTTAAATCTAATCATTAAAGCAATAATGTAGTCGACATTTTAAAATTTACAAGTTCAGGTTCGGCCAAATTGTTTGAAGCATGTATGTTTTAGTGCATCTTTTTTTTCCCCTATACTTAGACATTGATAATCTGAATAAAATCTTGTCTAAATGTCAATCAAAATCTACAGGTGTTGGATGGAGTCTGAGGTGCTTAAATGGATGGTCCCACATGTTTCACCTGCCAGGAAAGCTCTCGTGGTTTGTTGGAGAAATGCTGCTCTTTCCACAGTGTGTGCCTGCTTTATTTGTCCCTGTCCTGGACATCGCATTCATGTGGTGTTGAGTGGAGGTAAAGAGCAGGGCTCATGAGTCAGACAGACCTGGGCTGGTTTCCCCACCTGCTGACTCTGGGATTCTGGGCGCCATAATACTACTTGTTCAATAATGATGCCTTTTCTTTGTATCGTTCTTTATCCTTTTTCAGGTGGCATATACATACCACCTCGAATTAATGTAAACTTTCAAACTTTGGATCATTTTTAGGAGATTTGCTTAATGGCAAATTTAGTTTAGTTTCTTTTTTCCAAGAGTGTAACAAAGGGAAAAATTCTACTCCCTATTGCATGCTATCAACTTTGGACTATTTACTAGACTAACTAACGGAATTGTTGGTGTGGCTGATTTGGAACAGCATAAAACCAAAACAACTTTTATTTGGAGTCTCTTTGACTTGGGTAATTTCCAGTCTGTAACATAGCCTATAGTCAAGGTCAAGTTTCAAATGAATAATAGTTTGCCCTCAATTTTGGAAAAGCTAATAACAAAATCAAAACTTACTAAGCAAATAAAAAGAGATGGTGATTTTCTCTGAAAAGAGAAGCATTTGGATAATGATTTATCTTTATGTTCCTTTAAATCAAACATTCTCAGTGGAACCAGTTCCGCCATCTAGGGAGCATTTTGAGCGTCGCGATATTGAAGTAGTATTACTGGTATTTAGTATGGGAAGCTGGGGTGTTTGACTGTCTCAAAGCCCAATAGTCAGTCCCGCTCAAGTGAATGTTCTCTAGGCCTTCGCAATTGTCGAAAGCCTGATGAGACATTTATGCAGGAATAAAACCTGTTTTTAATGAGCTGAGCTTAGAATCTAACTCTACAGATAAACATAATGTTGGTTTTATTAGGGAAGCATGGTTTTAATAATATGTAATAAATTTTATGAGAATGTGATTACTTTGAAAATTGAGGGAAGATTATATTACTTTGTTTTGTTTAGAACTTTACTGAGAGTTGGTTGCTGTTACGGACTGAATCGTATTCCCCTCGACTCATATGTTGAACGCCAACCCCCCAATACTTCAGAACGTGACTGTATTTAGAGATAGGGCCTGTACAGAGGTAACTAGGTTAAAATGGGGTCACTAGGGTGGGCTCTAGTCCTATATGACTGGTGTCCTTATAAGAAGCAGAGATTAGGACACAGACACACAGAGGAAAGAAACAGAGAGAAGATGGCCCAGGAGAGAGGCCTCAGTCCAACTGTCGACGCTTTGATCTTGGACTTTTAGCTTCTAGGATGGTGAGAAAATAGGTTTCTGTTATTTAAGCCACCTGGTCTGTGGTGTTTTATTATGGCAGCCCTAGCAAGGTAATACAGTTACTTTATTTTTGGAAAATCACGCCAGTGATGTTTAAGCTGCTTATTGTATTCTAGTCCCCATTGCAACGCATTCGCACCATCCTGCGTTTGTAGCTGTCATGTTCACGGTGATTGTATAAATAGTGCAAATATCTGACTATATACTTATATATATATCATAATATATATATAAGTATGTATATAATATAGATAATATTATGTATAATATTGTGTCTGAGCACTTAATATTTCCATTATTAATTATATTATAAATTACCTTTCTATATTTTACCTTTAATGATATTTAGATTAATACATTGATAGTTTTATGTTTAGAGAAATTATATTACCTATAAATTTTAATTCAGAACATAAAGGAGACACTTCAAATATTTATTACAGGTGGCTGTGGTGGGGGTGGTCGAAATGGATGAAGGTGGTCACAAGGCACAAACTCCCAGTTATAAGATGAATAAATCATGGGATATATGTATAGCATGGTGACTACAGTTAATAATACTGTATTGTAGATATGAAAGTGGCTAAGAGTAAATCTTAAAGTTCTCATCACAAGAAAAAAATTATAACTATATGTGGTGATCGATGTTAACTAGACTTACCGTGGTGATCATTTTGCATTATATGCAAATATCGAATCATTTCGTTGTATACCTGAAATGAATTATAATGTTATATGTCAATTACATATTAATAAAAAAATAATGTAAAAAATTTGGATGACAAAAAGCTGGCATTGGGTTTGCTGAGATTGAGATGTCAGCATCACTAGAGGTAAGTTTTAAGTACATTTAAAATCCTGCATGTCTAAAGCGATGGTTCTCCAACTTGGTTTCGTCTGTTAAGAACTCGATGTCCAGGTTCCACTCGGAGAGATTCTACTGTGCTTAGAGTGTGGCCTGGGCACCAGGAGTTGTGAAAGCTCCCCAGGTGATTCTAATCTGTAAGCAGAGCTGAAAACCACTGTGGTGGGATCAAAATCCGCCTGCAAATTCTTTGACATTCTTTCCTTCAAAAGGTGAATATAATTCCCCTTGAAAATGGGCCAGATTGGTGACTGGCTTCTCATGGATAGAATGCATTGGAAGTATTGCCACCCAACTTGCAAGGCTAGATCATTAAAGGAGACACAGCATCCACCTGACACTCGGTCTCTCTTTGTGTCTCCATCTCTCTCCACCTCGACTCATGTCTTTAGAGCCCCAAGCAGCGACGTAAGAAGAACGACCTACTCTAAAGCCACCACATGGGAGGGATCACGTGGAGAGACCATCTAGAGGTAGAGAGAGATGTCTGAGGAGCCCCTGATGTTCACCGCCTGCTGTTTGGTTCCTCCCCACCCAGGCGCCACTTGTGTGAGTGGACTAGGCTTCCAGATGATCTCTGGCTGCCACCCTGGAGAGACCTCGAGCAGAGGAGAACCACTTAGTGGAGTCCAGTCAACCCTGCAACCGGGAAAGATAATAACGTGATGGTTATTGCATTCGGCCGCTCTTTGGGGTGGTTTGTTATGCAGCAGTAGAAAACTGAAACAAGTTTTGTTGGCATCTGCAAAGCCTTTTGGATGGAATTCGAGTTGCTCTGTGCCCTCGCCTTGCTTTCTAGTTCAGACTAGGATGGGAGGCATCTGCTTGGCCCTCTGGCAAGACCACTTGAGTCTGCTGGACTCCCATCTTCCCTTGGAGTTCTGTTTATCAGGCCCCATTTATCCTACACTTGTTCGTGAGAGGAGAGAGAGTTGCCAGTCCAATGCGAGAAAATCCTGACTGGCCCCAGTGTAAAGGAATATATTGTAGGATTACACCGATTAGAAGAAGCCTGGAGTAGAGAAGCCTATATCCGCTTTGCTTCCTGATTAGTTCATAGCTTACACTCTGCGTTTCCAAGGGTTTTTTAAACATTTTCTTTCTCTCACAGATTTCTGGCACAGTTGCACAAATGCCAGCTGGTCCAATCTTAGGCAGATAAGGACTGGAATTTCATCTCTCCTCCAGTGACCTTGCTGCAATTTGCCTAGCTCTGGTATGAGCAAAGGGTAATGGGTAGGCTGGTATTGTCTCTTGCACAGTCGAAGTGACAGAGTTACAGTCCTGGTTCACAAGTAAGCCCTGAATGGCCTAGCTGAATTCTGTCAGGAGAAGCTGGGCAATGTGGCAAACGTCATAAATATTTGACAAGTCCTTCTCTTGAACAGTCAACCTGGAAGACAGATGAACAAATACTGTAATGGTGGATGATGCATCTTGTCTTTTTTTGAAAGAACTTTTCTATGCCAACTTCTACGCATTTCCTTTCCAAATGTTAACCCTGTACAATGATCTCTTCCGCTTCTAGAGTTTAGTCACAACCAAGATGAATAGGAGGTTGGGTAGTGGTGGGAGTTTGGGAGTTAATGGTTTTCTAAAAAAAAAAGTGATGAGTCCTTTTGATGGAGTCTTTGTAAGTCTAGGGCTCAGATTCACTTACATCATCTCTGGGGTGTTTGGGCCTCACGCAAGCCCTCCTCAGTGTTTTCTCACAGAAGATAATCTTCTGGAGAAGCCCGTTATAGAAACAGCTGTGGGTTACTCAGACTGAGAATGTCTGGCCAGAAGGTTCCCCATCCCCTGAGGAGACATTTGCAGAGGGCACCGAAGGGCGGTTACCATCTTCGTAAGGATCTGAAATGATTTTTCTCTGGGCTGAGTATAAAGCAGGATATCTGCAGAATCAAAACTTTATTTATAAGTGAAGGTAAGTTTATTCTCCTATATATAAAGGATGGAAGCTGCAGGGGAGGGTAGGAACATTTGTTTGAGGCTTTTGGAGAGGAAAGAAATAAGGGCTGTAATACTCTCTGTCTGGGACTCCGAGTTACTGAAATCTCTCAGGGTAGCCGGGTGTGGCTCTGAGAGGTGCCCAGGGACAGGATGGGCACTGACACAAAATCATCTTGAAGATTGAAAGAGATATGACCAATCAGGTGCTAGAGGGGTTAGTGCTGGAGAAGAAGCAGGCTCTGGAATGAATGTGGTGAATTTCAAGACTTAAACTTCCAGTAGAAGAGTAGAACTTGGTTTTGAATTTCCTGCCAACGCCTACGTGTGGGAGCAAGGCTCTTTTCTGCAGCGCCCCCCGCCAGAGAACCAGGACTCTATTAACTTTATGTATGTATAGTACTTGCAATTTCTGAATCGATTTTAAATCAAAGTTTCTACTTAGGTGTCAGCAAAATTTATTGATGCTGGTGGAGCAGGTATTATGTTGAGCTGCCATTTTGCAGATCAGAAAACCCATCCAGGTCATCGAGGGAGAAAGAAGTTGTCTACCACTGAAGGCTGACACTTACTGAGCACTTACTATGCGCCAGGCACCGCTGCAAGCATGTTACTCGTATTCATTCATTTTATCCTCCCCACGATGCTATTAGTGTTATTATTTCCCATGTTATAGAGGAAGAAACAGAAGCACTGAGAAGTGTCACACAGTAGAGCCCCAATTTAAAGCCTTTGTTACCAAGAGGTCCTGCCCTTTATTTTGAGAGGTGGTCTCTGCTGACTGCCCTTAAGAATTTTGCATCAGCAGCTGCTATTTACATATAAATGTGACCCCATGTGATGTTCAGGGCATGATGCCTTTAGCTACTGAGGGAAAACCGGGATGGGATGAAGTCAGTGTCCCTTTACAGCTGACTGTGCCATTTTCCAAATATTTTTAACAAGAATTTGCATAAGGAAGCAATACACCGGGCTAAAAACTTGGGAATCATTTCTCCTGTTCCCAGTTTCTCAGTGTGCTGTGTGAGGAGCCTGGTAATGTCACATAGGGAGAGGGGCTGGATCCCTTCCATTTGGTCCCAGGCCCTTTTGCCAGACAGAACACGCTGGGATCAAAATGGCAAAGGGGTTATAGCTAGCATTTTCTAGAGTTTGTAGACCAAAGAGTGAAAGCTTTAGGAAGGCATTTCTTGGGATGAAGTGACAGGAAGGAAAGAAGAGACATTCGTTTTGGGGTTCAGCCCACTGACCTGCTGGGATGTCAGTGTGGCATAAGGCCGGAACAAGGGCTCTGAACCCAAATGCCGGACCACTGACCTGCTGGGATGTCAGTGTGGCATAAGGCTCTGAACCCACATGCCAGGGTTCAAATGATGGTGAGTTAATCAATCTCTATGAGAGCCTCGGTTTTGAATTTGCATAATGAGATAACAGCATCCTGTCCTGTAGGACTTGGAGTAAATGAGCAAATACATGCAAAGCCCGAGTGCCTGACACATCGAAAGCTACTCTGTGGTTTTCATTACTTCAGAGTTTCTCAACCTCAGCTCTACTGACCTTTGGGCCCAGATGATTCTGTGTTGTTGGGGGCTGTCTAGGGCATCACAGGACTTTAGCAGCATCCCTGGCCTCTACCCACTAGATGAGAATAAGACCCCTCTCCCTCGCATAGTGACAAGCAAAATGTCTCCAGATATTGCCAAAGGAAGAGGAAGAAGAGTGGCACTTTCGTTCCTAACGAGGTCAAATATTTGGAGAACTCGAGAGATGAAATGAGCGGATTGCCAAAAAACCACACAATTCTCAAACCAACAAATTCAGACTTTTATTCCTATATTTCTGTTTTTAAGGAATCCACGATATTGGGATTTAATTTCCAGTGCCCCCTTCATCACCTGCAGGTGGACAGACCGATAGGCCCATTTGCCAAGCGCTCTGTGCCCGCGCTTGCTCAAGGGCCACAGTAATGGCGCCCAGTGGTGCCATTACTTCTCTCTTTTCTATATGACGAGACAAAGGCTTGCGGGGACTGGGCACCTTGCTCATCCTGCAGAGTGGCTCTCTCTCTGACCTGATGGCCTTGGCCCACGCACCCACCAAATGTGTCTCCACCCCCGCTGCCCAGACGGGCACCATCTGTTCCTTCCAACTGCGGCCTCTCCACTGGCTTTGGTTCTGTCATGGACTGAACATCTGCGGGTCTCCAGGATTCAAATGTTGAAATCCTTCTCCCCCAGTGTGACGGCGTGACGAGGTGGGACCTTCAGGAGATGATTAGGTGAGGGTGGAATCTTCGTGAATGCTATGAGTGCCCGTGTAAACGAAGAGACCTCAACGAGCTCCCTCACTCCTTCTGCCACGTGAGGACATAGTGAGGGGACAGCCATCTGCACCTGGAAGGGGCCCTTACCCGGCCAGGCCGGCACCCTGATCTCAGAGTCTGGCTTCCGGAACTGTGAGAAATCGATTTCTGTTGTTTATGAGCCACCCAATCTACAGTACTTCGTTATAACAGCCCAGCTAGACTGAGACAGGTTCTAAAGTCAAGCTTTTCTTCATGCTGATGCCCTTGCTCAGCTGCCTCCTTTCTCCGCTTTTCTGCAGACCCACGTCCCACTGGTTACGCGAGGCCGTCCTGAACCCGCAGCGTCTTTGCACGATTATCTGTCTTGCTGACGGCAATGATTATCTCTCTCGCCACTTTCAGCAGGGACTCAGACCAGCTCCCCCCTCAAATTCTGTCTTGAGCGTAGATCCTTTCGCTGTAACTGAGTTGTAAGCTGCCTCATAATTCTTTCAGGGCTTATGGTAATAATAAGAACCGTTAACATTTGTCTACTATTCTATCGTTTATAACTGTGCCTTATTGTTAAATAGATGGTTAGAAAAGATTTGTTTTGCCAGTTTCACCTCAGATTGATGAAGCAGAGTCAGAATATCACAGCCTGGGGACTGTCCCCTGGCTGGCTGGGGGAAACTGATGTATGATTGACAGGGGAGGTAAGTCAGCTGCCCTGAAGGGCCCTACAGTAATATAGGGAGTTGTCCAGAGGCCTGAACTGACTGAGGGTATTTGGGAAGGGGCCAGAGGATGCCTCTGGCAGGCATGGAAGCTTCTTTCTTTAGTTCAGTGTTTCATTAGAAGTTTGCCCACCACTACCGCCTAGAACATTACAGCCATGACATGGGAGACATAAGGTCAACATACCACTGTTTGGTCCAACGTACCACTTAGAAGATGGAAGAGCTGTTTTGTGAACACGAGTCTGCTTGCCATTAATGGTTATGTTCTTTCTAGTGCACCGGTGGAGGTGCAGAAGATTCCTCTGGGCCAGGAGGCAAAAATGTAGATTCGTGCTCCATCCACAAACCTACCGTTTTGCTAATCAGTTTCAGGAATCCATGCATCGCACACTCACTCAGGAGCTTCTTTCTATTCCAGGTTGCCTCACCAACATGACTATGTAGGTCTCCAAAGTGTTTTCCAGTTTATAAAGTTCCGGGACATAAATTTCCTCATCTGTAAAATGAGGCAGTTGGTGCAGAATGCAGATGATCTCCAGGAGCCCGTCTATCTCTGTACACCATGATCCCGGCTGTTTACAGCAGAGGCGGCTACACGAGTTGACCTCAGAATCAGAAGATAAGTGTCTGTGGAAATGCTCCCAGTTTGGGCAGGAAAGCCATAGACACAGAGATGGCATAAACACACTGAGAGAAGAAGCACTGAGAGCAGCAGTCCACAGGCTGGAAGGAGCACTGGGCTGGGAGTCTGGAGACAGTTTCCTGTCCTGGCCCCGCCACTAACTTGCTCAGTGGGTATGTGCATGTCCCTGTGCTTCTCTTGGTAATGGAAAGGGGTTGACCAGATAAATGTTTTTCATGATACGATATTTGGAACCCAAGGATTTGTCAGAGGAGCCTTGGGGGGCGCTATAGAAAAAAGGGGGGCAGTGGTGGAAGGGCTCTGGGACCCCCAACCCTGCTTCAATTACAGCAGCTCAGAATTTGCCTACTTGCTTTATTTGGGTTCTCTGTAAACTCTGTTTAGAAATATGGGCTCCAGGGCTAAAAATGTTTGAAAAGCACTGGGCTCTGCTTCACGTCTCTAAGGCTGGTGTCTCTAGAACCCCTGGAACAACCTTTCGGTGATTCACCTGAACTTAAATGCAGATAAACACACCATAAGCATTTCATTGCTCCTACTTCTCTGCAACTAAGAACCCCAAGTTCAGGTGAGCAAATGGGGTTGAATAGTAAATATTGGCCCTAGTTAGGGCCAATATTTAATTTAAATAAACACAGCTGAGCAAACAGGGCTTTAAGCTAGGGCTGTATTTACGTAGCCATTTCCTCAGTGGGTTATATGTCAAATGAATTCAATGGCTTTTTGACTTTTTTCCTTCTGATCTTAATTGAGACCTATTTGACTAAATTGATGGAACCGAATGAAAAGTCCAGACATGGAAAACTGGGGGAACTTTTTTGTAAAGGGCATTTTTAGCTAAGCCTTTCATTATTTAGTGGAATAAAACAGAGAGTTTAAAGGACTTCTAGAAATTTAAAACAGAATGCTTTGTGTATCTTAATATTCTCTACATCCATTATCCCACTTAAGAAAGGGTAGAAATCATTTTGGAGTTGACATGCTGGTACAGTCTGTGTGCTGTATCTTAGGCGAGTCAGTAGAATAGTCTATAGCGGCTATTATGTTTCTTTCCTGGGGATGATCTGAGTTGGATCATTCCTGTTTCTTAGGCGAGGATACTGACGTTACTAACAGCCTTGGGAACTTCCATCTCATCATTTAATTAACAAGCAGAGCGTACAGATAGGGTCTCTATGTAATTTACTGGCTTGGGATATATTTTATGTTTTCGAGATGCTTCTCATTTGATCCATGTGTTAGTAATAATGCAAGCAGCTGTAAGCCTGAACCTCTAAACCTCTGCGGCTTCCTCCAATCAGAGTTATTTCTCCCTCATGTAAAGTTTGAAGTGGATTTGGCATCTTGCCTTTCATGAAGCATTTCCGGAATCCAGTCCCCTTCCGCTTTGTGGATAAGTCACACTGGCTTCTTACCCATATTAGCTGAGATGTGACAGTCATCACTTTTATTCATGCTCCATTGATGAGAACTGGCCCTCCCAAATGTAAAACGGACTGAGAATATCATATTGGGTTGGCAGCCATTTCCCAACAAAAACTATACAATGGAAAGAAAGCACAGGTTTTGGTGGACAGCTAGTTATCTTTGCCATCACTAGCAGCAACAAACTAAGGGCTGCCGGATAATCATCAACTAAGCATGCGATTTTGACCTCTTAAGTCCCAAACAGTTAAATTGATGGCATTATTGACCTTAATTAAAGCAGGAGAAGACTACCTAAGGACATGACACATTCTGAGGCTTGTAGAAATGTCCCATACATCCTGGTATTACTGATGGCAAAAACTCGTTTTTACGAGCAGTGAAGAATGTGCATAAACAAAGGTCAGTTTCTTCCATGTCGGTTCAAGGGTTTACTTCCTTTATCCGTGCCTTAGAGATTTTCTGTAGAATAAAATGATTGGATTAGATCATTTCTAATACCTACATTCTGGCAATATGAGTTTCTTATGTTTTTGAAATCATTAAAATGAACATATCTGTCTTTGATGTGATTAATTGTTCTTCGGGAAAGGCATAAACACAAGTGTTCTAAAAATTAGAGGAAATAGGCAGCTAAATGTTTGCTTTTCTTAATGAGTCTCGCCTGTGTTTCCAAACATTTAAATGTAAAATATGTATCGTTTCACCACGACTTTAACGCTAAGAGCAAACACAAAGCAGATGGTTAGATGGCATGTTATCTTAAAGTTTTAATTCCAAACAACCTACACATGCAACTTTCGAATAAGGATAAGCCTGTTAAGTTTCCACAAACATGAATTTTAAGAGTTATTATTTAATCAGTCTCAAATTTTTCTAACAATGAATTTTCTCTCCCACTATATCATGTCGTTGTTGGTTTTTTAAAAGGCACATAGTTGCAAAGGTGCCCTGATGGTGAAGTTCTCTCTTGATTGTGGGTAGGAAGCGATTGTCATGGCCCTGAAGATGATTTCAGAGAAAGATGGTTTCAGAGAAAAAAAAACATGCAATTGGTTCTGTCTGTGCCGTATCCTCACGATACCATTCACATCCTGCTCCTCCTTCCTCCTCTCACGGATGCCATTCCAATTCTCCTCCCAGGAGCAGAGCAATAGCTTCCCAGCCTCGTTCTCTTTTCCATTCTTTGCTGGTCTGGGCCACACTCCCAGCTCTTGCCAGCTCCAGGATGATGCCTAGACCACTCGCACTAGGTTTTCTAGCTGCCCATGCGCTAAGGGCATGTCGACCCATGCTAAGTGAGACACTCAGGATGTCTGAATGTGGACGACCCATCCCATCTTGTCTCTACTGGGAAGGGGTGTCCAGTCCCCACTCCCGTGTTGCACTTCGGAGAAGCCACCACCTTCCCGCGACTCCCAAATCCTGCCTCGTTAGTCAACCTAGACCCCACACCTTTTCCAATTTCTCAGAGGTCCCTTTTACTCACACTCGTATTGTGTCCTATTCTCTGGTCCGGGGTGAGGCTCTACCTCCTGTGACTTCCACTCTCTTAGTACTCTCTTTGTTATTTCCCCCTGGGGCTTACTTTCTACCACCCATGTGCATAGCCGGTCACTCTTCCTTCTCTGTTGGGCATATTGGGGGGTGCGGGGAGGAGGCAGCGGAATTCTTCCAGTCTTCAGGGGATCACAGTGTTAACAGGCTCGAAACACAGTCTTTGCTTTATTTGCCTGCTGACCCTGACTTCTCTTGTGGCTTGGCTGGTCGGTGGCATATGAAGACATGAACTTGAGGACCGCCTTGCATCTTGGTTGGCAGCAGCATAGTCAGGGCTACTAACAATGTGACCCCTGGTAAGTTCCTTAGCTCCTCTCTGCTGCCCTTTATTCATTTGTCAGTTAGATGGAAAAATAGCATTTCCCCTTAGCAATGCTTAGAGGAATGAGATAATAACAATGATAATAATAGCAGTACCAATAAAACCAATATTTATTGAGCAGTTACTACATGAATGGCATTGGACTAGGTTTTCTTCATGTATTAACTTTTTAATCCTTATGACAATCCTATGCAGTAGATATTATTATTATAACTCTACTTCCAAGAGAAGGTAAATGAGGCACAGAGAGTTGAAGAACTTGACCAAAGTGACATAGACAGTAACTGGCAGAGCTGGGATTTGAACTTAGGCAGCCCAGCTACCAGAGCCCCAAGCTCTGACCACAGTGCTATACTGCACACAAAATGCCAGGCAGAAGTGATGGCAGTGAAAACGGCAGAGTAAGAATGTCCGAAAATTTCCTCCTCCATAAAAGCAACAAGAAAACTGACCAAAGTGGTTTGCATCGACTTTTTCAGAACTCTGGAAATTAACCAAAGGCTCCTAGCAATCTGGGAAAGTGTTTAGTCAAGAAAAATGGCTGCATCTCAGTAAGAACAGCAAGCTTCATGGTGTTCTAAATTGCTCTTTTTCAATTCTCCCCTTTAGCTCTGCAGCAGCCTTAAAAATTAACAGCTTGAAAATTAAATCGCAATGAAATCTAATAGTCTGGCAGCCACCAGAGGGAGCAGACAGGAGTAGGGGCTCCTTCAAAGCCTCATTTCCAGAGAATTGTCATTATTTTACCTTTCTGGTTGTTTCCCGAGAGACACTATTTGCAAGGTTGTCTTTATTTGCTTGACTCAGAGCTTGTCCAGTGAGAAAAGCCTTTTACCCAGGGGTACTTGTTGAAATAATTAGAGGCAATTGATGAACTTTGTGAGTGCCTGAGGCAGGATAATGGATAATGGTTGAGGCAAACAATAAACTTACAAGGAAAACAATAATAAAAACTTAAAAGAAAAAATCGAGGAATGAGATGTTCGCAGGGGCTTTGAAAACCCTGACATATTCCTTGGGGAATCTAGAAAATCACATACGCCAGGCCTTGGGGATGTGCATGCTCAGAAAAGACCTAGACACATCCTGTCATCTCTGGTTGACATTAAGTTTCCGTACAAGTGGGAAGGAAGTGAAGGCTAAGACAGAGTTGTAAATACATACTCATACTCCTGTCTGAGTATGGGAGTTGTGCCCCCGCATGTACACAGAACCCCATGATGAAGACTAGGAAATGTATTGGTTCCAGTAGTTTAAGTAAAATAAGTCTTTTCCCAGTCATTTGCTAATCATCAAGCTGAGTGGAGATTTCAGTGGCCACACATGGCGAAGAATACAGATGGTACAGAGTTAGTCAGGAAAAGTCAGTACAAACAACATTTAGGCATGGAAAGGAAATAAAACTCATACAGATTGAAAAGGAAGAAGTGAAAATATCTCTATTTGCAGATGACATGATCTTACATGTAGAAAATTTTAAGTAATTCACTTCAAAATTTTTTGTTAGGACTAATAAACAGATTCAATATGGTTGTAGGATACCAGAAAATATATAGAATTTAATTGTATTTCTGTGCACTAGCAATGAACAATCTGAATATAAAATGAAAAAAAAGCAATTCCGTTTTTTATAACATCAAAAATAAAATATTTAGTTATAAATTGACCAAATGAAGTAGAAGGCTTGCATACTGAAAACTTGGGAACATTGTTGTAAGAAATCTAAGACCTAAATAAAAGGAAAGTCATCCTGTGTTCATGGACCGGAAGACTTGGTATTACTATTTTTTTCCTTTTTTATTTCTCTTTATTTTATTTATTTTTTAGTTTTGGAAGATGATATTATTAAGATGGCGATACTTATAAATGGATCTACAGATTTGGCGTAATTGCTATCACAATTCAAACTCTTTTTTTTTCCCTCAGAAATAGACATGCTGATTCTAAATTTTTATGAAATTATAAGAGACCCAGAATAACCAAAATAATCTTTAAAAAGAGAAACAAAGTTGGAGAATTCACACTTTCAGATTTCAAAACTTAACACAAAGATACAGAATTTAAACCACTGTGGTACTGACGTAAGACTAGACATATAGACAAATGGAACAGAATTGAGAGCTTCAAAATAAACTCATACCTCTATGGTCAGTTGCGATTCCACGCGGATTCCAAGCCAATTCAATGGGGGAAAGGAATAGGCTTTTCAACAAATGGTGCCAGGACAACTGAATGTCCACATATGAGAAAAATTAATTTGGACCTCTATTCATACCATTAACAAAAGTTGACACAAAGTGGATCAAGGAACTAAATATAAAAGCTAAAATGATAACATTTTGGAAGGAAACATGGGTTTACATTTTGTGATCTTGAACTAGACAACAGTTTATTAGATATGACACCAAAAGCATAGATAACAAAAGGGGAAAGAGATTAATTAGACTTCAGCAAAATTAAAAAGTTTTGTGCATTGAAGGACACTAACAAGAACATGAAAAAGCAACTCACAGAATGGGAGAAAATGTTTGCCAATTATATATCTGATAAAGGTATAATATCCAGTGTATATAAAGAATTCCTACAATGCGACAATAAAAAGACAACCTAATTAAACAAATTGGGGAAAAGACTTGAACAGACATTTCTCAAAGAAAGCACAGAAAGGGCCAATAAGCACATAAAAGGATGCTCACCATCTTTAGTTATTAACGAAATGCAAATCAAAACCACAATGAGATACATTTCACACCCACTAGGATAGTTATAATCAAGTACTGGAGACCAACAAGCGTTGGTGAGGGGGTAAAGCAACTGGAACTCTCAAACATTGTTGGTAGACAGTTTGGTGGTTCTTTGAAAAGTTAAACATAGAATTCCAGCACGACCAAGTAATTCCACTCTTTGGTATCTACCCAAGACAATTAAAAACATATGTTCAGACAAAAAGCTATACATGAATGTTCACAGCAACATTATTCACAGTAGTCATAAAGTGGAAACAATCCAAATATTCATTAACTAATAAATGGATAAAAAAATGTGGTATATTCACGTGATGGAATTCAGCACTAAAAAGAATGAAGTACTGATACCCGTTACTACATAAATGAACCTTGAAGACATTATGTTGAGTCAAAGAAGTCACAAAGGACCACATATTGTGTGATTCTATTTTTATGAAGCTTTCGGAAGAGGCCGATCCATAGATGACTGCTGGTTGTGGGGAGTGGGAATGGGTCGACTGGTAATAAAAGGGGTTTGTTCTGGGGGAAACGAAAATGTTCTGAAATTAGATAGTGATGATGGTCATACATTGTGAATATATTAAAAACCACTGAATTGTACACTTTAAAATGGCGAATTTCATGGTGTAGAAATTATATCTCCACACAAAAGTTAGCCCTGGTAAGGACTAATAGTGACAGCTAAGTTATGGAGTCATTAGTAGGTGCCAGGCAATGTGTAAGGTGCTTGTACAAGTCTCATTTAGTCTTTAGGACAACCTTAAACAAGGCACAGGTGGGCTAAATAAGTTGCTTAGGGCCACACAGCTGGTGAGTGGCAGAAGATGGGACTTGAGTGCAGGCATCTGATTCTGAAACCCATGCTTTAATCACTCCACTCTTCTACCTGTTCCTCACTGCTACGGTGATTATTTTTCCTCTTGTGCCTAAGTGGTTTGGATAATCTAACAACCTTTTCCTAGCCGATAAAAGAGGTAAAATTCACCTTCCCACTCATAAGAAAAATCTTAACCTTTTATACCAGAAACAAAAGCTTCAAATGAGACTCAGATTTTTTTTTTTCTTGTTGGAAAAAGAAAAAGAGTTCCTTTCTCAGAAGACTTACATTAAGGGCCTGGTTTGCTAGTTACACAGTCAGAGCAGGGCTGAGCCTGGTTCCTCTCACGCCAGGCAATTGCCAGAAGGCCTGAGGGGTGCCTTGGTCATCCAATGCTGAGAAGAGATGGAGGTCCTGTGTCTACACTGCAGGCAGCTGCAGTGTGTTTCATTGTAGACAAGTGTTTGGTCCTGCTCAAAGAGGAAGCCGGTCTTATTCAGCAAGAAGCTAGGATCTAACAAAGCCCCAGTGCCAGCCAAGTTGTTCAGCGCTGTTTTATTTGACTTATTTTCTGTGTGACCAATCATTTTTTGGTTGTTTTTGTTCTGAAACTTTAATTTATGAAATATCTATTGGCTTAGGTTGTAGGACACGTGTATTTATTTGAATAAAGGAATGAACGAATGAATAAAAGAACAGATACAAACCAAATGAATATATCATTAATTTAGGTTATACACAGTAGAGCATGGGGCCAGGACTGTGACATGGGTTTGGCAGAAATTTCTGGAAAATATTAATCTGAGACACCTAGCTCTAGTCTACTCAATTGATGATCAATGACAAACTTATCATGTGACTTCTTCCCTTCCCAGGACCCTACTGAGCAGGACTTTGGTACATTCTCCTCTCCTCAGGCTCACTGTTCAGCATGGACCAGCATTTCTGACATGGCTTTCCTGTCTGTGTGCAGGAGTGAGTTATTTCTTGAGCTCCGAAGAAATGATTGCTCTCTCAGCATGGCCCTGGCTCTCAGACTCAACCTTCTAGGGTCCGGGCCTTCTTTCTCCTTGGTTACTTGTGGGAAGAGGTGTTCCACTCTTCCCAACTGCTACCCTGCATGAAGAGCTAGCTTTGGTATCTTCGGGTCTCAGTTGTGATGCCGTAGGCCAATCCTGCCTGCATGGCGTCAATGGACAAGCTATCCTTGATGAGCTGCCCCTTCTCCCCGCCCAGCTAGGATGACTCTGACTGACTGTACAGCCATGGCTGTGGCAAAATACAGACTCTTCATGGCCTGTTGGCCTTGGGCTGCCCTGTGCTTTAGACTCCAGCTCTGTTTCTCCCTCTCTTTTTAAAATAATTTCACTGGAGAATAATGACAAATATAATTGTATATATTTAGCGTGCACAACGTGATGATTTGATATACATGCATTATAGAATAGTACCAAGAGCAGGATAATCGACACATCCTTCATCTCACACAGTTAACCTAGTTGACTTTTTGTGTGTGTGTGTGTGTATGGTGAGAATGCTTAGGATCTACTCTCAACAACTTTCAAGTATATGATACTGTATCATTAATTATAGTACATCTCTTAGTTCGTATTGGGTTCTGTATTATAATTTGGTAATCTGGTACTTAGGAGGTTTAAGAAAACCTTTCAAGGGCTTCAAAACCCCCCCTTTTTTTTTTTAAGAGAGTTACTTTGCCCTCCTCAGCTAGAATCCCCCAAGCCCTTCCTTAGCATCCTTTGTCTACGGTGTTCTAAAGCTGGGGCCAGAAAAAGTGACCAACAACAACTGAGCAGTGTGTGTCCTAGAAATGGAGTATGTGTCTGGCCTGATTTCAATAGGAGGGAGGACGGTCCATTCCAGGTCGGCTATGTCCTGCTGTGTGAGATGGACAAGTTATTGACCTTTTCAGGCCCTAGTCTCCACATTTATAAAATTCTGCTTATAATATCCCTTATTCAGCTCTTGGGAAAATTAACTATGAAAGTCTGTGAAGAACACAGCTCATTCTTTCTATTACTCACTCAACAAACATTTCTCAAAGGTCTACTGTGGGCCAGGTACCATTTTAGGTTCCGGGAACAAAACAGTGCACAATCATTTATGGTTCCTCATAAATTTAAGATAGATCATGACATAGGGCTCCCCAAATATTGTCTTTTTTCGTTTCTCTAACATTGTTTAATATTTATGCTAAGCGAATGCTTGCTAATTATAGGCACTGTTCCAAGCATTTTGCACATGTAATCTTATGATAAACTTGCAGGGTGTCATCATAAAGCAAATCGTTATAGTGAATCCCACTACTTCTTCAGACTCATTCTCTAGGGCCAATTCCTCCCCTGTCCCGTGGTGGGAATCTGGGGCAGATCCCACGACTTTTTGGATCACTCTTAGGTAATAAAAATCCCCTGGCTGCTCTAGTCTCCCCAGATAGCCCCAGTTCAGTAATTAAAATGTCCACTCCCATATGATGGTTAAAACTTCTCAAGTTCACTTAGAGTTAAAGCTTCTTCTGCCACATTAGCTCTCCCCCTTCATTTGTCTCCACCTCCCTTGGGCCTTGGACAGACTGGAAGTCATTGGTGGGCAGGGACATAACTTCTGACCTCGTTCCTGGCACGTGGGGAAAGCATCGCCTCCTTCGGCCCCTGGCTGCCATCTTGGATGGGAACTGGCCTGTGTCCCAGGTCTGTGTGCTCTCCTCCTGTGTGGCCTACATCTGGCCTACTGGAAGCACTCCAATGCCGAGAGTAGGAAAATAAATAATCCGCTTTCTCCTGACAAACTCTGGGAGCGTGGGTTTCCTTAACTCAGCAACCTCTGTCCAGAGCTGGGGCTAGACACAGTCTCCACCCTTCGGATTTTTCCAGTGTGGGTATGACCCTCATTCTCTGTGTCCAGCAGGTTGCAGGATACAAGGACACTTGGACTCTCCCCACATCCTCTCCTTTTACCTATTACAGTTCCAGGGCAGAATGCTGTGCCTAAACACTCACTAACTAGAGGAGATGACATGGTGTAGTGGTTAGACCTGAAGCCTCTGGGTTCAAAGTCTCAAAGTCGGGTTCCAGTGCCAGCTTGGTTCTGTACTAGCTGTGTGACCTAGGGGCAGACTACTCCAGGCACCTCATGCTCCAGTTTCTTTATCTGCAAGGTAGGAATGATAATAGAGCTTATCTCACAGGCTTTTTAGGAAGGTCGAATAAGATAAAATTTATAAAGTTCTTACAGCAGTTCCTGAGATACTTTAGGCATCGCCTAAGTATTTGTTAAATATCAAGTGAAAAAAATGTTTGAATAATAAATAACCAAGATGAGTTAATGGCAACTTTACCAGGCACTCTTTTTTAATTTCAGGAGTTCTGGGTTCTTCTTGCCTAATCAATTTTGCATGACGTCCAAGCAGAATCTGCCTACAGCCACATCCTCCTGAAACATAGCTGGTGTCGTAGAGTCTGGAGGTGTCAGTAAGCACTGTACAATACCCAGGCCTGTCTTATTCCAAGCACTAGGAATGCCAAAATGTATGTGTCTAGGGAGGGTGACTCAGGGCATTAGAAGGAATGACCACAGCAAGAGTTCCCAGATACGATTTTCCAGAAAAGGTTTCTGGGAAAAGCAAATTCACGGGTGGGCATCGAAGATTTCATTTTGCCATACTCTGCCAGCCCTGCAGCCTGCCTAGCCTACATCTTGTGTTGCTTTGTTACTTACTGTCTGCGTACGCAGGAGAGGGATATCCTCATGAATTATGGGACAGTCTGAATATCTCGAGACAGTTAATTATCCTACTCTTGACATGCCTGAGGAGGCTAAACTGAAACACAGAGAAATCATGCAGCTTAGCCAGTCACGTAGCACGGGTGAGCCCAGGCTGGGTCAGATCTCCGGACTCAAACTTAGGTTTAATCCGATGAGATTCACTGCGTGCTGTTATCCCAGCACGAATTTAGTTTAGTCACAGACGCGGCTAACCTAATTTCAGAGATGTGTGGCCAGGGTCATCTGGTGAAAATGACATTACCAGGAAATTAAGACTCTCAAAGTTCTGGAAAAAGTTGTGTGTCAGGATAAAGTAGGAGGGAAAAAAGACCAGGAATCAGCTGTATACATAAGCAAAAGGAAATTGTTTTACTATGGAAAAATACGGAAATAGGATGAAAGTATCACTCCTTCACTGATACCTTCTAGAACATACTAAGGTTGCTGCAATCTCCAGGATTTAAGATAGCATGACTTCAGAAGAAACAATTGATAATTGCACGTTTGTATTTATGTTTGAGTAACTGGCTGTCTAAGAATTCACTTTCTTGAGAAAAAGTTTTATGAACACTCTAATGAAGTTGGAAAAATACCCATCTTTCCTATCCTTTCTCAGTTTGCTGGTTCCCAGTGAGTGAAACAAAAGGAAGTGGAAAGAGATCCGGAATCGTAGAGACCCCCGTTCAAATTCTTATTCTATTTCTCACAGTATGGTCTTGAGCCAATTGCTTAGCCTGTCTGATCTTCAGTTTCTTTATCTATGGAATAGATATAATAATAGCAAACTTACAGGATTGAAGCAAGCAAAACCACCAAATGCCTGGTATGTAACAGATACTTAGGTCCCGACTATAGCATATCTTAGATTCATTTAAAATACCAGTTCAAAATGGATTTATCAAGAGCATGACATTGTTGCCAGGATAGACAGATCGATCAAGGAACAGAATAAAGACCTCACAAATAGATGTGCACATATATGGTAAACTGATTTTGACAAAAGTTCCAAGATAGTTCAATGGGAAAAGGACAGTGTTTTCGACAAATAGTGCTGGAATGATAGGTGCCGCGTCTTCTTTCTACCCTACTGCGCGACAAGGTCCGGAGATGGGGACAGAGGCTTCAAGGAATGCATCGTCAAGAACGAGGACGTGGCATGTGTTTAGGGATAATTGGTTTCTTAGAAATGATCCTATTAGTAGGGGGAATTTGGGTAGCACAAATTCTAGTAAGTGTAAACGCTATACAAATGGATTTCCTCAAAATTGGCTCTGAGGAAAACATAGTAAATTCCCCGCGTATGGAATCAGCTCTAGTCACCCTGATGTGTCCAGAATGCGTAAACCCTTTATTTGAACAATTATTAAGAGAAATTCCTTTTGACGCGCCTCTTAAAGATATTATGAATAAATTATAACAAGCTGAATTACTAGAACCAGTTTATACTCCTGTTCCCACGCAGTTAGTAGAAAAATTAGTAAAGGATAAGAAATTTACTCATAAGCCTGTGCCTACTATAGAAGGGCCTCCTTTTGTGGCCTAGTGGATAAATAGAAAACTCTGGTATCCACCTAGGGGGGCTAATAGTATGAAAAGATTACCTGATCTTCCTTTGCCTTATTCAGAAGCTTATAATAAAGATAGTATACATGTAGTGAATAAAGATAGAATTCATGTGCCTTATAGTAGTTTAAGTTTCATAGAAAGGCTGGCTAGGTCAGGATCTCCTTGGTGCTTAAAAACAAAGGAACAGAAACTTAGCTTATGAAAGCAGCTTTGTAAAACTGATTTTTATAAATATTTCCTCATTACTGCACCAAGGAAACTTTTGAACAGCTATGAGAAAGGTTCAGCTTGAACTTTAGATATAGCATAAATCAAATAGCATTTAAAAGATTTCTTCAGGCAGAAAGAAGAACAATGTCTGCCCACAAGCCAATGCTTGCTGTTATGAATACATCTATCTATCACCTTTACTTAAATCAAACTGTATCTTACGTAATAGATATAA
>NW_006431920.1:7134345-7144606 GCF_000325575.1 Pteropus alecto | reverse complement strand
CTTCGGTCTGCAATGGATTTTGTTTTTCCCATATTTCCGAATTGCTTTGTCCTTCAGACATCGTGGTAGATTTATCCACGTCTTTCCTTGGTTTTGCTGTCTTAGGACCGTTGGCTCAATGTAGGGGATTTATCTTGTTTGAAACTTTAAGCTCTGTTTGGCTTCCAGGCACCAAGCTTTGTACTTTCTTTCTCTTTAATTCTGGTAACTCCTTTTTCCCACCTCCTTTTGCTTCCTCAAAGCTTGCATTTGCGGTGTTTGACCAGCCTTGATCAAACATTATGAATTATGAATTTGATATGTGATTATGAATCTCATATGTCCTGAGGTACATAACGACGATATTAGGATCAACAATCAGCAAGTGTGGCTCTCATGGGTCTCTCTTTTCTAGTGTCTTGACAAACCACTGGAGGCATGACTGAAGATGGAAGTCTTCAGGTACTTACAATGAATGCAAGTTGAAAAGGTCATGTCTACCTTGGCCGAGGTAGATGTGGAGCTTTTTGGGTGTTGATATAACTGTGAGGACATCTTTATTGGTGAGTGATGGTCCAGCGTATGGATGATCTTGGTGTTGGAATGTCAGCAGTTGATACCTCTGAGCCAGCTGGGGACTCATGGGTGAGCACAGCCCAAAACATAAGGTGAGAACACAGCAGCATGTGTTCATCATCCTGCTCTTTCACAGGTATCCTAAAAGAATTAGGGGCAGGTGCTAACCCAGGTGGGCTCATGTAGCAACACTGAAAGTCTCAGTGCCCAGTGCCCATATATATGTTCCAGACGGGGCAAAGGGGTGTCGCCACACTTCCCCTCAGCTTCAATGTAAGAACAGTTGAACCGCGAGACCTGTTTTCTCTAGAGTTTCCCTGATGGTCTGGCTGCAATCTACGGGCCACAGACGACTGGCGGGGGTGGGGGTGGGGCGGGATGTGCCGAGCCCTCCTCCCCATCTACTTCCACTTAGAACGAGAGCCTCTCAGAATAAACATCCCGGGAAGCAGATGGACTGACATCAAAGCTTGCAGTTCTTTTTCCAATTTTGATCGCAGCAACCATTTTTCACACAGGGTCTGCGTAGGTTTTAAAAGCTTGAACTGTGCTCAGCTGCTCACCAGAAGAATTCCTGCTCCTCCTGTGACCGGGCAGAGACAGTCAAGACATGTGGGGATGGTCTCCGTATGACGCTACGACGAGCAGCTGTGCCCGGAGAGCTGGAGCAAAACCTGCCACAGTACCTTGCACTGTAACCCGTTTCCATTTCATGCAGACTACTGAAAAGAATCTGGAAGATATACTTATTAATTATAAAAAATACATTAAGGAGCCTGATGTGAAAGGTGCCATCTCTCTGTGTTTGTAAAGGTCTAACCTCTACCAGGCAGCCTTTAATCTCAGAATGATTAAGCTAACTGGGACTCATAAGGCCACACAGTTTTCATGATTCTACACACTGACGCCCCCCTAGGTCTCACCATTTAACAGACCAGGACTCTGAGGTGCAGAAAGATTCAGTGGAGCTTTTTTTAAATTTGCATAGTTAGCGGAAGAACAGAAACACACACCCTAGTTTTTTGACAGTAAATCCTGCACTTTCGTGGCTTCCAAATGTCTTCGATCCAGATTACAGTATTTGACTGTCTCTGAAAATCTGCAGATGGCATCATGGTTATTAGACCACAGGGAGATGAAACATAAACTAATATTCAATGAGAGTGGACTTTGGGGTACCAGTTCTAACCCGGCACATTCTTTTCTCCACTTTCCCTCATTATCACGGCCACCCCAAAAACTGGCTCAGAGCGGGGGAGCGAGAAGCAGTTCCCGCTTCCTTCCCCGTGTCTCGTCACAGCTGCAGAGTCAGTGTGTTCAGCTGCAGTGCTTTGAGTTCGCTGTTCACTCTGCCACAACCAACCTCTGTTGTACATTTTCCTCCCGGAACACGTGACGATGCATTTCTTGACTATATATCCCGACTGCAGCAGCAGAGTTGTCAGAGCTCTGAGCCCCACACAGAGGAAGAACGCTCTTGGACTTCGCGGTTTAAGAAGTCAGGATTTGGGACGCATTTGCCAGCCTTAGGTAAGTTAGCGATGTTACTTGGCTTCAGAGATGTTTGAAAGAAGGTTGTTCCTGGCAGTTAGTACGTGAAGTTTTCCTTTCCTTTCCTTGTTCTAAGGAAACTTTGTTTTGAATTAAAAAACAGTTGTAAGTTTGAGTAAGTGGAGTGTAAACTTTCTTTTTTCCTGTTAAAAAGAATTCCCCAGTGATCACAACGTTAACTTATTTTCTCCGTGCTCCTTTGTCTTATATTGATTTTTTCCTCTGTTTTTAAAATTGTAAAAGCTTTTTACACGTTCAGTCTCTGAAATGCAAACATGATGGACATGTATGCATTGAAAAATCAAAGTTCTTCTTACATTCCCCTACCTGCCCCTGGCTTCTCCCTCATGTACTGCAGCCCCTCGGAGCTAACCCCCGTTCGCTGTTTGGTGGGACCTCCTACCACTCTTTCTCCAAGCATTTACGAGCAGTTCCCACGTTGCAATTCCACAAACCTCCTGCTCTCCCTCCTCTCTGTACCCCGGATGGCGGGAGAGTTCTAACCTGCAGGTTTCTCCCCAGATCCTGGCTGTGTGAGCCGTGCTTCAATGCTGAAGATGGACCCTCTGAACAGCACGCACCCCAGCACCGAAGCCCCTGGCAGCCCCCTGCAATCCCACGCTCCCAGCAGCGGCGGCAACGGTAACGAATACTTCTACATCCTGGTGGTCATGTCCTTCTATGGCATTTTCTTGATCGGAATCATGCTGGGCTACATGAAATCCAAGAGGCGGGAGAAGAAGTCCAGCCTCTTGCTCTTGTACAAAGACGAGGAGAGACTCTGGGGGGAGGCCATGAAGCCGCTGCCGGTGGTCTCGGGCCTGAGGTCGGTGCAAGTGCCCATGATGTTCAACATGCTGCAGGAGAGCATGGCGCCTGCCTTGTCTTGCACCCTCTGCTCTATGGAAGGGGACAGCGTGAGCTCTGAGTCCTCCTCGCCGGATGTGCACCTCACCATCCAGGAGGAGGGGGCTGATGATGAGCTGGGGGAGACTTCCGAGACGCCCCTGAACGAAAGCAGTGAAGGGTCCTCGGAGAACATTCATCAGAATTCCTAGCACCCCCAGGGCCTCTGGAGGTGGCCCCGTCAGCCAACACCCTTAGGAAGAGGGACACTTTTCGTGTCAGGTTTCACTTGTGCAGTGCAGCTGCCACTTTGAAGAGACCCTCGGCAAGCCCCTGAAGGGGGCTGGTAGGAGGCAGCGCTCAGCCGGAGCCAGCAGCAGCCAGGAGTCATGATGTGCCCGTGCCGCGCTGAGGACCCGCCACCGCGAAAGCCCTGAAGACGCAGAGCGTGTACATTTACTTTGGGGCTTGGGGGTCGGGATTCCTGTTCAGAATTTAGCGGGTCGGTGTGCTGTTGTTTTCCCACTGGATGCCCTGGGTAACTCCTGCAGCCTCTCTCTGCCCAGTCCCAGGGCTGCCAAATGCCTAGGTCACGCAGAGGGACTAGTTTTGATTTGCTAATTCGCCTAGAGCTTTGTTCTTCCAGATACGATTGGCTGTAAGTACCTCCACTGTGTCCCTGTGGCGTTAGTTCACAGCAGGTCACTGCGCTTCTTGGGGGTGGGGGGATGGGGTCTACTGGGTGGGGAAGGGGACATTTGATGGAGGACTTTTGATGGAAGAAAGCTGGATTGCTGAACCTGGCCCATTTGCATCTTGTAAGGGGGGAAAATGCAATTTAAAAACCTGTTAACATTGGCTGGGATTTTAAGACGTGATCTGCTATTTTGATATTTTCTCTAATGTATGACCTTGAACTCTGACCTGGGACTATCCAGCATCTCGTGCTGGCATGGAATTTTTTTGATTGGAAGGGTTTTCCCCAGAATCTAACCTGCGCACGAAGGGCCATGCAGAAGACTCTTTCTGAACTTTCCAGAAGAGGTAACAGTGGGGTTGAACAAATCCAGCCATTAGCTCTACTGCTGCTCATTTCTCTGCCTAGTGTTCTGAGCTGGGAGAGGACATAATGCCGGCTTCCATGATACAGCCTTTCGTCACGTAGCTGAGACCCAGAAGGGCATACTCAGGCCGAGACTGCACAAAGCTGGGGTCCACGTTCTGTTTCCTGCTCCAGAGCCTTGACACTGATTTGCTGTGTCGTCCTGGGCATGTCGTTAGGAGCCTACGGCCTGCATGAGAGCCCTGGTGATCTATATTCCCAGGGGGCTGGGAGGGTGTCTTTAGATTTTTAAGACCCTGTGATAAATTCTGCACGGTCTGATGTTAGAAAGCTCGGACAAAATATTTCCCCACCGGGTCAGTTGTCTGAACAAGAATCTGCTTATTTAAAGAAGCAGTTGGAAACTAGGAACACAAGTAACTGGGAAGTTCAGGGGGAATCACCAACTCATCCAAGCTGTCGTTTTTCCCAGCAGTGAACGAAAGAAAGAGGCGGATACCACGTCTCACTCTGCAAAGTTGCCTGGGTGCTGGAATGTTAACACTCCAGCTAAGCGAAATCCAAAAGAACACGCTCAGGAATGCTTGCTAAAGTGCCCGTGTATTCCTGTGGTCAGTAGCTTTGCCGCAGAGCCCGTAGGCCCTGGAAGACAGGGAGGAAGAGAAACACACCAAAAGGTCAAATTTAATTCTAGCAAAAACAAAAAAGCTTTTTTTTTTTTTTTTTAACATACCCTTCCTGGAGTGGAGACAGCAATGCCTTCTTGTCTCCACGGAAGGGTTAGGAGTGTAGGAGCTGGTTTATCAGTTCGCCTTAACACAGTGCTAGAGAAAATTTAAGTTTGGGGAAAAAAGAGGCCTCCATTCACTTTAAAAGTCAGAGTGTGGATTTACTCCAAAGGGGGCTGTTTAAGGTGAAAGAAGCCAAGTCGAGTTGGCCCCTCGCCTGGAATCACTTGAATTCTGAAACTTTACTGCAACGGACTTGTGCGTTGTCACATTTTCCATTGCTTAATCCTGCAGTTTGGTGCAAGTCTACCTGCGCCTGTTAAAAAGTGATGTAGATACTTCCTTCTTATTCTATTAAGTTGTATAAAATTGTCTTCTGTATTTAACAGTTTGTAATTTTCACAATATTTTTTAATTTAAATAAATAAACACATTGCCCCTGAGGAAGTTCTCAGTTCTTTCTTTGATTCTTCAACATAATTCCTAGTTTCTAAGGAGTCCTAGATACTTTCTCCAAGCTATTTCTGGATCTGGATCTGGGTGAGACTCCTGTGAAGACCTGTCTTATTTCTGCCTGAACCACAGCCTGAACGGGGCTGGGCTTTTCCACTTTGTGATATGCTTTGCAGTGAATGAAAATCAAGCTGAGGAATGTCTTACATCAATTGCTCTTTTTAAATTTGGTGGCCGAGGGCCCTTTGAACTTGAACGTGCATTGACATGGCAATTGCTACAAAGCTGTTGCTCCAAATTTGGTTGCGAGAAAACGTTTGATTTGCATGCTGGCTCGGCAGATATTATCCACACGTGGTTGCAGCACAGAATGACGGACAGGGAGTTGCTGTATATACAGCAACACAAACTTAGCGATATAGTGGAGCACACGCGCCGTGATTGGGGATCGTCTCTCCTTCCTCGCCCAGTCACCTCTGCACAAAGACTGACTTTCTAAGCTCCTCCTGCTCGGTTTGGCTGTAGCTGTGTCCGGCAGGCTGAGGCTTGGCCAGGATGCTCCAGCCTCTCCTTCATGATTTCATTGACACAGCCAGAAAGGCTAAAGAAAAATTGCCCAAACCAGTGACCCATTTTGAATCAAGCATGTGGTACAAAACAGTCTTACCTTTGTGTTTCGTTGTGTTCTGTGCATTTGGCTTTTCTCTTTCAAGTAAATGTTTCTTTTAGCTTCACAAATAACTGTCTCCCTAAAAGATTTATGTAGCCAAGGTACAGAGGAGCCTGGATCCTCCTCAAAACACATCAAGGATCTTCATCCATCAGTTTGACTATGTGAGATGTGAAGATTATTTTAAAAGACAAGAAAGTCCTTCACTTTATTCTGGCTTAATGTCATTCTCGGTAAGGAAATAGTTAAGGCAAACATTTTCTACCAGGGATGGAAGAATAGGGAATTCTAAACTCTAATTGTCCTAAAAATATGCAGAGTACACTATGTCATTTTAATGGAATATTTGTTTTCTTTAAAAAAAAAAAAAAAGAACTTCTAAGCAGAACCTAAGGCCCAAGGGGTTTAGTCTGTGTGGATTTACTCATGCATGTGAAAAACGGAGAAGGGAATTTGGCTCTGTGCACCTAGGATATTAGAAACATATTTTAAAGCACTTAAATGTTAGGGATGAGGTAAATGGATCATCCCGCTTGCCCCATGCTGTTCTAATTACACCTTTGTACGTCAAAGTCAGGCAGGGACGCTGCTGAGAAGGAGATCTCTTTCACAGACGGGATCATGGGATCAAAACTACCGGGAAAGGCTGAAGCTGGTTGGAAAGTAGAGCCCTTGGTACATGTGAGAGCTGCAATTGGAGGGTTTTGTGGTCAGGCCTGCATTTCCAGGGCTCAGCCAGAGAAGGGTCGTTTATCATCCTGTAAACTACTACTCCCATCCTAGACGCTGTGGAATTGACAGAACGTTGAGCTTACAAGGAGTTGATATTCCAGGTTTAGACAGAGCATACATCTGCTCAGTTGCCTTACTGAAAATCTAGACATCTTTCTAGAGAAAATCACAGGGAGTATCACGGGTCAAAGAACAGGACGTGGTGTCTGGGGCTGAAGGGAGACATGTCCGGTGGCTGACCGGGATGGTGGCTCAGGCAGGGGACGGACTGCAGGAAGGCAGGGTGTGAATGGCGTTCAGCAGAGCTCCACCTTGTGATAGCTGGCGTTCTAGACTAACTCTGCTGCTGTGTGCTCTGTAGCTCTTGGGAAGCTACCCAGCCTCTCTGACCTGCAGCTTCTCTCTTCCAAAATGAGAGGACAAGCTGGCCTTCCTCTCTGGGGAGCTGTTAGTGAACAGAATGGTGAAACACTGAGAGATACTGAGCTCTGCTTGAAACTAGACGAAATGCAGCTTCGGGCTTCTGCTTCTGAAAACGTGTCCTCGGCATCCATCTGAAAATAAAGTCGCTGAAACCTCCACCTCTGTGGACCGTTTCCTCAGGAGACTGCAATGTTTAGGAAAAGGGCATAACGTGCCAAAGGAGAAAGGTCGTAAGAGAGAAAAACCACTGCTTTTCCCCATTTCTGAAATGTTTCCTCTCACACAGGAAGGAACAATTTGGGTTGTAGGCTGTTACTATGGAGATTACCAGCCAAGGTCACTTATTTGAAGGAGCCCATGGCCCCACAGCGCTAAATCATTACAGCGACTTTATGAAGTTGGAATTTGGTCCTTGACTCAGGCGACAAGCTTTGAGCCCGTGGCAGCCTCCGTCCACGGCACGGAGGACGGACGCAGGGAGTACACTGTTTCTCCTTTTGTCCTGTACAGCCCCGTCTTTCTTTTTCTTGCACCTGCCACGTGCAATACAGGGCTAAGCTTTTGTTTTTCCAGCTCTAGGAATTTATTTTCTTATCTTGCATTTTCTGGCAAAGAAACACAGTCAAACAATTTTTCACACCAGTGACTATTAACTATACTCTTTTCCTGTCCTGAATGTGTTGTTGCTGTTTTTTTTTTCTTTTTTTTTTAATTTTACCTCCCGTTCAGAGATGGTGAATGGCATATTCTCTCTTGCCTTAGTTCTGACTGCTAGGACAAAGTAACATAGGTGGGGTGGCTTGCAAACAACATACACTTATTTCTCACAGTTCCGGAGGCTGTAAGTCAGAGATCAGGGTCCCAGCATGGTTGGGTTCTGGTGAAGATCCACTTCTAGTTTGCAGGTGGCTATCTTCTCCGTGTATTCTTACTTAATACAAAGAGAGCAAACTAGCTCTCCGGCCTCTTCTTATCGGGGCACTAATCCCATTTCTGAGGGCTCCACGCCCCTGACTTAATCACCTCCCAAGGACTCCATCTCCAAATACCATCCCATTGAGGATTGGATTTCAACATTACAAACTTGGAAGGAACACAAGTATTCAGTCTTTAGCATCTCTTTCCCCAACCTCTCTCCATCTTTCCCTCTTTCACTTCCTTCTGTCACACAAAAGGAACAAACATAACAGTGACCATAATGCGTAATACTTATCAGACACTTATTACATGCCGAGCATGCACTGCATGCAATCATTCCAACCTATGCTTTGAGCTTCTACTCTCTTCGAGGCCCTTCACTAGGTGCTGGGAAAAATGTAAACTTGTCCAACCCTCAAAATGTCTTCATGTAGATAAATTCCAATAAAAGTAACTCTATTTCTGGTTAATTCATAACATTAGTTGAATATTTCTGCATGCAAGGCCTTCTGGCTCTAGAGGGATGTAAAAATACATGATCTTTGAACAGCTGAGGACAACATGATGCGATTCGTTGGACAAAATGTATTGTTTGCCTAGTATTTGCTTTGCTCTGCGATAGGTGTTTTCCCTTTATCTTATTTGATTCTCTGAAAGAAAGTCTAAGCTAGGTCTCTAATACTGTTAATGTAGACATGAAAGTTGAGATTCAAGGAGATTGTTACTGGCCAATGAAATGCATGATCAGAATTCCAGTGCAAGTCTTCTGATATAAAATCTTTATATCAGAATCTCTTTAAATCACGAGGATGTAAGACATGGAATCTAGTTTTGTCCCAGACATCAAGCGACTCTGCGACATTGCTTATATTGCTTAACCCTTCTGGGCACATTTCCTCATTTGTGAAGTGGAGATAGTAATAGCTTCTCTACTGACCTCAAAACATTGTCAGAACTTCTTATGAAGCGGCTGGAAAAAAAAAAGTCTTTGTTATTGATAAGGGTCTGTGTAGACATGACTAGCATTCACCAATATCCTGTTCTTCAACCCTTCTCAACCCCTTCCTCTCTTCCTCCCTACCACCGGGGGTCGGGCAGGTATATGACTCATTCTGGTTGATGTAAACTGAGTAATAGTGATGTATGTTACACATGAGCCGAGTCAGGGAAAAGCCCATGCACGATTCTCTAGTCACCCTCTTTACCTGCATGTCACCAATGAGACCATATGTTCCAGATGGTTAAATAATAGATACGCCTATGTCAGCTTGATATAGTGAGTTACTGCATGGAAGGCAGTTGCTTTGGAGAGTTGCCCAAATCTGCAGCTGGCTCTGCATGAAACAATAATAATCTAAGTTATGATAAATATTGTGAAGTTGGGGTTTTTGCCACTGCAGCAAAATCTTGCCCATCCAATTCATACAGAATATGATCATATTAGAGAGACACAGAATGTTGGAAGGTGCCTTCTAGATCATCCCCTCTGTTTAATTATGGGGAAATTAGGGCTCAGAGCAGTTAAATGACTTGTTCGAAGTTATAGAGGGAGACACGAGCAGAGCTGGGGTTGCAACCCAGATGCCAGGTTTAAGGTCCTCATGGTGGGCATGGCCATGGAGGTTCTGCCAAGGCTTAGTGAACGAAAGACCTAGAGGGTCTTTTTCCTTGAGCCTCTCACCTTGAGCTTCCCTGAGCAGCACTGAGTCACCACTGCTGTCTCTATTTATGACCCATGAATCCTGCTGGGAAGTGGCTTCTTTTTTCCTGGTCGAACCCTGGCACTTATTGCCCTTCATAGGAGATGGATCTGAGTGGGCAGAAGTAAACATATTCCCCCAAAGCAGTACAAGGTGACATCACTGGAAACTTTAATAAAAGAGAAAAAGCTACAAATATGAGGAGGGAAATAGTCGAACAGTGTTGAACGTAGTTGTCCTGCATGCCGCTTGCTGGATTCCAGCTTTCAGTCTTATTAGTTTGCACGTTTCAGCTTAGCCCCAATGCCAAAGCTGGTCGCAGGCAGCTCCCCAGTGCATAATGCTCCCAGGACTGAAGTCCTTAGGTGCCGGTGAAGACCCTTGAAGGAAATGCTGGAGGTTCAGCTGTAGACTGAGGTTTTAGATAATGCAGAAACCAAGAGATACATCACTGTCCATTATTTTCATATTCTTATCCCCCCTGATATGGAAGGAACAGTCTCTCTGTCATCTTTATATTTCTTTTTCACTCAGAACTTCTGCCAAAGACCTGGATATGGTGCCTGATGGAGATTCTGTTTCTTTTTCAAAATGTTCTCCTTTTTTGTACTCCCATCATACT
>NW_006431920.1:7107930-7134301 GCF_000325575.1 Pteropus alecto | reverse complement strand
AACCATACATGATTATTTCTGTAGTTAGTGCCTACTTTGGGTTAGAATTCCTCAGGGGTCTCTCTTATTATGTTTTTTTCTTTGTATTTTATATTTTCTCTTTGGGTTATCTCAGTCACCCTCAAGTCTTTATTAACTATTATGTAAATAATTATAGCAAATACCTGTCTAGTGTTTACCATGTGCCAGGCATTGTTCTCATGATATTTAATTCATATGACAAGTTAAGAGATAGGGATTTTTTGAGCCCATTCTAAAGATGAGAAAAGCAAAGCGTACAGAAGTTAAGAACACTGACGAGGTTCACACAGCTAGTTAGCAACAGAACTGGGATTTGAACCCGGCAACCTGGCTTCTGAGTCCTTACACTTGAACTGCCTCTCTATCTTCACGTCCCGATCTCTTAGCTCTAGCCAAGACTTCCCTCAGGAGCACCAGTACCTGGGGCTATATCAACCTGATGTCCCATAAGCACTTCGAACTCTCGATGTCGAAACCCAAACTCGTCTTTCTTCCAAAACTTGTCTCCCGACTTATATTGTGCAGGTGTCAGACACAAAGGTAGAACCCAAGCTTATAATTTTCCCATTCTGTAAGATGAGCTGAAGAAAGAAGAGAGAGGTAAAGAAAGCAGGATTTGGGTGACAGGTGAGAAGTCCGTGTACTAGGGCAACAAGGGCAAGTTAAATGAAGACACAGAAGCTGGACATACTCAAGAGTTGAAACTGACAAGATGTCACAAGCAGTTGCATGTTGGAGAATGAAGAAGAGGGTGGGGATGAAAGGTGACCGCAAGGGTTTGAGTCTGCACGATCGAGGGAGTGGAAGTGCAAATACTAAAAAGGAGTAGTAAAACCCGAAAATGATTTATTGTGCATTTTGAGTTGCAGGTGTTGACATGATATCCAGAAGGCATTTGGAAAATCAATGTGGGAACTTTTGAGAGAAGCTGGAGCTAGAGACAGAGATTTGCGAGCCATGCACATGAATACATGGACCTGAAACCTTGAGCATGGCTGAAACGGCCAAGGATAAGTGGGAATAGAAAGGAGGGCAAAGAGCAGTCCTTCGGGGACCAGCTACTTCTTGGGGTTGGAAGAGCAAAGGCAGAAAGAACAGAAGCCGTCCAAGAACTAAAATCAGGATGGCAGAGTGCCCAGGAGCTGAGCAAACAGAGGTTTTCCAGAAAGAGGAGGTCAACCATAGAGAAATGGAGGGGTAAGAAGCTTCCTTTTGATGACTTATAGATGATTAGCGGCTGTTGATACCACAAGTAAAAAAGACTGTTGAGGAACAGGTCACTCTCATTATCAACTGACTCGGAAAGTTTGGCTGTGAAAAGCAAAGTATAGTGTAGCTAATTCAAAGAGTGGTATTAACTACTCTATGCAGAGCTCGCATTCTTTTCTACTTGCCATTAATTGCTATTTAATTTAGGTGGAGGACTTACTTTCACTCCCCCTGGTAGTAAGGGACACTTGAACTCTTCTCTGTGTGTTGAAGGGTTTTTTTTTACCCAGGTGTATAGTGTGTCTCCATTAAAAATACCCAGAGAGGGTATGAAGCCAGCCTGGAGATGTGTTATAGGGCCGATTCATGGAAGTTTAAGTGACACATTCTCTTTCTCAGTGCAAACAGCAGAACACAAATGTTTTGTTGCCAAATCTCTGTCTTTCCATGATTTTCTCTTCAGGTTATTTAAAGAAGCATCAGAGATAATAGGGTGAACTTTCATCTAGAATTGCCCTGAATTTTGTATTTCTCTCAAGTGATTTTTATCCAGGAACTCAATTTTTGCAGGTGCTTGAAAACTGAGTGGTGTATAATTTTATACATGGGTGCTTTTTCATATAGAAAATGTCATAATGAAGTCAAGGTATTATTATATCTGAGTATGTATAATTTCTGTGTCTCGAGAAAATGGTTAAGTTAAGGTATATTTTATGTATATTAGTTATGATTCAAATTACTTTGAAAAAATCAGTTTTCTGAATTAGTGAGTGGATAATGCAAAAAGGCTTTTCCCATAGAGAGTGGGTAGTACTGATGCAGGACAGGGCCAGTTCCCTGAGGGGGGACTCAAGTCCTGTACTGAGAGAGAATTCAAGCACATGCCAGAGTTAGAGACAAAAGGAAAGTTTATTAGAGAAGGAACAACGCTCTGTCCACAGAGCATGGTCTCTTCTCAAAGTCAGAGAGTGAGAGAGACAGACTCCGAGTATTCAAGGAGTTCAGTTTACATGTCATTTTTAGTTTCTATGAGTTATGGTTCGAAGGCTTTGTTTCCTTTTTTTCTTTTGATGGTATGGGTTTGCAGCATGCAAGCTGTGGGTATGCAGCGTGAAAGGAGTGCTAGTAACCTCAGCCTTTGTTCAATAGGTTCCTGTAGGGAATAAATGGTTGGGTTTATTTATTTCTTTACCACCACTCTTAAAGATTCTGTTTTTCTGTTTTCTTTTCATGGTGTAGGTAAATAGTTTGTTAGTAATCCTAATTGTCCTTTGTTCTGTAGGTTTCCCATGGTTTGGCAGTAGCATGTTGTAGGCCCAGAATACAACTTGTCAATTCATGTAGTTCTCATGCTGCTTCTCTTTATCAGTATTAAAAGACTCACGGTCACATCATGGCCTTCCACCCTATTAAAACACAACATTAAAAAAGACTGGTTTAAAGTCCTCTTTTTGTTTCTTGGTCCATGAAGAGGGATGCACATCCTGCAAAATCATATACAAACAAGATGGTCATCCTTAACCTGAACTGGAGAATGGCTTTAGGCTATCCTAAAAAAAAAAAAAAAGGCAGGGGCAGATGTTATAGATCAGAAGAATGGTACTGCACCAAGAATCACAGATAAAGTCAAGCTACTTTAACCCTCTTTTTGTAACTTAATGAATGGCATTACTTTGTGGTTACAATGATTAAGCATTTGGATCTTGACAGCTTAAATCCAGCTGAAAATCAGAAGACTAAAGACATATTACTATATTTCAATTAAAAAGATAAAATGAGACAATAGGATGGTGGTTATCAGAAAGGGTAGGATTGGAGGGAGGGTGAATTGGGTAAAGGGGTCAAATATATGGTAACCAAAAAACTAGACTTTAGGTGGTGAGCACACAATAGAGTATATAGATATTGAATTATAACCTACACCTTGAATACATACAATGTTATTAACCAATGTTACCTCAATAAATTTAATTTAAAATATTAAAATGTAGTTTTGGTGTTCAGATAAATCAAATGATACTATGAAAATTAAGACAAAAGTCAGGGAAAAAAACCTAATACTGGCAAGTGAATGTCAAATGTTTGTGTTTTACGACTGGAATCCATATTTTTAATAGAAAACGGGGTCTGATTTTACTTCAGTGATTGGGTTCTAAAATCAGAGTGTAAGCCAAAATTATCCTTCGAATCCTATTAATTGCTTTTCAAATTTCAACTTCTGCGATTTCTCAGATTGCTTTAGTCATGGCCTTTCTGTCCTTGGGTCTAAGGGTGACTTTGAATAGGAGAAGAACATAGGGGGATCTTTTCAAATTACTAGTAAGTAACCAGTCAAATTACTAATAAGGAACATAGCTAGGATTTGAACCCATATCTACCCAATGCAAACACAACTATTTTTTCCCACTCTACATTATGGAATCTTTCTCATTGTCCACAAAATGATAGTAAAATAATGTATTTTTTTTCTGTTTTAGTAGTATTTGTATGAGGTTTTATCTAAAGCACATGTTTTTTCATGAGTTTGAAAATTTACAACCAGATGGGAAAGCTGCGAACCCTTTTAAAATCCTAAACCACCCTACAAATTATCTTGACTGTCTTCTCAGCATCTTTCAAGGGAGAAAGAGCAGGGCTTTTATAATATGAAACAGAAAAGAGATGAGGCCTTGAACTAGAGTTGCAGTTTCTGGGATGGTCTTCCTGTGGCGGGAATAAAGACCACAGTCAAGAGGAACAAATGGGACCTGGGGGGTCAAGGGCCAAGTGGGTCATGGAAGGAAGAAAGCAGAAGCTGCGGATGCTTGTCTGAGACTAAGAACTGCTTGAACAGAGCCTGAGAGACTCTTTGGGTGGGAAATTTAGCAGCTGTTGATTTGCGGAGAATAGTTATCTCGAGACTTGTTGATGCAAAAAAAAAAAAAAAAGACTGGAAAGAAGGGAGAAGGTCATTGGAATTCATTTATTCATTAATTCAACAAACTTTCATTTTTGAGTCTTATGTACAAGATCATTTTGTTCTTGAGCTCTGAATGATTCAGAAAAACAAGGCACCTTTTTTTTTTTTTAAGGTTTGGAAATATTAAGTATCTAACAATGATGACAAGATGGTACCTTCAAAATGCTTGGAAACATACTTTAATTAAAAAAAGAAATGTTTATTTTGTACTAACAGGCTTATTATTGAACAAATTTAATTTAAGCTTTAATGGAAAGAGTCGACCGATTTCTTTGTTTTTTCTTTCTTTTTTTAATTTTTAAAATGGAAATTTCCATTCCAATCCTCCTGATCGGAATTCATTTGTCAGGTTCATACTCTGCCTTATCTACCAAATCTTCTCCGGCTCCATGGTGACGGACAACACAGAAAGGGAAAATATTTTAGACCAAAGTTTGGGAACAGTTGCTTCATATAAATTCACTCTAAGCACGGTTCTAGATTTTAAAGTGCATGTTGTCATTAAAAAATTATAACCCTCATGCTTTTATCCCTTTACAACTGTTAATCAAATTGTCATTATAAAGAAAAACTTGACATCTAAAGAATATTTTGTTTTTTAAGTAAGTTTGATTTTTAAAAATGGAATGTTATGATAGGCTGTGGGCAAAAAATCTGAAAACAAAGATTGTTAGGAAAAATTTGACAATTATCATTTAAAAATTTTATTTGTTTTGTTTTTCTTTATTCTTAATTTTATAATTTTTCTTGGCTTACCAGTCTATTTTATTTATACTTCCCTAGTATTATTGAGATGTAATTGACATGTAACGTTGTATAAGTTTAAGGTATACCGCATAATGATTTGACTTATCTATATATTGTAAAATGACCACCAAATATAGTTAACATCCATGTTTTTCTCTTAGTCACAGCGGAGGAAACAAGGATCAGTTTCAAATTGAAAAATAAAGTTCCATATAGTTTTAGTGATAAGCTTGAAATAGATGCTTTCCAATTACTTAAATGAGTTAATACGCATATCATTCTTGGAATAGTGCCTCACATATGGTAAACACTCAAATGTTAGTTACTATTACTATTATGTTTAAATTGATATTACTACAGTAAATATTTATTATTATATTTTAATTTCCATAAATATAATAGTCCTATTATACCAGGAACTGCGCTGGCTTATTACAGTATACTTTGTAAATGTCCTTTGTCCAAAGAACATGAAACCTTAAGATGCTCAGATTTTAGTGTCTGAGACTAATTGTTAGTCTAGAGTTTCTGTTGAACTTTACTATCACTATTTCAACATGAGTATGAAGAAATAATGTATTCGAAGTTCAAGTTTATTCAGATTCTCAACCCAAGTTCAACAAATAATCACTCTTTGTCACACTCTATGTGCTAGGATTTGGGTGTATAGAGCTTAAGATCCTGTACTTAGGTAGTTTATAAGTGGAGGAGACAGATGTATAAAAAAATAAATTGCATGTGATGAGGTAAGTACTAGAATAGGGTGTTAGCTGACTGTCATGGAAGCCAGAATAGAGAGCAGCCTAGAGTGGTGGAGAAAGTCTCTCCACAGGAGATGGGATTTGATCAGGGTTTTAAAGGATGACTAGAAGTTGCTACAATTTCTTTATCTGAAAACAGGAATCCTTTAGGCTCCAAACTCCCATGATTTTAATGCTTTGGATCCCACTTGGTCAATAATGAGGGACATTGGCATTGGGCCTTTGCGTTTTCATTTTTGCAGAAGACCTTATCTGCACAAGTCTAAGCCTCTCAATCCACAGCAGAAGCATCAATTGACTGTTCAGCTGTTCTGCTGTTTTGCCAAATAGCCGAGCTTTTAGATTTCAAGACAAAGAATTCATATAACTGGCTGCATGTTTCACTTTTCATCAGGATATTTTGGCATCAGGTAGAAAATAACCATGGATGAATTTCAGGAATTTGAGTGATTTGGATTCAGTACAGAGAAAATAATAGCTTAGATTCTGATTCGAAGTGAAGTTCAATTATCCTGAGCCAAAAAATAGCCTTTCTTCTTCCAAGTGGTCTAAGATGTTCATTAGCTCTGGCTTTGGTCCTGGGGTATTTTTGTAATGAAGTCTGCTGAAAGTTTGCAGGACAGATGGAGTTGCCATCCTTCTAGGGGCTGTAGAGAAGAGCAGAGCTGAGTTAGAGACAAGAAGAAATAAAAAAGTTAATGAGGAGAAAAGACCAAATGTCACCTGAGTGATTTTATCACTGGGCCCAGTTCTGCCTCAGCAG
Organism: Pteropus alecto; assembly: GCF_000325575.1. Lineage (NCBI taxonomy): Eukaryota > Metazoa > Chordata > Mammalia > Chiroptera > Pteropodidae > Pteropus > Pteropus alecto. The sequence goes on along the minus strand of NW_006431920.1, from coordinate 7,127,841 downwards.
CTCCTTGGTAATTCTAGTGGTATTTTTTTTAAACCAGCATTATTGAGGTAAAATACACACATTTTATAACAAGTGACAATTTCTTTGAGTTTTGACAAATTTCTGCACCGAAGAAACCATCAGACAATTGAGATACAGAATATCATCATCAGCCAAAAACAGTGGATTCCTTCACAGCCTTTTTCCATCCCATACCCCATCCTTAGACAGCCATTAATCTACTTTCAGTCACTGTAGATTAGAGTTATTCTTTCTAGAGCCTCATATAAGTGAATTCATGTAACGTATGTCTTTGTGTTTGCCTTTTATTACTCAGCATGTTTTTGAGATTTATCCATAGTGTTGAGTATATAAGTAGCTCTTTTTTATAATTGCTGATTAGCATTTCGTTGTAAAAATACTATAATTTGTTTACCCATTTACCTATTTTTGGACATTTATACTGTTTTCAATTTCGGGTGCTTATGACTGAAGACGCTATGAACATTTATGTGCAAGTCTTGGTGTCAACGTATATTTTCATTTCTCTTGGGTAAGGACATAGGAGTAAAATTGCTGGGTCATATGTGGCAATGATACATTTTAACTTTATAAGAAAATGACAAATCGTTATTCCAAATGGCTGTACCATTTTACATTTCCGCTAGCAACGTTTAAGAGTGCCAGTTGCTCCTCATCTTTGCTAACCTAGTCTTTTATTTTATTTATTTTTATTTTTATTTTTTTTCTAACCTAGACTTTTAAAATTTGCTTTTCAAGTAGATGTTTATGGTTTTACATTATTTTTGTAATACGCATTTTCCTGACGATTAATGATTTTGAGCAACTTTTCATGCATTTAGTGCCGATTCGTATATTATTTGTGGAGTGCTTTTCATCATCTTTTCTGCAATGGTTTTGACACTTTTACATGGCACCATGTGGTTCAGTGACTAGGCTTTGGGGCTTCCATTGTGGGCAGGTTGGATTTTGCCTAAGGTTATTTTGAAAACATGGTTCCACAGTTGAAAGCAATATTTGAGAACCATTGGTTTAAAGCATAATTGCAAAGGAGGTAAATCTGGCTTTTGGTGTTCTATTTTTTTTTTCTCCTCAAGGGCCTGCACAGTAAGGAGCAAAATGCCTCCGAATTCTAGGCAGTATTGTAGTAGAAAGAAACAGGCTCAGGCTCTGGAGTCACAGAAATATGAGTTTATATTTAGATTCTACCGTTTGTAAGCTATGTAAACTTGGACAAATGTATTCTCTCCTTTGAGCCTATAAGTTCCATTGACTGTAAAGTAATACAGCTATTATAATAATACTGTAATGAAACTAGTAATATCTAACCAATAGGTTATTCTGAGGATTAAACGAGAGAAGAAATGTAATGTGTCTAGAAGTGTGCCTAGCACTCAGCAGCTATGAACCAAATGTTACTTTCCTTCTCTTTTTCTCTACTCCTACCCTTGCCTTATTTGCCTTTATTTTAATATCTCAGGATTCTTCACTGCAGCATCCCGTCCTTACCACCTTTAGGGGCGCTGGGCTTAGATCAATTCGTCCTCCCGTCCAAAATTCACTTGTTTGTATTCTCCTCTTATAGAGTCCTGCTGAGTGTGTGAGTAGCTAATCTGATGAAACATAATTTCTGTTAAGGTGGTAATTGTTGATAATATTTCAAAGTTTTAATAGGTATCTAATCTAACTAGTAGGACCAAGGAAAGTATGAGTAATGGGAGCGTATGAGGCCTGTCGAGGGCTAATTAGGTTAGATAGTGTTTTTGATATGGCTGACCTTTCCCAGAACCCCATAAATCACATTACATAAGTATTTCCCCCAAGGGAGTTTGCCTGCACTTGGATATTTTCAATTAGTTGATTTATTTCAAATTTTTCTCCTTTTTTTTTTTTTTTATGAGGTTTTTCCCACCATTTTCTAGCAGGCTAGAGCCGTAGGAATGATTTTACAAGACAGAAAATGGTTCTTTAATATGTTTTTCTCCAGATTTGTAGTTTACCATGCTCCAATACTTGTTGATTGCTTGTGATTTAGTGGAACATTTCATAAAGATTTTAAGACATCTGAAAAGACTGTAATTACTGTAGTTGTAGCAAAACTTTGAGTAGGCAGACCTAATATACATTCTCTGGATTGTGCTTTGGGAAACCACCTAGCATTTAGGCCAACAAATCTTCAAGGGAAATTTGGATGCTAATTAGCTCTGCATCAAAGATGTGAAATTACAAAATAATAGAATATTATGGATAGAAGAGACTTTGGGAATAGTCTAACTCTATGCCCAATTTTTTACATATATTATGTGATAAAAAACATTTTCTTGCTGATTGTTGTTCTGTTTTGTTGATCATGATGTTGACCTGAATATCATCACTGCTAACCATATTCTAAGATAGCCGATTCATTAATTTTTTGGACGTCACTTTTCATAATTAAATTTGCAATCCCCGATTTGGGTTACTGCTAGCCTGTTTAGTTTTGTTAGCACATTTTATTTTTCTATTGCTTTGGGAGCCAGATCTATAGAATGTTAACATTATGCAAATAAAACGAAGTTACCCACAATACACCTCAGGTTCTACAGTGAGCTAGCTCCTTTCTTGCCAAATTATCTTTTGGGATAAGTAAACAAAAAACTTTAAAAAAAAGAAAAAGATTTATAGCTTATAAGATAGCTGTTCATAAAAGGTTCTTACTTTGAAATTTTATCTATTTTAGAAACAAAAAAATGTTTCCCAGATGACTGAAAAAGATTGTTTTCAAATAGGGTAGCTGGACCAACATAAATTCAAGTTATCCCAATTGAATTCCTGGAAAACTCAGCTCTATTCGGAGAATGAAAAGTTATAAGTGGAAGGCACAGAGAGTTTGGCACTGTCTACTCCTAGCTATCCCATTGGGCAACTCCTCATGGACTACCCTAAAGAATCTTTTAAATATGAAAATGCCCTTCCTAAAACGGTATACGCCTCCACCCATTGAACATGATTTGTCAATATCACATCTTTATTGGAAGAACAGAAGCCCATTTAGAAGAGTATAGCAATGGGCCAGGCATGGGGTTATGATGATTTGGAACTAGATATCACATTTTGGGAAAGAGGAACATTCAACATCCAAGGGCTGGGAGTGTGGAAAGGGAATCAAAGTTTTAGTTTAAATTTTAAAATGTACTTTTTAAATACTCAGAAACAATAAAAGAGTTTTAATAAAAGAGCGCACATATGTCCTTTTTTGAATTCCCCTGGGCGTTCTGGCTAACAGTATCTGCCAGGAGTTCCTCTAACTCATGTTGCTCCTCGTTAGTCTCACGTGGTTGTATCATTCCACTGAGTTATGCTCATGGCTTGTTTTAGAGGCAGCTACGTTTCCCTTTAGGGAGGGAGGTACATGCTGCCTGTGTCATATTGTGTGAAATGCTGAAGAACCCAGGGAAGGAAGTTCTGTGAAGACGGGCACTATCAATATGAAGCCAACCATGAAAAATAGATACTTGGAATATGAGGAAATGTACTAGAAAGAGGCTGGCAATTACCATTACTGATTAGCTAATAAAGTGGCATCAAGCATGCTTATCAGTTAGCACAAAGACAGTGTCAGGAGACAGAAATACAAAATATATTGTAAATCCCTAAACTTGGAAAGACTAAATTGTAAGACTTTTGGGAGAGGGGTTATAAAGCGAATATTGAATATTGCTTATAATACTTCAGGAGACCTGGTCGAAAGGATAAACATAATTTTCTTTTGGGATACGTGTCGATATTGATTTTTTTGTTGTTGTTATTAATAAAAAACCTGAAGGGTTTGTTAAAACTCACACTGCTGGATCCCACTTTCTGAGTTTATGATTCAGGAGTTCTGGAGTAGGGTCAGAGAACTTTCATCTCCAAGGTAATTACCAATTCCCAAGGTAATTCTGATGCCCCTGAGTTGGGGACCATACTTCGAGAACTATTTATTAGCTAATTCCATTATTTTACAGAGGCAAGACTCGTAAAGGCTTAATTTTATTATTTTAGTGATATGACCAGAATTACATGGTTGGGTCTGGTCAAGCCAGGACCTCAAGTCTGTGGACATCAATTCCGTAAGTCTTCAGTAGACAAAGTAGTTCTAGTGAAAAAAAATTAATAATAGTATTTTAAAAACAGAGATCTTTGCCTTCTAATTTCATCCTTAGAACTCAAAATACATGGCAACCAATGGCAGCCATACATTTTAGGCCAGTGAACGTGTTCACTAGAAAAGGAGAGTGAATTTAATTTGAGGCAGGAATGGTGCAGAGTTATGGAAGGGTCCTAGGATCTGTAATTCCCTGTGAGTTATATTTTTAGGAATAAGTTGCTTATTTTATTTGTTGTATGTCTCCCTCAACTAGAATGCAAGCTCCCTAATGGCAAAAAAATTGTATTTATTTTTATCATGGCATCTTCAGCTTCCGTACTATGCCCGGTCTGCAGTGAAAACTCAGTCAATATCTGGTGAATAAGATAAACGAGATGCTGCACTTACTGAGAGCTGAATCCTGGAATAGGAACATTTTCTCCTGTGACTGGGTAGTGCTGGAGATAAAGCAAACTTTATCTTCTTTCTATCATGGGCTAGAGTGAACCCAACAGCTGTTCCAGGCTGGATTTATGTTTGCAAAATGCTGTCAAGTGTCCCAGGGTTTCCAAAGCAAAGGTTAGCGGCATGTCTTCACCAGTGGTGACCAACCTGTTAGCTTTCTCTCCAGGAGTGAATTTCAAAGTGATCTTTAATGATGATGAACATTTACGGAGCGCTTACAATTTGCCAAGTACTCTTCCAGGGGCTTTGTATGTATTAGCTCACTTAATCTTTAGAACTTTCCTAGCAGGATGGTACTATTATTGGCTCTACTTGATAGATGAGGACATCGAAGCCCATAGAGGTTAAGGAATCACCAAAAGTTTACGGCTGATAAGGTATAAGGCCAGGCATGCCAACTCCAAACACCTTGCTCTTAACCACCAGACCATTGGACCTTTTCATGGTCTCATGAGTCAATCGGAGCTACACACACCCTGCAAATGGAAGAGAAAGCCTTGAGGCACAGCTGAACTGGGCCTGGATGTCACCCTCCTTTGGCTGACTCAAACTGTCTAGAACTTGCCTTAACTTAGGGGAAAAGTTCTTGGAAATAAAAGTGACTGGAGAGCTGTGGAAGGGCTTACGACGAAATGTCAGGAAGCAAATCCAAAGCAATGAGATGTATCTATATAAAATCGGGGTTCTTTGAAACGTTTTCTTTGCAGTCCAGTGGCTAAAAAGTTGAGAGCAGAATTTTTTATAGCAATGTTTTCTATCTGTCTAGAGAGTAAAATATTTAGGCAGTCTTCTTCTCTGTATTTGAAAGGAAAAAAAATAGTCCAAAGATAATATAGAACTGAGTAAGAATTTTTTTCTTAAACTTTTTAAACTAATTATGCGGGCATCGAAGTTAGCACTTGTGTTCTGATCTCGTTTTTCTCTTGATGTCGTCTGGGTCATTACATTGAAAACACCCACAGTGGGATATTCCTTACTCTGGGTACTTTGAATATGGAGCACTGTTTACTTAATAATCCCTCTGTCTCGATTATGAAAACATCTTCAGACACCATGATTATGTGAATGAATCGTTCTGTGGAAATCTCACTAGCTTTGAGCATTAGAAATAGAAAGCATGAGGCTAACTACTCAAGTTCTCTTCTTGTCTCAGCCAGGAGATCTTTTTCGGGTCCCCATTACCCATCACGTGCTCTCCTTATCTCGGAGCTTTATGCACCCCTGAGCTGCTCAGATTTGTTGATGCCACGCGACTCCTCATTAAAAATCCTTGGAGTTCCTCTTACAGGGTGAGATGCTCTGGTTTTCAAGGAATTTGCTAGTTAATTGCTATTAGATTTGCTAGTAAATTGGTACATTTATCAGATTTCAATAAGTTACGTTGCATAATAAGCAATCTCTAAACCTCGGGGGCTTACATTTATTTTTTTGCTCATGTAATATAAGGACTGTCGGTCTCCGGCAAATCTGCTCCACAGGCCTGTTCCTTTCCGGACTCAGACTGAACTAGCAGCCTCTATCCAGGACACGCTCTTTCTTGAGTTCGATGTTATCCTCACAAAATTCATATGCTGATAATAATGGGATGGGCTTCATACCACTGTGAAGTTTAAATAAATTAATACATGTAAATTACTTAGACCTGTGACTGGAGGTTAAGCCCTTACTCTCAGAATAAACCTCATCTTCGTGGTTCTTTTTTACATGTAAAATGCATTACCAGATATCAGGTTTCTGTGTTGTTCTGGAGTTGTTTCTACTGTTGTTTTATAAACCACCCCAAAGCTTTGTGGCTTAAAACAATAATAGCAACATTTTATTTCTCATGTTTCTGCAATCTGGGCTGGGCTCTGCTTGGTGATTCTTCGTGGGTCTTCAAGGGCTACGCTGTCCAAGATGGCTTCTTTACTCCCCAATCTGTGCATTTCTTAAGATGGCTGGGACAGCTGGGGGCTGGGAGAGCATCTCATTTTCTTTGTCTCTCTGTCCCTCTGTCTGTCTCTGTCTCTGTCTCTCTCTGTTTCTCTCTCTCTGGCTAGCTGTGGCTTCCTCATAGCTTAATGGTTTCAGAGTAGTTGAAGTTATTTCATGGTGACTGGCTTCCCATAGAGAGAGAACAGAAGCTATCTGTCCTCTTAAGGCCTTGAGACAGGACATCGCTTATAAAATTCTTAATCTTTTAGCAGGAAGTGAAATGGGATATCTCTTGCAGAATTAATCTTTTTAGTAAACCTAGTTAAGTTTTCTTCCCTCCTTTCTTTGAGAAAAAAGCTCCCTCCCTCAAATCCTGATAAGTGCCCTGGTGACTCAGATCCTCTGGCTATTGATAACGTTCATCAGCCCATTGTTAAGCAGAAATGGTGTTAAGCCAGGCAGGACCCTTAGAGTCTGAGATGGGGAGGGGACTTTAAGCCAAAGGTCTTTCTTTTTACTCTTTAAGAAATATATGAACCAAGCCTGTTTCCCTTTACTCACTTCATAGGCAAATGAAACCCAAGACCCCACCCTGACTGAGAAAGGAAAAGAGCTCAATGAAACCCCAGTATGCAGGGACAAGGACCCTTCTCAGCAAGAAGCAGATACATAAGAAGACATCTCCCCACCGAAACATCCATACTACTAATTAAGGGGTTCATGGCTCTTAGAAAAGAGGCAGAAAAGTTAGTTAGGGGGTTTCACGTCTGCCTGCAAAGACACTGAGGTCATCCTATCTTAGAAGGGGTCCGCTCTAATTCGCCCACAATTAAGCAAGCCAGAAGGCATTTTTTTTAGCTCACACAAAGAAACCAGTAGGCAGAGATTTAGGTATCAGTTTAAGCCAGTCACTTGCACCTGCGCAATGAAGACCCCAACGACCTTCGACTCACCTGATTCTCATTATACCATCATTATAATATGATGCATATGCCTGGAAGTTCATTAATATCACTATAACAGACTGAATTCTGAGAACAAACATGCGCAGAAAGCAAAATGATGAATCATTGAGTCCTGTCAATCTTAGTTGTCAATCAAGGAAGCCCTCTCTAAGTAACCACTCACAGCAAAAAACGGATAAAAACCCTGAAATCTTTGTTACCAGGCCTTTTGATCCACGCTTCCCTTGCTCAGGTCCGCTTCCACGTCTGGACGTGTACTTTCCTTTCTAATAAAACTTTTATTTTCTACTGTATTTCGGTGTCTTGCTCAAGTCTTTGTTTGAGACATCAAGAACCTGGACAACGTGCCGGGAGAGGATCCCATTCTCCGGTAATGGCCTGACTCAGACATCCTGAAATATCACTTCTGCAGTATTGGTCAAAAGCAAGTCACAGAGCTAGCCAAGTTAGAAGGGGAGGGGAAATGGACCCTACCTCTTGAAAAGTGGAGCAACATACATGCAGAAAGGGAAGGAAATGATGAAACCATCCTTGAAGGCTATCTATCACCAGATTATTCCTGAATGATTTTAAGAATGCCTATTTTATTTCTCACTCGCCCTGAATCCTGGGACAACATATTTTCTGTCTTTTATACTCTCACCTAGTGCTCTGTAAACACCATACACTCAACATATAGATATTGGTAAGCAGATATTAGCACAAAAAATCAAAATTTGAGCAACTATGGAAAGAGTAATTGACCTTTTCAATTGAAAGAGAAAATCCAGAAAAGAGAAAAACAAGGTGGGAATTTTATTAGGAAACTATGAGTTTCTATGCTGCCTCTCCTTTTAGGGAATAATACACACCTTTAAGTTTTTCTTCCTTCCTTCCTTCCCTCCCTTATTTCTTCCTTTTTATTCTTCGCTACATAACCTTAAGCGATCTCCAGTTTCAGAGGAGAAATGAGGGATGTGTTCATGGCTGTGCCACCTCCGTATGTGTTACCATGGTGACGGGAAGAGCTTATTGCAGCAGCCCCAGGCTGCAGGCACTTCTTTTAAAAACCCAAGGCCTCCTTTGTTTTTCATCAATTCTGGATGCTATAGCACTGATTGCTCCACAGCCTCTTTTTCGAACAGTATTTCAAAGAGTGAGGGTTTGTGGAAGATCATTCAAGGTTTAGATTTCCATCAAGGGACTCATAAAATAAGAATGTAAAATAGAGCTATGGAAACAAAGAATGATTCCTGAGGATTTTAAAATCTGAATCTAAAGCTGTTTACATCTAGATCTTTATCTATCTCCCACGGGGAACTAAAATGGTCCAAATTTTGGATCAGAGTGCATAGAGCCTTTGGTCTCAGAGCTACCTGTAGTCATATTTTCTCTCCGGGTAGCCCTTTACCTTGTTTCTGGTGGGCATCCATGGGTAGTGTAAAAAAGAGCAATGAGAGGGAATAGTCCCAGCCCTGCCCTGTGGTGGAGAGCTGCCTGTGTTGGGTTCCAAAGGCTTTTGTTCATGTCAGAAGCTTTCATTGGCTTGTTTTTCCCAAGAGATGTTTTGCTTTATCTCCAACTCAGAATAGTTTTAGAACTTGTAATAAGTTAGAAGGAAAATTTCTAACATATATACATATATAAAGTGACGGCAAGCTAGAGCAGTATGTAAGAGAGGCAATCATCATTGCTGGGGGAAAATAAAAGGTAGAGAAGAAGGTATCAAAATAGGTTTCTTTCTGGAAACTGAATCGGAAAGACTGAGCGAGAGCCCTCTCATCTTGGCAACTTCCTAAGATGTTTTGGATTTTGGCTGAGTCTATCAGGAGCTCATGATTTCAGGAGAGTTAGCCTTTGGTGACTTTACAACCTTGTCAAGAGTTGTGATTTCCTCTCTACGTATCAGGAACAAGCCTATGTGTATGATTGACAGGTGCCCGAACACCACTTTATTCAACGCCTAATTAAGAGTTCAGGTGTTGAATGCAAACAGACTATATTTTCAAGCACTTCTTATTATTTTAAAATTAATTAATTAATTTAAAAATTATAGTTGACATATAATATTAGTTTCAGGTGTACAACACTGTATATTCCTCGTGAAGTGATCACCACAATAAGCCTAGTACCCATCTGACACCATATAAAGTTATGATATTAATGACTATATTCCCTGTGCTGTACATTACTGGTGATGATTTTGATCTGGCAGTTTGTACCTCTTAATCCACTTTACTATTTTCACCCATCTGCCCATCCCTCTCCCCTCTGACAGCTGTCAGTTTGTTCTCTATCTACGAGTCTATTTCTGTGTTGTTTTGTTCGTTCATTTGTTTTGTTTTTTAGATTCCACATGTAAGTGAATTCATACGGCATTTGTCTTTCTCTGACTTATTTCATTTCCCATAATACCCTCTGGGTCCATCCATGTTGTCTCAAACGGCAAGATTTCATTCTATTATTTTTACTTGAGTAAACTTGGGCAAATCTTAGCTTCTTTAAATTTTGTTTCTCTCATAATAAAAACGGGATAGCGCACACTCAGGATCCTGGAGCATGGGCATCTGGCTTAAGGCTCACTGTACCCCAGCCTGTCACCTCACAGGCCCTTAGGGAAGTATTGTTGAGGAAGAGGGAAAGGAGCTACTTGTTTGGGGTCAGAGTTAGGAGGACTGCATTCTAGTCCTGGTTCTTCTACTGCCTTACTATGTGCCTTTAATCAAACCCTTGAACAGTTCAGGCCCTTAGTCTCCTCATCTTTGAAATGAGGCCCTCAGACAAGGTTATCCCCCCAGCTCCGATGCGCTGTGTGTGGTCTCATGGTCCTGTCTCTGCTCAGCACTGGCCAACTTCTACCACCACCTGTGCCACCAACTTTCCTTTCAACTGCCTTTTGATTTTTCCCTTCGAAGTCAGCCTCCACTTTGCATTTCAGTTAAGCTGAAAAAGAATGCGTGGATTTTTTTATTTCTTTTCCATCATGATAGGTAACATCTCTTTGACATGAATCTATAAGTAAACTGAGTTTCTAGGTAAAAGAAGGAGAGTAGCAACAAGTTGTGTTAAATACAAACTAAGCATCACAAGTCCTTACGATTTCTTAAAAGTCTCAGCTTGGTCCTGCCTCAGGACCTTTGCACATCCCGTTCTTCCCGGCAGTCACTCTCTAGCACGGTACCTTAGTTTTCCCTCTCTGAGATTATCATGCTTTGTTTAGTCAACATTTGTCTCCTGCTAGTGGAATGTTTTCCCCACGAGAGCAGGGACCTTGTCTGCTTGTTCACCTCCACGTCTTTGGCACTTGGAATAGTTCCTGGCCCTTGGTCAGAACTCAGTTTAGGTCCTGACCCTGTGTTCCTAACCTACACTGCTGTTAAGAATGAGAAATACAGGCAGCTGCTGAACGAGGGCTGAATTGGGTAACGTGGGATGATGATGACACTATCATCAACCCCATTTTCTTAAATCCTGACCTGGCAGATCCTGGCTCCCAGCTGGGCTTGCTAACTGCTATTGAGCTGTGCTTTAACTTCTCTGGACCTCATACATTTTTAAAATTGATGAGTTGGATTGCTAAAATTAACACCTCACATGTGCGAAACCCCTATTCTGTGCCAGGCACCGGCCCAGCACTTTACAGGCATTAATGATCTCATTCAGTCCTCGCACTGGTCCTCTGAGGTGTGGTCTGTGGTGGTCTCCATTTACAGAGGGGACCTGAGACCGAGCTTGAAAAACTTGCCTGTATTAGTTTGCTGGAGCTGCCATAACAAAATACCATTGACTAGGTGGCTTAAACAACAGCTATTTGTTTTCTTACTGTTCTGGAGGCTGCAAGTCCAAGATTGAGGTGTCGTAGGTTTGGTTTCTCCTGAGGCCTTTGTCTTTGTCTTCCAGATAACTACCCTCCACGTCATCACACGGCCTTTCCTCCGTGTACACACATCCCTGGCGTCTCTTCCTCTTCTTATAAGGACACCAGTCATTTGACTAGGGCCCCATTCTTATAATCTCATTTAACTGTTATTACCTCGTTAAAGGCCCTAGTTTCCAGGACAGTTATACAGCTTCAACAGAAGAACTTGGAGGGGCACCTTTCTGTAAATAACACTGTCCAAAGCTACTCAGCTATTCAGCAATGGGGACATGATTTGAATCTAGGTCCCAGCCGCATGTCCCTGATCACTACGCTATACTGCCATGAGGATTTCCTCCCAAGTGTTATCCATGAAAGACCAAGCTTGGAAGAGCTGGAGGACTCACCTCCAACTCTGCAAAGTGGACATTGGGGAGGGAAGGGCCGCTAGCTGAAGAGTAAGCAATCTCATGGTGTCACTCCTGGACATGCTCAGACCAGGTGATGAAATGAATACTGCCACATCCTGTTACTCACGGCACGTCTGACAGGAAAGTTATCCTTAACAGGAGTCACTGAGTACTACAGTTAGCCAGAAACCTCTCCCGACCTCCTCTAAAATTACTTGAGGATAAATGTCACTTCAGTTCTCTCATGGATAAAGTGGCAGTTAACCAGGGACCTAAAAAGGCCAGGCAAGTTTCAAGGGGGCAGACTGATATTTGCAGGGGGGTCTCATCAGAGCCTGTCTCCGAGGTTGACAGAAGGAGGGAGTGCTGCAGCCAGGACCCAGGGCCTGAGCTCTTCCAGTCACGCTGGGTGGGCGACTGTGGGCCACTGGGCATCGCCGAGTGTGTCTGGGCTGTCATTCGCCACCTGTTCCGTGACATGCTCTGAGCAGCTACTGTGTACCAGGCACCCTGCGAGGAGGCGGCGATCCCTGCCTGCTTTAGCAGATGAGCTCAACATCTAAATCATTAACCATACTACAGGACAATGCATACTCCCTGAGTACCATTGATGGAACATTCCAGAAACTCAAAGAATAATTTTATGGATATCAACCCTTTCTCCTTCTTCTGCTCCCATCCCTCTTGCTCTTTCTCCTATTAACCCCGCCCCCTTTCTTTATATTTACTGTGTGTCAGGCCCTTGCTAGATAACTGTCTCACTTCATCCTCATAAGATTCCTATAAGATGCTTAAATTGTTGTCACTACCATTTTATAAATAGAACCAGCCACTGAATGGTCTCAAATGGTGGGGTATGATGATGACGTTATTCTGTTCTCAATCAGTGCCTGTGCTATGATAAATGCGCCTTCTCCGCTAGGTTGAAGTTTCCTGGATGACATCATGAGTAGTTTTGTGGTTCCCTATTCCCCTTTGATTTTTCAAAACCTCAGTCCAATCTTCAACTCTTTTCTGTTCTGCATACATAACCTACTCACATCTATAAATCTATCATTCTGTAATGAAATTCTTTGCATGTAATACTATTTTAGATTAGAGCCGTCTCTATGTCGTGTGACATGGTATCTATGAGCTTACTCTTAGAATTAATTTTCAAACCCGGTGTTGAGGGTTTTCATACAGACTGGTTAAATGAGGGATGGGCTGTATGGTGAGAGATTTTGACATGAACTGTTAAATGTGAGATGTTGTTACGAGTAGTTTTTCGAACTCTCTAGAGTAGTACTACTGTGACCTATCTCATAAAAGGAATTTGCCCCTTTCTTTGCACTTAAGGATACTTAGAAATGTTCAAATCCTTTCTCTGTGAGGTAAATGTTTTGCAAGGTGCCGGACTCAGTTTACATGGCACCACTGTCTCTCTGGATAACTTAGCAGGCAAACAAGGCCTTCGGGCAGAGGAGCTGAAGAAAGGTCTGGTCTCATGAATTCAAATTTGTGATAATCCTCAGTAGATTGCTTAAATAAAGCCTCAAACATTTTTTGGAATTCTCTGTTTGTTTTGTGAGTCTGAGGGCCTTCTGGCTTTAATCAAGGTCTTGTCTGTTATGATGAGAAAATAAATGTCAGAAAAATTTAAATCTACTTAAATGAAAGATACTTAAGAGGATTACAACCGTTCTTTGGTTTCAGAAAAATTGGCTTTTCAAAAAGTTTTTTAGGTTAATTGCATTTTTAAGAATATTAAAAACTAAAGTGCATCAAAATATTGAAAAACTAAGTCTATGTAAGTAAAATAACAATTATTAAAAAATACATTTTCATTTAATTCTATAATCAACATTCTAAAATTTCACAAGATATTGATACATACTCGAATGTATGTTCAAAATATATTTTGAAAATTGATATTCTAAAGGTATAAAAGTCTATCATACTTTTAAAAATCTATTTATTTAAATTATGTTTAAACATTATTTGTTTTTAAAAGTAAGCATCTTTTTCCTGGCTAGAAAATACTTAAGAAAGTCTATCAAGAATCAGACTTGAGCTAATTGTTGACATAAAAGGCCAATACGAATAAATAATTAAAAAGTCAGGAAGTAACGATTAAGAAAATAATGTCAATTGTGTTCCATTTAGGATCATATAATACTAGATAATAATAATAATAAGAAAAATCATGTATGGCTCCTTTATCTGTAGAAAAGATTGTGGAAAACAAGAGAAATGAAAAAATTGTATATGCACTCTTAAAATGACACTCATCATTGGTGATAAATATGTGACTAAAGTGAAAACCAGTTTAACTAATTTATCAGGACAGTCAAGGGGAGACATTACCTGGCATAGCTCCTACATGCACCAAAATAATAGTTACTGACTTGAGAAATTTATGGAAAGAATCATACAAATGGTTTTCAAATATGACTTCAATTGTTGGATGTATTCGAGTGGTTTTAAACTTGAAATTTAATTTGTAAACATTTGATAGCTTTTCCTCACCAGGTATCCCAACACAAGAATGAGCTGTGGTTTACCAGCTGGCGAGGTCTATTGGTATTTTCCATGATGGGGAACATCAGCCTTTTTCTGACTTGTTAGAAATCTCAAGGCCCTATGTCTTTGATGCTGAGCATTTGGCCATGGTCATTTTGTGAACAAGACAATGAGAGCTTCTTGGAATGTATATGGGAGCTATGGAAATATGCTTAGTCTTAATATAGCAGCATGATGCCATTACCATTGTGTGTGTTGGAAGAGTTTGTATGAAAACTATATTTTCTTAGCGGTTAGCACTTGGATTCTTCTTAGGGAGAAAACTGTCTTTGTTTATAATAGCACTCTACTAAGACATTTGGGATAGCAGGTGCGAAAGAGCCTGAGGTCAATAAAATAAAGCCAAAGCAATAAAAGAGACAGTTAAAGTGCACAAAACAAGGAAATGAAAATCGCTCTTCTCTCAGAGGGATAGAGTGCGACTGGGTACCATAGGAGTGAACTAGCCGGGGAGTGCCCAGTAGGCTGGAAGTGGGGATGCCTAATTTTTAAATGGGTTGCTTATATTTCTGTTTATATTCCTTGTATCTCTTTTAAATAGTAGTAAAGTCACCACCCTCATTTCCTTTAGAAATTGGGAAATGGAGAAAAAGATTGAGTTTCACAGTCAGGTCCATGGGGAGCAGATATGAAACGACAAAATGATCCATCAACTGAGCAAGCCAAGGTTAGTGCCAGAAGTTCACGTAAGACTAAAAGCTGCCTCAGAAGTTTGTAAAAATTGTGGAAAATGGGTTTGGACTTTGCACACGGTTTGGAATTGGGATTTCGATGTAATTGTATATAGATCTCGTGACACATGGAGGTATCACCCGACTTCTTGGTTGCATAGAAAAAGGAAAGCAGACCCTAAATAGATAACAAAAAATGTCTTTTTGACATTAACTTTTAATAGCAGGCCATTAGTATGAAAAGAGACTGCCCAGATTCCCTTCCCTAACGTCTGAATATTTTGCCAATGGGGAAGCAGGCCCAGGGAGTTGAAATCCCTAGCCAGATGCCCTAAGTTAGCAATAAGAAAGAAGCGTACTTGAAACAAATTTTGTATCTTGAAAAGTGAAAAATATTGCCTTGAGAGGAAAACTGCCAGTATCTTAAAATGTATCTGGCTTATAAAGGAGAGCCATCATTAATGGACACAATGATTTGTCCTGCTAACGACTTAGTGGAGAAACTCACTTCCTGGCCTCACATAGCCTCTGGCAGATTCAATTCCCTTTTGCAGAATTGCATTTTCTTGAGACTCTAAACAGCTAGTTACAGGTGAAAAAGCTGATAAGAGCTGCACCCATTCATTCTTGGTGTTAGGGCTGACGGGGAAATTTGTATGTGAACCAGAGCTGAAGCGGACTTTGCTGAAACATGAAGTACAAAATAAATTCCAGGTTCGTGATTAATTTTTATCAACCCCTTTCTTAAGATTGCTCTTTCTTTTGGAACAAAAAATACACAGTAAACTTGAAGACAACACTGCATTCTGATGACCAAAGTACTCTTTAGAGATACTAAAATGTGGTTCATTTTATATATATTATATAAATATATAATGTAAAAAAAAAAATACATGTATTAGTTGGGATTCTCTGAAGAAATAGAACCAGTAGACTATATATACTATATATACTATTATATATTATCTATATATTTTTACAGATATAATATACATACATTTGTGAAAAGGCTATTCTGTAAGATTTGAAATATGACAAGACCTATTCCTTAGAAAATTGTCAGTTTTTAGATTGTCTGTAGTTATCTGAGAGTTATTGTTCTGTTCTTTACCCCAAATATTTGAAGATAAATGCAAAAATATACAATTGGTCATTTTTATACCCAACTTTTTTCATTAATCTTGGTCTTTTTTTCTTCTGGACACTCTTCTCAGGTGGAAACTGCTCCTCTCCTGGTCATCCGAGACTTTTAATCCCCCTTTCTGCCTTGATGCCCACTGGCTTCTCAAACATTTCCAATCTTTATTTTGTTCTCATTGAGCCTTTCATTTACATCTAATTTTATCACGCTCAAGAATGATATTTTTTCCCAATATCTGAGAAGGTCAGGGCTCCTTGATGGGCACTTCTTCAACCCTTCCTTCATTTCAGATATAGCTGTCTTGCCCAGTATTTTCTGCTTCCTTTTTTTTTTCTCAGACAAAGACTTTCTTCTTTGTGTCTCAGGTTAACCCCTCCATCTATACTTCGATCTCTTCTCCTCTTTGCTCTTCATGGTCACTCTTCTTTTTTTGTAGACTTATCCACAACCACCTGTGTGGCTCCTGGTCCTTCTTCTCATAAGCTCCAGATCCCTGTCTTACAGGGATAGCCAGCTTGGAATGGAGAGACAGCCAGAAAATTCAACTTGCCACAAACCCGAATCGCCATGTCTCTCTTTATCCATGTCTCTCAACTTAACTACCATCTCTTCCTTCTCTTACAATTTTTATCTTGGTTGGCAGCATTACCATCATTTTTGTAACCCAAGTGAGAAGCTCTCCTTTCCTTCTTCGCAGTGTTCCCTCATTCACAATCCATTCCACCTCAAACTTATCTTGACTTTCCATTCACAACATTTCTCTATCCAACACCTTATTTTTGTCCCAAGGCCCTAGGTTCAGTCTACATTTTCTCTTGCCTAGAATATAGCCACAGCCCTGGTCTCTCTGGTGGGACCCAGGAAGCACTTTGGTTATGAAACACACCACAAGTTTTTTTGAAAGTTTTGATCTTGCGATAGAAGCATCAAGTTGGCATTATGGGCTAGGTTTTACTCTTGGACTTTCTTATTCTTATTTTATGGTTTAGCATTTTTGAATGCCATTTGTGTTAGGGATGTGACTGAATGGGAAACATACTCTTCTCAACATATGGAGCCTTGAAGGTCTTAGGCTGACCTTGCCCTGAAGACATGCTCAGGTTGTCATGGTGACCAGTTTAGGAAGGATCCCATGACATCACCAGCCATGAGACATTCCCTGTCCTGGAGCTCTAGTTGTAAATCCAGATCACCCAACTAGACGCCATCTTCCTCCTTCTGAGACGTTTCCCATCTACTTGTTTTATTTTCTTACTATTGCTCAGTCAAAAAGACTGAGCTTAAAACTTTGAGCCTAAAAGAGAAGTGTCTGGAACTACTTCTCTATCTCATAGAAAGGCCCTTTGATCCCAAATAAACTCGGTCTCAAACTAGTTAGTTAGGAGGGGCACAGGCATTTTGTTTGCCAGTAGGATTTGAGTCCAAGGCCACCGCAAAACTCAAAAATACTCTTGAACTTTTCCTTCAGTGCTGCTGAAAGTCACTTGCTTCAAAAATATTTATAAAGGGCCATTTCTGCTGAACTTCCTGAAACAGAGAGTCTGATCCAATGTGACTTCCTGTTCCCATCTCGTAGAGTAGAAACTGCTGCTGCATATCTCAGGAGAGATGAGAAAGCTAGCTTATTTGTGCCCTACCACCTTTTTTATTCTTGAGAAAATGGACATTTGTGTTGTTGAGTCTGTGATTTTCCATCTGGCTTTGACTAGTTTGCTGACTTCTTTGACTCCACCCTTGACTGGAAGGATGGCCTCAGGGGACATGCATATCAGAATTATGCTAACGAGGCTGTCGAGTGCCAGTTTGCCTGCCTGGGACACCACCCTCAAAATCTTGCTGGGCAAATCGTCAAAACCCATTTCCCAGTTCTCATTTAGTCCTTTGAGAATGTGATGAAAAAAACAAAACCACCTTGTTCAACAGCGTTAAACACATTTTTACATGACTCAGAAAAAAGGATTGGCCAAAACACCATTTGGTTTATTTAAAAATTCCATCGTCTTATCATTGTGTGAGGATTTGAAACTGGCAGCTACATGGATGCCTCAGATGTTTTCGGTGTGTCTTTGAAACAGGCTCAGAGTGTTCAAGATAAGCCAAGTCTTGAAATTGGCCAACAAAAGTTTTTAAAATGTAAATATTTATGGTGATAATTTTTAAGTACTTGATTACCTTCTCTGAAACCCTATCAGATATGTATAAAGGAATGGGAAAAAAAAGAACTGTGAAGCAACATCGGCCTGAAATTTTCAGACTTTCTGTAAGCAAGAGTGACAGAGAGATTGGCAGGAAGTTTGCTTCCATAAGAAATATAGGTTGGACTCTGATGTTTATAGTTATCAGGGGAACCATATTTTAGACCAAAATTGGAAAATCATTTTCAAGAGAGAAATTAAAGTAGCTAACTACTTTATGGCCTAAAATATCTCAATAGAATATTTTTTTCAAATAAATGTATACTTTTCCAAAGTTTCACCAGAAGAAATGGTCCAGATCATCATGATATGTCATATGCTAACAACATAAAACTTTTCATTGATATAATTTGTATGAAAAAATCTGATTGAATTAGAAATGTTTTAAAAACAATTATTTGAATAAGAAAATGTTGGGGTTCTTGACATACCTCGATTTCTTGTAATAATTCTGATATGAAATATTATTTCAATTTTACAAATGAGAGAACTCGGGGTCCCGGAACTTATAAGACTAATGAATGGGTTCTCGAATCCACATTTGAATCTGTCTTAGATTACAAAGTCCATGCGTGTTCCCCCAGACCACAACCACTTCTCCAATGCAGCTTGATTACTCACAGGTTTTCTACTAAAAGTTATCAAAAGTAACATTTTGGGGGCCTGCTGTCATAAAAAGGTTAATAACAAAGTATGAGTAGCACTTAAATTATGCTTTTCCTTTAAAAACTCTTAGAAATACTTTGAAGTGAAATTTTTTTTCTTGAAATCTTGTCCAAAAATTGCTAATTTGCTTGCTAAGCTTATTTTCACAAATACTGGAAAGGGTACCATATAACCTTGCTGATCTCATGTTTTAACTCAGAGTTTAACAAAGCATATTTACATATTTGTGAATATACCTTTGTAGCTTTGAGAGCTTTTAAAATAAGTTTACTTCCTTTTAAATTTAATTAATTGTTCTCTAAAATTGTTCATGGATGGATGGAATAAAGTGAGAAACTTTCTTTTCTGTAGCAGAGGGAAATCTTTGAAGATAAATGCCATGCTGGAAATGAAAATTTGAGCAGTCATAATAATTTCAATAATAGTCTTGTCCTATGACAGTAAACATCTGATGGGAATGACAAAAGACTCTGTGACTCTAACAAATGTCGACATCTCAATGTTGAATATAATTTCCTCTTTGTTGATTGTTTAGTAATGTACAAGATTTGGTTGGTAATAGCAGTAGTTATATTTTTCTTGGGAATTGGCTAGGCTCTAGGCTCTCTGCTTAGGCTTCTTTCATATGTTTTCCTTTAAGCCACGGAACCACAGTTTGTGGAAGGTGATCCTAACCACCAGCTACATGGTGAGAGCGACTTGCCTAAGGTCACAAAATAGGCACATAGCAAGCCTGGGATTCTTTCATAACTCTGTATCTGAAGAGCTTCAAAGATGCTGGAGAGGGTGGTGTCAGAGCACTTCGAAGGGGCATCATTAGATTAGGTTATGGGGAAACTGAGGCCAGGGGCTTCAATGAGCTTAAGTAGAGAAAGCTCCTGGCCCAAGGTCTGACCACGGTGGATGCCAAGCCGCTGCCCATCCAGTGACTCGGATTGGGGCAGGGACCAGCTGGAAAGAGCTCATGCCAGCAGGA
>NW_006431920.1:7086218-7107885 GCF_000325575.1 Pteropus alecto | reverse complement strand
GTATTTGAAACCTTTTTTTTTTAATCTATTAGTGATTTATAATGTTCTTACTGTTATTTATTGTGGATCCCTGACCTTTAAATTTAGTGGGTTTTTCTTTTTCTATAAATTCCTGTTGAACACTTCAAAGGGCAAGTTTATTAATTTTTTCAGGAATTGCCTGATGTCGAAGGCCTCTGTTCTGCTACCCCAACAAAATACTGACATAAAAACAAGAGACGGGACTTATATTTAGTGGGACTTCATCAGTAGGGGCATACCAGGTAAACCCTTGAAATACTTCCATATAGTTGGTAAATGATTACTTTTCTGAGCCTGCTCAGTACCGACAATCTCTCTCTCCCTATAGCCACCTCTGTTGGGACACTACAGAATGCCTCTCTTTCTGGCAACTAAAGGATTAACAACTGGCCTGGGGCTGATTTAGAGTTTGTGGGACCTGAAACTTATTTAATTTGGGGGCCTCGATTTAATAAGAAGAATATACTATTAAGATCAGACAAAAGATACGTAGAATAAGAAAAAAATCACAACAAATTATAAACTTTGAACACCCGACAACACTAACATCACGAAACATAGCAATATCTTTTATAATTAATTTCCCTTCATAATACCATAACACTTTTCTTCCTACATACTTTTTTAGAGTTGTGCTCTTTATATGGTAACAATTTTATAATATGAACTGTAGAAATAATAGATAATTTGGTCTTTCTTCTTGTATAGTTAACTTTATTTTTAAGAGTTTTTACAAATTTACTAGACATTGATAAAAACGGAATCTTCTGTTTATGATTTTGCAAATCTGATGATTATGAGTTTTCTAAAGATTAGCACTGGTACCAAACATTTCCTCCCGAATGCTGGTGGCTTGGGATATGCTCATGTTACCCTATGACCTCCCGTCTTGTACACTCTTATTATGCTTACATAGTCATATCTTGGTGGGCTAATCGGCAAGTAGGCACTCAAAACAGTCCTGGTCTTGACATGGAAAGCATTGTGCGTGCTATGGTCTTTATGTTTGTGTGTCCCCTGTTCCCCAAATTCTTTTGTTGAGATCCTAACCTCCAAAAGTGTTAATATCAGTAAGTGGGGCCTTTGAGAGGTGACGAGGTCATGAGAGTAGAGCTCTCATGAATGGGAGCAGTGTTCTTAAAGAAGAGACACCACAGAGCTCCCTATCCCCCCACAACATATGAGGACACAGGGAGAAGGTGCCAGCTATGAACCAGAAAGTTAGCTTTCACCAGAACATGACCATGCTGGTTCCTTGATCTTAGACTTCCAGTCTCCAGAACTGCAAGAAATACATTTCCATTGTTTTTAAGCTACCAAGTCAGTGGTATTTTGTTATAGCAGTCCGAATTGACTAAGGAAACTTATAAAAGAAAAAACTGATGAGTTGAAAAGATCAATATTAAAAACTTTTGCTCTGAAAGCCCATATGAAGAGGATGGAAAGACAAATTACAAACTGAAAGAATGTATTTGCGAATGACATATCTAAGAAAAGATTAGTATCAAGAAATATCTTTGAAAAAAACTCTCAAAATGTAAAAAATTGACATATCTAAGAAGAGATTAGTATCAAGAATATATTTTAAAAAAACTCTCAAAATGTAACAGTGAAAAAAAAGCATCCAAATGAAAAATGAACACAAGACATACACAGACATTTCATTGAAAGAGATACACAAATGGCAAATAAGCACATGAAAAGGTCTTCAACATTATTAGCTATTAGAGAAAAATAAATTAAGATGAAAATAGGCTATTACTACTCACCTATAGGAATGACTAAAATAAAAAATAATGATAACACGAAATGCTACTGAAGATGCAGGAAAATGATAACTCACACATTGCTGGTGGGAATGTTAAGTGGTATAGCTATCTGGAAAACAATTTGTCAGTGTTTTTTTTTTTTTAAATGAACATATGATTATCACATGACACAGTAATTGCATGCCTAGATACTTACCTGAGAGAAATGAAAATTTATGTTTACATAAGTTTATAAAGACCTGTACATAAATGTTCACAGCAGCGGGAATCAGCCCCAAGGGGCTTTCGTCAGGATGGTGCTAAAAAACAGTATGGTACATCCGTACCATAGAACACTACTCTGAGATCAAGTGGAATGAGTTATTGATACACTCAGTAACTCGATGGACCTCAAGGGAATTATTCTGAGCAAAAAAAAGTCAATCCCAAAAGGTCACACACTTTTTGTGTGATTTCATTTATACAACATTTTTAAATGACCAGTTTTAGAGACGGAGGACAGATTAGTGGCTGCCGAGGCCTGAGGAGAAGGAGAGGGGATGAGGGAGCTGGCGTGCTCATAAAGGGCTACATGGGGATCCTTGTGTTTTTAAAATTGTTCAGCAATTTGACCATCGTAATGGACACACAAACCTACACAGGTAAAAAATTGATAGAACTTAACACACACACACACACAAATACAAGTGAAACTAGGAAATCTCAAAATGTAAGTGAATTGCATCAAAGTTGATCTCTGGTTGTGATATTACTCCGTTGTTTGGCAAATGTTATCATTAGGGAAACTAGGCAAAGTGTACAAAGAATATTTGTATTATTTCTTATAATCGCATGTGAATCTGCAATTATTTCAATGGAAATGTCAATTAAAAATAAATTTAAAAATACTCTTGCAAGTTATTTCTACTCTGCCACGGTTAACAATAATTATACACGGAAGTGACTGCAAACTACAATACATGCATTATTGTTAAGCCCTATCCAGATCCCAAAATGCCCACAGCTACTACGATACCACCAACATGAAGGGAAGTGTGACAGAGGGGACACTGGAGTGGAAATAGATGGTGGTGTCAACCAACTGGGGTTAGTTTAGCTTACCTTTCAAATTTTATAAAAACCTACCACCATGTGAATATATTGCTAAGGTTGCTCCCAGGACTTGTATACGTTAGGTGTCTTGAGGCTTAATTACACACTCTTAGCTACTTAATCTTATGGATTATGCTTAATATATGCCTGGCCTTGAATATGGCCCAGCAGCAATTGCCATAGCTGAGGTCACTAGCCTATCCTCTGATTGTTGGTGCTTGGGTTAGGCTGATCACCAGGTGTTAGAAAAAAAGACCACCGATCTTCACATTTTTTAAATGAATTTTTTGTTAGTTATTCTGAACTCATAAAAATTAAAGAATGTGGTGAAGGCATGGCAGAGCACAAAGCGGCAGGAGAGGTTTGCTGTGGGACCCTTTGTTTTCTTTTGGACCTTGGGAAAGGGGTTCATTTGAGAGTCCTTTTTAGGCAATTTATTTTCAGGTGAATCTAGAGTCCTAGTGAGAAGCCAGTTTTATCTGTAAGGTGGGTCTGTTTTTTAAACTCCAAGGACAAGGTCATTGAACCTTTTGATAAAGCAATGAGCCAACTCTTTCTGTACTTCTTTCTGTGACTTCTTCCTCCTCCTCTTGGGATAAAACATAATTTACCCAATTGGTGGGATGGGCAAAGGGAATCATACCACAAGTCAAGCTCAGGCCCTTAAATGGCTCTGTTCTTCAGATCGGCCTGTCGATCGCCCTCCTATCCTTGTAGAAACCGCACCAAGGCAGGACCAAGTGGAAGTAGGGCAGGCAGGTATCTAGCTCTTCTGACTCTCCCCAGGTCAGTAGGTCTCAGCTAGGAGAGGGACAGGAAGGAGAAGAGAGTTTCTTTTGTCCTCAGACTTAAGCTGAGATCTCTAATCCATCTTAACCAGGGATAAAGATGATGCTGGGATCATGATCTTCTTGTCCACTGGTCTAGAACATCTAGGGTTGAGAAATGTGATGAAACAAGCTCTTAAACACCATGCACATAAAACTCTCACTTACCCAATTTGTTATGTGCCAGACACATAGTTTTGTGATACTTGGTGAGCAAGACAGTAATGGTCCATGCCCTCATGAGGCTGGCAGGCACATTTTGATGTGTCGTGGGTCATAAGCATCTTCTTCTGTCTCTGAGTACACAGTAGTTCCACTGCTAGTCTATGGAGAGGAAAATTCCTTCAGTTCAGTACTGTACATTCCTCCAAGATTTTTTTTGAAGCAGTTGGACCGGAGCCCAGCACTCTTGGGGGAATCACTTGACCATTCTGTCCAAGACTCCCTCCCAAACATGTGGCAGTCAAGGAGAATATTCCTTTTATGATCTCAAGTCAGCTTAGAGTAAAACCAGCTCAGGCTGTAAGAGAGGAGGCTGTGGACAGAGCACATAAATCACCCGCAGAGCAGACAGCCAAACTCCGCTCCCCAGGCCCTGGTGGGCCCCTGGCTAAGCTGTGAAAGGAGAGAGCCCAGCAGCTGAGCACTGAGCAGCCCCCTCAGGCGACAACAGGGCAAAGACTTCCCTGCCCTTTCCCCACTCCCACCCCGAATCCAGGGTGGCGGCCAGTGATTGCAACCTCTCCTCTCATCCCTAACCCCCACTATCATTTGCTTTGAGAAAGGCATTTACAAACACGGCTGGGAGTTTCATGTTGAGAATGAATTTTACTTGCCTAGGAAGAAAACAGTCTGAAGGTAGCTTCCGAATCTTGCAATGACAATGGGTATTGATCTATTGCATTATTTTTTTAGAATTTTTTAAATTAAAATTATTGGCGTGACTAACAAAATCAAATAAGTTTGGAGTATATCACACAACAGAAAGTCATATAGATGTGTGTGTGCGTGTGTGTGTGTGTGTGTGTGTACTGCGTTGTTTGTTCACCACCCAGAGTTAGATTTTCTTTCATCACCAAATATTTGAACCCTTTTACCTCTATCTACTGCCCCCCTTCCTCCTTTCGCTCTGGTAACCACTAATCCACTGTCTGTGTCATTTTTAAGTGGCTAGAAGAAGAAGGGGTCCCTCAGGCCTGCATTAAAGTCTGCATTCCAGGGGAAAGACTTCTCTTGGTTGAGGCAGGTGCCCTGCAGCAGGAGAAGAACTCTGCTGGTAATGATCTGTGAGGATTCCAGACTGATGCCCAGTTAGGAAGGCCTGCCAGGTGAGCCCTTGTTCTTGGCTGGCTCCTGGCATCGGTCAGACATGCTGTAGTCATTGTGTTTGGATGGAGTCTCCTTCGGCTGCGAAAGACTTGTCCTCTTTTTTGCTCCTAATTTTTGCATCGCAATATGATGGAAATAGCACCAGGTAGAACTTAGGGGGCCTGGTTCCAATTCTGACTTTATCATCAGTTCAAGGGCTTTAGCTAACTCATCTTTCCCCTGTGAATCAGTTTCCCTATCTTTACAATGAGCTATCGATTTCCTTTCCAGACCTCACTCTTTGGAGTTTATGGGTGCTCTAGCTTATTAAGAAGAGGGAATAAAACTATATGCCAGGCATGAGACAGACACTTGACTCTGTGGTCCTCTTTGATCATTAAAAAATATTCCAGTTTTGCAGATGAACTAACTGAGGCTCAGAGAGGTTAAGCAACTTGTGCAATATCACACAACTGAGGTATTAGAGAGCAGAGTTTTTGTTGCAGGTGTCAGGAAATCCAAATCAAGCTAGTTTAAGCAAAAAAGAACATATCGGCTCTTATAATGAGAAATTCCAAGGGCTTCTGGCTACAGGCATAGCTAGATACAGGGGTTTGAAAATGTGAGCAGGAACTGACTTCTTTCCACCGCTCAGCTCCTTTTCCTTTGTGCGGATTTCATTCTTGGGTTTCATGTGTTAACACGGCTGCAGCAGCTCCAGCCCTCACAACCAGGTGACCAACCACTCTGGTTTGCCTGAGATGGATGGGGTTCCTTGGACATTGGACTTTCAGTTTTAAAGCCAAGAAAGTACTAGGCAAACTGTCACAAGTTGGTCCCCGGTATCGGGTCAGCTTCAAGTCCAGCAGGAAAGAGCACGTTTACTTGAGCAGCTCTTGCAAACTGTTCTACCTTGTTCAGACCCAACTGTCTTAGACCCAGGCTTGTCCTTGAACCAGTGACTATAGACAGGGAAATGCAGGGGTGCTGATGAGCTTAGACTTGGGGAGACCCCTGCCTGGACCACATGTGTGAGAGGCGGGAGTGGGGGAGAGGTCCTATAAGAAAATAGGGGTATGGCCAGAAAAGGGAGGGAAGGCTCCTGTGGAGGTAAGTGGCAGCATCGAGTTTCAAACCCTGGGTCCTTACTGCAAGTGCTGCATTCTTCCCCCAGAGCCAGAGGGAGGTGGATGACTCCAAGGGATGCTGGGGCCCCTTGCCAGGTGGGGGTCAAGAAAGAACACGAGGCAGAGTTAGAGAATGGTGGTTCTGACGCAAGAACTTTGGGAGTTTTGGCTCCAGGGCCTTTGAATAGAGAACAGATCTCTTTCCTGGCTCTTACACCACAGTGGGATTTATGGAGGTGGGTGGGCGGGGTGTTGGGGGTGCCTGGCCCATTCTTGCTGTGCGAGCATGTTGGCAGCAAAACTGAGTAGGGCTGCACTCTGTGCAACCATTCTGCATCTGGGAGGCTCCTAGTTCACATCAAGGGCAGAGCCAAGCCAGTTCCCTGCAGAAATATGGTCTCCTCAAAAAAAGAAAGACATCAGCCTGGGATGTTGATCCCCAAAGGAATTTAAAACATACCTTCTGTACACTACCAGCTTGGAATGCCCTGACTGCTAATATGGTCTTTCATTAAAGCTTCCAGCAACGCTCACTGGAGACCTACTAGGCTTAAAGAAAAGATTATTTTTGGCTTTCATACTTCCTGTTTTAGGAGGAAACAGAAAGGCCTACAAAGACAGAAAAACTGCTAACACGATGACATGAAAGACAGGAGGGAAGTTTCACACTGAAATTTTTACTTCAAGCGAGAGAAAAAGTGTGAAAATTATTATAAGGGTGATGATAGAAACATGCCAGAATCGGAAACAGAAACATGTTCTTCTTAACAAGACCTAATGTTAGAGGTATAGTGTATGATTTCAGGGCCAAGTTTATCTTCCCGTATAAAGAAAATTTTTAGGAGTGTTACTAACAAGAATGACTCCAGGAAAATGATTATTCAAAGATCACCTTGTATTAGAACCCTTGGAAATCTAGATTGAGTGACTGGTAATGAACTTCAATGGACTTCAATGGACATCTCTTACTTTTTGCCTGACCAGCATCTGTTCTCTTTTCTGCAACAGCCCATGTATGCTGGTGGCCAGCTTTGCCTGCGATCAAAGGCAACATGCAGAAAATAGAAGCAAAGAGCTTGAGAGATGGAGCTTTCAAAATATTATTTAAGCACTTGGATCCGGCCATGCCTGAAGTGGATGGATATTTCAGTCGTATGAGTCAATATGTTCCTTATTTCGCTTAAGCCAATCTGATTTGGTCTTGAGTCACTTGTGAATAAGAGAGTCCTAACTAACAGACGATGTGTGTATAGTTAACCATATCATTTATTAGAAGGTCAACTATCCAATGAGTTGACAATGGGCAACAAAGATAACTGTGAACTGAGCATGAGGAAACTCTGAAGAGTCATGTAAGCTATAGATTCTGAGATGGACTCAAAGACAAGTCTTTTATTTAAGATTGCGTGTCAAGTAAGAGTCAAAATGCTCTGAGCAGTTTTGCTAGTTGGCTTTTAAACCTACAGCAGACAAGGAGCAAATCACAAAGCAAGAAGGGAGCCAGGCCAAGGCAGGAGAAGAGAGTAGCTGGGACCGGAGGAGGCTAACATGGGACTCACAGGACTCCCAAAGGCAACAGTCTTAGCCATTTAATGTAAAGATTGAAAAAAATTCTGTATCGCAAGAATGTTTTTGATGATCCCCGAGTCAACAAGATAAGACTGCTGGTCGTTCCACGATTTTCAGTTTTAAGAAGTGTGACATACATCACACATTTTGAAGTGAGTTCCTAATGTTTTAATTTTTAAAACAAGTTTTGCTTGTAAAATGGATACATTTTACTAAATTGGAAGAGCTCTCCACCAGGGCCGACTTCCTGAGGGTAATGAATAGCCTAGAAATACTTTTTATATTTATTGATTTAGAAGCAATGGTATCTGAAACCTTTCACGGTTTACTACTTAAGTGAGGCAGCTTGTGCTTCTTGATTTTTCTCTGCTTCGGTTTAGCCACAAGGTGTTTTTGCTGCTGGTGGTAAGAGAGAGAAGGACATGCCAACATGGTGACGAAGCCCAAAGGGGTCATGCTCAAAGGCAAGCAACACATGTGCCAGCTCTTTGAGCACTTGATCTAGGTGCAATATTTTACATGACAGTGGATGGTCTCTGGGGTCCCTTTTAACTCAAAGGATTTATAATTGTATGCTTGGTTTGGGTATTTTTTAATAGCCATTTAATTTTAAGTAGTATATCATCGAATACATTTTTTCCTTCAGGTTTAGGTTATTAGAATGCTTATGATACCATGGCATTCTTTCAAAAGTCATTTCAGCCATAAATCATGGTTTTGAGGAACTGCCAAACTGTTTCCAAAATGGCTACACCATTTTACATCCCCACCAGCAGTGCCCGAGAGTTCCGGTTTCTCCCTGTCTTCAGCTCGTGTGACCATACCTTTCGTTGCAGTCGTCCTGGTGGATGCGAAGTGATATCTCATTGTTGTTTTGATTTTCATTGCCTTGCTGGCCAGTGATTTTGAACATCTTTTCGTGTGCTTACTGGCCATTTGTATGTCTTCTCTGGAGCAATGCCTAGTCAGTTTATTTGCTCATTTTTAATTGGGTTATTTATCTTTTTGTTACTGAGTTTTAGGAGTTCTTTGTATATTCCGGATACAAGTCCCTTCTCAAATATATGATTTGCAAATACTTTCTCCAATTCTGTGGGTTGGTTTTTTTGCTTTCTTGATGGCATTTTTTGTAGCACTTCATGACATTTTATAGCCTCCATGACCTCAGAATTCTATTTGTCCATCCATCCATCTATTCATTCAACAATTCACTGATGTAATGAGCCAAGTTCTGTTTGATTTACTTTCTTGGCTTGTGGTCAGGAGAATTTTCTGTGGCGTGAACCAAACTTAATTGAAGACATACTAGGAAATATGTGTTTTTCACTGGCTAACTAATTTAATCCTTATTTAAAGAAATCTTGTGCATTAAGGCATGGGCCATGCTTGAAAATTCTACTTGCAAGAGAATGTGCCTTTGGAAAACCTGCCTAGAAATCCATTTTTTTTTAAAATAGTGACTTCAGTATTGCCTATATTTCAATGACAGATTCATATACTTTCAGAAAAGCATTTTATTTAAAAGATTTGTATTCACTTGCCATTCTACACACACATCTCCTTTCATCTTAAAAATGAATAAAAGAAACCCCAAAACCAACTCGCCCTCATTTCCTTTGGAAAGGTCTGCATCCATCAGAACGCTCTGAGTTAAACTGCACTATATTCTGTTCAACTGGTAAATGCAAAAATTATGTGTTAATTGGTTTGTTCAATCAGCGAGAGAGCCAAGGTGTGTGACCATGCTTAATTAGCTTTGCCTTTTTCTTTGACTTGCCTTAAATTGCAACTGGCTTCAATTTCCTCATTTACATCATGGATATAACAATGCTTCCCTCCTAAAGTTTTAAGGAAGATTAACTCTGCGTACATGCTTTGTTTAGTGCCTGACTTAGAGTAGGTGCTCAGTTAATGTTTATTAACTCTTATTATCTTTTCTTGATTTTGGGTACAGAGGGTCAAGCCTTGAGAATGTGTCTAGGTTAATTCAGTAGGAAAAACAATTGTGGATCAGGCATGTCTATACCAAGAGAACTTGTTGCAAATGTTTTCTCCTTAAGGATTGAGTGAGGGTGGGGATATGCAGTAAGATATCACACTTGGAAATGCCAGATTCTGACTCACAGAGGCCACAGCTAGCCGGCACCCCATGGGTGGTCAGAGAAGACACATGCAGATCTGCGGGCTGGCTCTGGCCCCTGGCTCCCTGTGTGATCTCTCCAAGAACATCTGCTTTATGGAAAGAAGTGATCGAATGGCTCAAGAAAAGATTGGAAAAAAATGAAGTCTCTTAAGCCCTAGGCTTACACTCATTTCCCAAAAAACAGGCACGTGGTGTACTTAGTAGCAGTTTTTAAAGGAATGTAATTCCTTGACATTGGTGTGATGGTCTGGGTTGTGCCCCTCAGTCGAGATGGGTCGAGTGGCTTGAAAGAAAGGCAGAGTATTCAGATCAGGCCGAGAGAACAGGGAGGTCGTTACCTTTGTTTTATGATTCATGATTTTGCTTCAGTTCTGGGTTATTCTTGTTGATTCAAACATTTCTTCTCACTTGCTGACGTGCAGGCTGAGCATGTGTCATAAAATTGAGTTTAGTAATCTGACAGCATGTATTTCTTGAACATCTACTAGCTGCAAAGAACTCTGTGAAGCTCTGTGGGGATTACAGACAGACAGGTATATAATATTGTTATCTTTTCAAGAAGCTGGCAGTGGAGTTGAGATCAACAAGTTACTGGGAGGTTAGTTTGATGTATCAACTTCACTAGATTTTATAGTACCCAGTTATGTAAACAAACACTAATCTAGGTGTTGCTGTGAAGGCATTTTATAGATGTGGTTAACATGTACAATAAGGTGACTTTAAGTAAAGGAGCTCAGCCTCAATAATGTGGATGGGCTTCATCCAATCAGTTGAAGGCTTTAATAGCAAAAAGTGAGGTTTCCCAAATAAGAAGAAATTCTGCCCCCAAAATGCACCAACTCCTATCTGAGTTTCCAGGCTGCTGTCCTGTGCTACAAATTTCAGACTTCCTAGCCACCACAATTGTGTAAGCCAATTTTTTAAAATAAATCTCTCTCTATTCATCTATCTAGCTGTCTAGCTAGCTATTATCTATCGTCTGTCTGTCTGTCTGTCTGTCTATTTTCTATCATCTATCTATCATCATCGTTGTCATCATCATCATCATCATCATCTATCTATCATCTATTATCTCTCATCTATCTATCTTCTATTGGTTCTGTTTCTCTAGAGAACTTTGATTGATACAGTAAATGTAACACCATGACAGATCTAAACCAAAGGCAGCCCATTCTACTTGTCAGTGGTTAGTTTAAAAATGGGCAAACGCTATGATTCTGTATTGTGAGATGTTAAAATGTTTTTGGGTGCCACTGGGAAAATTTTTCTTCCTCTGAAATAACAATGCCTTCTCTGGATATAGAGTTAATTGTACACAATGCTTTAAGGTTCTGCAGCCATTTTCACCAGTTGTAGATGGGCTGAGCCAAGGGAATTGCAGAGGAATGGACCACATCTGGAGCTCACTTCAACTCTGGACTTCTGCATGTCTGAGAAAAAGATAATGAAACTTCCTCTTCTTTAAGACAGTTTGAATCGTAGTATTTTGTTACTTGAGCTAAAAACATCTTGATTCATTAAATGAATATAAAGTCATGCTAGAATGGCTGTTAGTAGCTAGCAGTTAAAAAAAAAACAACTTCAAAAAACATCTGGGTTAGTTTTATATCACCAAGGATGATTACTTATTAGGGTACTTTGGTTGTTGGTATACATTAGTTATTCTTTCGTTGTGAGGGTTCTTCTTTTTCATTTATATAGTCCTTTAATCTGACTATATTTACTCCCTGAGACAAAGAACTTATTATTCACTCACAACAGAACGAGCATCATGAATGTAATGTTTACTTTGGTCAGCTGTCTCCCAAGTCCCAGTGGGATGATGGGGAGGAACCCAGGTGGGTGTTGTGCATGTAGTAGGTTCGCATTGCACCTGAAGAATCCTGAACTGGGAGACCTGTCTCTTTTATAATCAGCTGCAAGCAGCTGTGACTGGAGAGAGACGTTATCTTTATAATTCTAAGAGGAAGCAAATCTGCCCTTTGCTCTGGAGGGCATTGCTATCTCTGTGTTTCAAGGCTGTTCACTATACAAATATGGTTGAAAAGATGGTCCAGAACAAAAAGCAATTAATGCTACTCTCCAAGACATTCAAAAGTATGAGTCCCACAGAGAACTGTCTCCTTGGAAGGGCCTGAGGATGAGTTTAGGGAATTGTGGTGGGCTCAGTGGGTTTATAGGATGGGAAGGTTAAGACACACTGGTCTACCAATATAGATGTAAATAAATGGCTTGTGGCCAGAAGATATGAACCTCATGGATAGTTAGTTTAAGATGATCACAAAATAAGGAGGAAATTGCTGTACCTCTCCCTTCAGGGTAGAAAGAGGTACAATTCCACAGAGCTGCTTGGAAATAAAGTGTTCTTTTTCGTTAACAACAAGAGCAGCTACCACGGATTAGGTGCGTGCTGTGTATCAATGCTGGAGCCAAAGCAATGCACAAATAATACCATGATAAACTTATTTATCATCACTATAACATCGTGAGGTAAACCTCACAATTCTCCTCACGATGCAGATGAGGAAAATGAGGCACAGAACAAGATTATCATTATAAGAAATTAATTTTAGGAGAGATAGAGGGCCTGCCTGAAAAATGCCGGAGAGGGTACTTCTCATCCAGAGGTTGTCAGGATCAGAGGAGGGCTAGAGTTACATGCAGTTAAACTGGAACATTCCTTCCTCCCCTTACCTGAACCACCACCAAAAAGTTTGATAATTCAAATGTTTTTTGACCATGGGGAGAAGGATATAGAGCCATAAGAGTCATTGCTATGCATTCTTTCATTTATTATTCATCAACCCAAAGATTGAAAATCAGAAACTAACAGGAGATGGTGAGTTGGTTTTTTTCATGTCTATCTTAATGAGTGTTTTTAGTCACCTTCACCAGGAATTTATTGTAAGGAGGTGGGGATATTACATACTATGTAAAGATAGTGATGCAGCTGAACATCAGGATAGCACTGGAACTATGAAATGGAAAGGGGACCCTCTATCAGTAACAAGAAGATAAAAGACAGACTGAAGCCAGACTCTCCAGGTTTAAGTCCCTATTCTACCACAGGCAGATGCTTTCAGAGAAGGACCTTTGTCACAAGTCAGTTTGGGGTGCTATAACAAATTACCACAGGCTGGGTGGCTTCAACAGCAAACACTTACTGCTCACAGTCCTGGAGGCTGGAATTCTGAGATTCGGGTATCAGCATGGTTGAATTTTGGTGAGGGCCCTTCTCCTAGTTTATAGATAGTCACCTTCTTGTTGTATCCTCACATGGCAGAGAGAGAGAACTCTGCTTTCTTCATCTTGTAAAGGCACCAATCCTGTTATGGGAGCTCCATCTTCATCACCTCATTTAAATCTAATTAACCCCCAAAGATGCCACCTCCAAATACCATTACACTGGGAGTTAAGGCTTCAACATATGGATTTTGAGGGGACACAAACATGGGATCCATAGCAATGGGTGACCATGGTCAAAATATTTATCCCCAGTCTTCAGATAAGAAAATTAAATATCAGAAAAGTTAGCAATACCTACCTTACAAGATTAAAAACAGTAACATTTTGTATAGTGTCTCAGTAAATTATAGTGTCTCAGCATAATGGGTGCTCAGTAAAGTTAGCTTCCTGCCTTCTCTACGTAGTTCAGTTATTTAGTAGATGTAGTGTGACATTAGGTATATGTATAAATGGTATGAGTACTTCTCTTTGCATGTAGAGTATTGAGCTTTAGAGGTGAAGAATAGTGTATTTCTCTGATTCTGCCCATGAAGTTTGTTCTGTTCTTTTGGTGACAACATTTAGAGAAGTTTAGTGGACCTTCAGGGAGCTCAGAAAGAAGCAAATAATTCAATGATGAGTGAGAAGGATTGGTTTGTGAGAAAAGTCCTTCTCGGCAAACAGCTGCCTGTGATAGAACAGGGACTTGACCCTGCAGAGTCTGGCTTGTCTTCAGTCTGTCTTCTGCTTATCTACTTGCTACTGACAGGAAGGTCCAGGGTCTTTCTATTTCATAGTTCCAGTGTTTTCCTGAAGTCCAGCCTCATCATCAGCTTTACATGGTGTGTGATATCCCCACCTCCTCAAAATAAATTCCTCATGAAGGTGACTGAAGTTGGTTTCTTGCGTATAGAAGAAATTTAACTAAGACAGTGTTTGCTTTTGAAAAAAAAAGCAGTGAAGATTTCATGATTGTTTATGATATAAAAATTTACACTATTATCCAGCTCTATGGAATCCAATAGGAAATAGGTATAAGTTTCTAGAAAGAGTATTTTATTAGAGCCTTGGAGCCCATAAGTAGCCTAATGACCAAGAAAAATTATAGATTAGGTTCTAGAGGTATTCGAAAACTAGATAAATCAAAAAACTGTGAAAGCAGGAGACAGGACCATTTAAGGTTCATTTCTGTAACATATTTCTAAAAATGAAAGATGGCATAATTCCGATATTTGGAGGGTAGTGAGGGTTGACTAGTAGAAGGCTCTCTGGAGATTTAATTTAAGCTGAACAAGACCTCTTAGAAATGGTCTCTATGATGGTTAATTTTATGTGTCAGCTAGACTGGGGTAAGAGATCCCAGATAGTTGATAAAACATAATTTCTGGGTGTGTTTGGCAGGATTTTTTTTTTTTTCTGGAGAAACTTAGCATCTGAATCAATAGAAGTAAAGAAGATCCAGCTTTCCCCACATGGGTGGGCATCATCTGACCCATTAAGGGCCCACACAGAACAAACAAGGCTGAGGAAGAGCCAACGCTCTCTCTCTCTTCTTGAGCAGGGATGTCCATCTCTCTTTCCTTCTAACATCAGGGCTCCTCTTTCTCAGACCCTCAGACTCTAGAACTTAAACCAGTGGCCCCTGGTTCTCGGGCCTTGGGATTTGGACCATCAGCTTTCCCGGTTCTCTGCTTGCAGAGGGCAGATTGTGGGACTTCTCAGCCTCCATGACTGCACGAGCCAATTCTTATAATACATTTCCTGTTATATATCTATATATATCTTACTGGTTCTGTTTCTTTGGAGAACCATGACTAACAGTCTCTAATCTAATCTTCTCATTTAGGGAAAACTTTCTGGTAAGGAGAGTGAGATGGAAGGAATTATGATTGCTGTAGTATAAGTTCTTTGAGGTCAGCAACTTTGTTGTCACTTTTCCATTTTCCTCATCACTTTGCAAAACTGTCATTTAATTCTGTTGATGATGACAACTGCAAAATTGATAGGAGGACATTAAGCTAACAAATTGTGTTTCTTTGGGGTATTTTTAAAGAGCTTATCAGCGTTTCACATTTTGGGTTAAGGGAGCAGACGCCTCTTGATAACTTTAGATCATTAAATAAATGATTTGTGACTCAGATGCTCATCGGAAATCCTTTATCTAAATCATATGGCAGCCTTCAGCCAGTCTCCCCAAAATATGGCATTCTTTCCTGGCTAGCGAATTTCAGAAAGGACTGCATTTCTTTCAGATAACTACAAAGAGTAACTGAATGTTATCAGGTCCCCATGATGCAATCTATTTAAAAATTAAAGCACATGCATCTTGTTCTGTCTTGAAAATTTTACTTAATAAGAGGTTTAAAACTTCTGAGGGGAGATGACCCAAAATTCTTCACATTTGGAACAGCCACTGAACTATGACATGGTCTCTGATGCTCCCTGGGCTCCGAGGACACTGCTTGACTGTCTATACTTATTACTGGTGTATAGAAAATCTGTAGGAGAGATTTGAGCAGCTCAGATGCCAACGAGTAGCAGGCATTATAGGAAGGTAGATGGGGAAGTGGATTCCATTAATTAAATGCAAAGTGTCAGCAAGCTGCAACTGTAGTACTCTTTGTTTTGGTTTGTGTGAACATCTTGAAGGCCAAAATTTTCTGGAAGCGTAGGCTTTCTCAAAATTTTGTGACCTATGATAACATGTACTTGTCATTTGAGAGGCATGTGCCGTTATGAAAAGAAGTCAGGGTTTGGTGTCACTGGGTACATGCTCTGTAATTTTTGGAAGTTACTCAGCCCCCCTGAGCTTCCATTTTCTTGTCTATAAGCTGGGGATAAACATGATGCCTCCCAAAGTGGTTATGAGGCTCAACGAAGCTCTGGAGGTGACAGCACCGACCAGCTGCAGAGCACAGCGTAAGCCTCAGTTGTCATTATCTGCAGTGGCAGAGTGTGGACTCAGTGTTCAAATCCAGGCCCAGCCCACTCAGTGGTTATGCGACCTTCGAAAAGTTAAACCTGACAACTAAATCACATAACCTTTGACACGTTATCCATTCTGAGCCTCAGTTTTTTAAATCTGTTAAAATTTTGGTAATAATGAAATAGCGACTGTTTCATGGGGTTATTGGAAGGAGTAAATGAATAGTGGAAAGTTCTCATTTTGGTTCATAATAAGCCCAATAAGTGTTCCCTCCCACCATTACTGGTAACGTTCCAGATTACACAGCTAAAGTGCATCGGAGGTTCTCCTTTTTGATCTTTTCTCATCTTTAATGTCCTAGACACAACTAGCTTCTTGTTTTTAAACTGGAAGTTGGGGAAATATTTATTTTTCCTCGTAGACGTTCTGTAAAAATACCATGGAACCTGGGATTAGGCCCATTGTTATGTGTAATTTTTCCTGGTGACATGTTTAAAATGGAAGGACAGAAGAGTTTATCGTCTTTCCTGTTGTTACTTTCACATGTATATGGGGTCTATAACTAGACAGTGTTGCCTCGAGGACAAGGACCAAATCTTAGGTTTATTTCGTGCCTCGCTTCCATACAATCTCAGTGACTTGTAGACGTTGTTGGAAGGTTCAATTTGGATTGAGAAAATTTCCTGTTTCCAGTGCTACATGGAGGTCTATGAGAGAAAGGGATCGTACTTCTATCTAGTTGGACCCACTTGCTTCCATTGACCCCCCCACCCATTTAATTATTCAGAAATACTCATTAATTTAACAAATATTGAGACCTCCATGAGCTGGGGAGAGTGGTGAGCAAGGCAGACGTGACCCCTGACCTCACGGGACTTAAGTACTAGTTCATATCATGTGAACGATGAAGTTCATGTGATATTAAGGCTCTTTGAGAGTTACTGCAGCCCTTCTATTGATTATATTTTGATTATATTTTGATTATATTTTGAGTTTGCTATATACTGCCCTTGAATTTTGATTATATTTTGAGTTTGCTATATACTTTCCCTTTTGTATCTTGCTTACTGTTAGGTCTACGAATTACTCCCCCAAATATTCAATGCAAATTTTTTTTGG
The DNA here is from genome assembly GCF_000325575.1 of Pteropus alecto. Classification (NCBI taxonomy): domain Eukaryota; kingdom Metazoa; phylum Chordata; class Mammalia; order Chiroptera; family Pteropodidae; genus Pteropus; species Pteropus alecto. The sequence goes on along the minus strand of NW_006431920.1, from coordinate 7,090,759 downwards.
ACATTTAAATAAAATTTTTGATTTTTATTAAAAAAGGCAAGGTATGCTGTCAAAACTTTTTCTATTGAATTTTAGTGGGATACTGCAATGGTGGATAATCACCAGATAATCTTATTTAAAATCTGGAGAATATCCCTCTTTTTTTTTCTTAGAGCTTCCTGTGAAAATCAGGAATGCTATGCGAACTTTATTTTCATGGGCCTGTACACTGCCAGAGGAAAATGTCCAAAGGGAAACATAGTTTGCAGAAAGAAAAACACCATGGAGATTTAAAAAAAACAACAAAACAAGTATCTAGCTACTTGAAAAGAAGGAATAGGTCCCAGCATGCAGAATAGCTCGGGCTGAAGACCGGAAAACACCAGGGGTTAGTTAGCATAGCCGAAAATACATACAAACATATTTCAGTTTTGAGAAATGGCTCATAGATTTAATGGCTATGAAAAGCCCCTTTTATTTCACTTAGGAAGGGGACTTAAAATAGCCCATTTATGGCACTGGGAAATCCCATCCCCAAGAGTCTTAGTTCACTTAAACTTAACTAATGGTTGCAGAGAACCTGCTTTGTGCAGGCACAGTCCTCCGATGGAGACACAGGAAGAAGGAGATACAGATCCCAGCATGGAGAGGCTTTTAGGCTGTTGTGGAAGCAGATATCTAAGCAGGAAATTTCCCTCCACTGCAATAAGACCTGTGATGCAAGCAAGCCCAGGTTATCATGGGCAGCTTGGAGGGGAGGCATGGAGCCTGGGGGATAAAGAGAGGGTTTCGTAGAAGAATTTCTGGAGCAGGTCATGCCTGAGCTGAGTCTCCAAAGAGTGGGTAATGAGTGGCCTTATGCCAATGAAGTAGTATTTTTATTATAAAACACTTTAAAAAAATGAATGAGGACGTCTATGAAATGATACACATAACGCTGAAAGTTTCAAAGTTTTTTACCAAAGGCAGTCATTATTGCATCCCAGGTCTGCTGATTCTACCCTCGATGAAGAGCAGAGGCAAACTCATTGAACACTGTGTAGAGTAATTTACCTTCACATATGTTCATATGGACTCTGCCAACTGGATTCCCCGAATAGCGTGTTCTCCCAAGATGACTTTCTGGTAATTGGCAAATTAAGGCAGTTTCTTCACTAAAGAGCCATGTCACTGCAGCTCTTTCTTGTTGCCAAGTAGCCAAAATCATCCTTGTAAGGGAACCCGCGCTTGGGTTTTTTTCACTCGGTGACCTGTATCAGGTTCATAATATTCTCACGGGGTTATTTCAGGGTAGCTGTGCAAAATAGATGCTGGTCGCTTTAACTCTTTTTCAGATGGTATTAATGACTCAAGCCTCATCAAGAGAAACCAGCTTGTTTCATTCATAAACTCTGTTGCTGATAAGATGGGTTAATTGCTTTTCATTCTCAGGAAATCCAATAAATCATGTCTAAGTCAAGGGTGGCATAAACTCATGACCTCTTCCTGGTTGGGGTAGTTTCTCCTTCAGGAAAATGCTTTGGGGGCACATGATAGTTTTGGGAATTGGAAGTAAGAGTCTTTTGATTTTCTGAAAGTGTAGCTCTTCTGAGAAATATTATAAAAAAAGATTGAATAAGTCTCTTTCACAACATTTAAACAACTTAAGAATTTGGGGATTTTCTTCATAATGCTCTTATAATAGAAAATTCTCTATTCGCACTTCTCCTCTCTATCTTTTCACTTCTGCAAAAATTAAAAAAGAAAAAAAATATAGAGAAAAGAAAATAGAGAAAGAGGTATCCCACATTACCATAGAGCATACTGGACTGTTTTGCATTCAGCCATTCAAGTTCTTGCTCATTTTGGTTACACCAGCGTTGGAGCAAAGGTATGGCATGAAAGGGCTTCAGGCACATTAGAATTTCCATCAGTTCCACTCCAAATAAACATACGATCTAAATAAAAACTGAGTACTTGCCACGTATATACAGTTTCAGAAGGAGAACCTCTTACTAGCAGAGCGCCCACCCCCTGTGCGTCAGTCGACTATGTAGAAAGTCTAGGACACATTTGCAAGGAGCAGCTGTGCCTTATGTCTCTGGAGTTTAGGGCAGGTGCAATGACTTGAGTGACAGACGACTGTTGCAGTCAGCCTGGCATGACGCTTTAATTTTATACTTTGCCAGGGTTCTCTTTAGAGTCATCTAAATTAAACTGTCGTAGATGTGTTTCTGGCTTCCTTTTCTCAATTTTACTCATTCTGAGAGAGTTGGCACAAGACCCAAGTTGAGACATGAGTCCAATTCATAATCCTGCTGTTCTCACTCAACTCTCAGGGTCTGCAGAAGCCAGATCTTCCTTCCTGTACCTGTAGGATGACAAGGTTGAGCAGTTGTAGATATGGCTTGGACATGCTGAAGGGAAATCTCATCTACATCGTTTCGACAGCTTTCTATAACCATCAGCAGGCCGAACCGGTGGTCAACACCATTGCCATTTCAGTCCATGTGCCTAGACTTGTTTGCTGCACATTCAGCCAAAACTTGGAATCACTGCTTCATTGTCTCTAACTGGAAAGTAGTTAGCTTTTGTTCTCACTGAGTGTTCCAAACTGAATGTTTGTGTCTCCACTCATCCCTAATCCATGTGTTGAAGCTCTAACTCCTAAAGTGATGGGATTTGGAGATAGGGCATTTGGGGCGTAAGTAGGTTTAGATGAAATCATGAGCGTGGGGCCCAGCGGGTTGGATTAATGTCCATATAAGAAGAGTAAGAGACCAGAGCTCTCTCTCAGAATATGGAGCTACAATAAAAAGGCAGCTATCTGGGACCTTGATCTTGTACTTCTTAGCTTCCAGAACTGTGAAAAAATAATTGTTATTTAAGCCACCCAGTGTGTGGTATTTTGTTTTAGCAGCTGAAGTAAACTGAGACAGCCCTGCCATTACTATTATGGCATGTAAGCATCACCGAAACCTAAGGGATAGAAATGATCTGAACTCTATAAATAGATAAACTGAGACACAGAGAAATGAAGTAACATGCCTGCTCCAGGATTTAAAACCGTGGAAAAAGCAGATTCACCACAAAACCAGGTCTGAGGCTAGAGCACAAATTTATTTAGGGGTACTCTATCCAATAGGATAGACACTAGTCACATATGAAATTAAAAAACTTCAGTCCTCTAGTTGCTTCATTTCAAAGTGCTTGACAGCCACGTGTAGCTAGTGGCTACCGAATTGGACAGCGCAGGTGTAGACTGTTTCCACCATCACAGAAAGCTTTATTGGACAGTGCCGAGATCTCCCTTTTGCCAAGCAACTCTACCTGAAGACGGACAATGCCTCTGCTTCCCCTGGCTGACACGCACAGCGTGGAAGGAGAAAATGTCACTCAATGCTGGTTGCAGGGTGCCATTCTGTTCTCCATGTGTTGTGTGGGGAGCAAAAACACACGAGAAACACTAAAAGGAAAATGATTTTGGTTATCATCAAGATTTAATAGTAAATAGCAATTAAATCATACATAAGTTAAAATGTATGAGATAAGAGATAGAATGTAGAATGGTGTTTGCCAGGGTTGTGTGGAGGGAGTTTGGGCAAGTTTGGGCCGGCAAGGTCATCCCGGGAGCAGACAAACTGTCCCCACAGGGTGTTACAGGACCACGGGCAGCAGGGCGCTCTATGGCAATGGGACATGATGGCAACGATGTGTCGTTAGAGTCTCTGGAAGTCGTTCTGGCTCTCAACCACTCCCAAATCTGGACCAAATGTATTCCCAATTACTTTTATAATTTGTGATGAGTATGTTTCAAGAAGAAATGATTAGATGTCCCGCTAATAGAACAGTTCTTAAGTGATTAACCAAAGCTGCATGACTGCATTTGTGCTCCATCTTTAGAATTGGTCAAACTATTTAAATCCTTACCACCTTCACTGCATATGTCATCATCTAGGGAACTTTATGAAGAAGTTCTGATGCCTGGGTCCATATCCCCAGGGATTTTGCTTTATTTGGCCTTGGTGGCCAGGGTGTTTGGGGTTAAAAAAAAAAAAAAATCCAAACTCCCCAGGTGATTCTAATGGGCCAGCAAGGTTGAGAACTATAGGCCATCCATAGAGACTGTAGCACACATTTTAATGCATGTAAATACTCAGGAGATTACTGACCCACAGATGAGACACAGTAAATGTTATTGTTTTTGTTGTTCACTATCGGCACATAGCTGAAAACACTGAATACATAAACAGAATACCTCAATCCTCACACTATCCATAGCCCGACAGGAGAGCCAGTGTAGGTCTCTAACTGTTGGGAGAAGTTATCCACCTACAAATTGCGTTTCTCTTTCTACTTAGGGTGCTGGGATGGGGGCCCTTGGATGTCTGCCTTCCAAAAGAAGGTTTAGCAGCACTGGGTCCTGAAAAGGGAAAGGCACATTTGTGAAACTGAACATTTTTTTTTTTAATGTGTTAACACTTCCAAATCTTGAAAGACTTTAGATGAATAAATACTGAGCCTTGAGAATAGACGAGTGGCAGCACTCGTGGTAGTTAGTGGTAACACATTTGCCTGTTATT
>NW_006431920.1:7085435-7086203 GCF_000325575.1 Pteropus alecto | reverse complement strand
TGAATAAGTTTTATGCTGAGCACCTATTATCGTAAGTTCCATTGGAGACCAAATGTGTGATATAGTACAAAATGCAAGACTCGAATTTCTCAATTAAGGAACTTATTTATTTATAACATATATAAAATCTTAATGAGAGTAGAATTGATTTCCTATCAAATAAAATTTTATTTTTAGAGTTGTAGAAAGTCGATTTACTTACGGGAGCAGATATCGATCCACTTTGTTACTTGTTGCTTACGTATTACTACATGACATATAATGATATATAAAATATTTCAGTGGGCTTCTCATTTTTCTTACCTTTTTAAAAAAGAAATATTCACATGAAAATCAAAGAATACTTTTTCCATCCAATTTTTGCTGTTTATTGTTTTAAAGTTTTAAATCCGTCTTCATGAATTGAAATTGCCAAGTTGTTTCAAATAGGCGGGAAAAATAACTCTCAATTGCCTTTTATGTATGTTTGCTGAAAAACTATCTGGACTCTTCATCAGTATCTTCTTTTCATTTTCTTCAGTACTATAGCAAGACGATGCAGTTGTCCTGTCCTGGGGAGTATAGTATACATTGGACATGCAATTTAAGATTTTTCTTACAAATTGTTAAAACTCTAGTTCAAGCTGTCACAGCAAGGCCAGGCTGGAAATATTACACAGTAGCTCAATCCCTCCAAATGGAAAAGTACACAAAGTCTCCATGCATGCTACGGCAATAGCTCTTTGGCTCGGGTTCAGAATGCAGGCTGGCCAGCCTCCCCGGTGCCTT
>NW_006431920.1:7074361-7085419 GCF_000325575.1 Pteropus alecto | reverse complement strand
TAAAAATGGAGCCGCTCAGTGATGATACAGTTCCTTAGGCTTATTTGTATTGACAGTTCTGCCAGTGATGACTTGTCCTCATCAGAGATGTGAGAGGTGACACTTAGAGGGTTACTTTGTAAATGACCTTTTTAAAATTAATTATGCTACTAGGTCTTTTCCGTAAATTAACCGCTAAGATGAAAAACTGGACAGAGTCAAGTTTCTGTAGTCATTCTGTAATTCATTTGCTCATGGTTTCCTTAATTCATTCAGACAAGTATTTATTGAATGGTGCCCGACACTGTGCTAAGCACAGGAGAAGATAGTACAGCAGAAATAGTTCTGACAAAAATCTTGGGAGAATCCTCTTCTTATTTGGGTGGCTTGACTAGGTGACTTTTGGTGCCCAGCCTATGAAAAAATTACACATCTCCAACCTGTAGAACTCAGATGTTATCACATGATTTACTTTGATCAGGGAAACGGGGAAAAGCGACACCCATCATTTTCATGTGAAAGCTTTAAGAGCCAACACTCGGTCAGCCATCTCTCTCTGCGTTCCCTCTTTTGTGAGCTCAACGATGTCCCCAACATGGGCTGCTCTTTCTATTTAGTTCCAAGAGGAGAGGCAGCACCAAGATGGGAGCAGACACCTGATGTCCAGGGATCATGCAAGGAGAAAACACTCTTGAAATTTGGGACTCATTTGTTACCGCAGCATAACCTAGCCTGTCCTGGCCTATGCGGTGTGGTATTACTGCAGGTGCACACTATAGCTACAGCATTGTCTCTCCAACACTGAAGTCTGAAAGGTTACTTCCTGGTAAACTCTTGCCCTGTTTAGGACCCATCTGAGCCTGTGTCATCCCTTCTGCCAGGTTCTTTTTCTTTTGAAAGTTTCCCAGGGGAAATATGTCTCCTGCACACATCCATTACTCACACGTGGTTGCTGGTGCTCAGAAGGTGGAGCCGGGAATGTGGGGGGGAAGGGGATGCACAGCATGCTGGGGAAGTGTAGAGTGAAGTTGGGAAGAGCTGAGGGAGTTGCTTCAGGGGCTGCATCTGTAGGAACTTCTGCTCGATTCTTGCCCCAGATGTCACAGCCCACAGCTGCTTCCAATCATTAGATGCGCGCATTTCCTGTGCAAACCAAATAATAAAAAAGAAGAGACATGCATCACCAGAACCCACATCTCCTTTTCCCCTCCCTGGTGTCCTCCCCCCGTCCAAATCTCCAGATTTATATTTCTGGATTTCAACAAACTTATTCAGAAAGATGTAGCTTTTCAATATGGAAAAATAGAATACTTTTAAAAAAATTATTTAGTTTTCTGAAAAAGAACTCTGTCTGGAGTCAGAAGTGACTCCCGGATTGGTGGTATGGTTGTTCCATCGGCAGTGGGTGGTGGCCTCACGACTCAGCACCGAGGTCTGAGCTGTGCTCTGGTCTGTCTCCTGGGAGAGGGCGGGATTGAGGAGCACTGCAGGGGAGCCGAAAGCCCTTGGCTACAGTTCTCTGGTCTTTGCTCAGCTTCTCCATTAGCCCATTGATTTGGTTGAAAACAGTATTAATTCAGTCATTCTACAAATATTTCCTGAGCACCCATTATGTGCCATGGTCTCTCTAAACGGTGGATATAATAGATGTTCTGATTCCTCTCTGGCTTTCAAATGAACATGTAAAGCGCACTACTGCTTTTTTATGGGCTCTCATCAGACTTACATTAAGAATCCTTGAGACTCCAATTCATCTTTAGACGACCACCAACCTGCTTCTTATGGAGCATTAATTTAGCCTAGGAAAAACTGATAAAAGAGTTCCTTTTTTATGTAACAATGAAAAAAGTGATATATAATATATAATATACAATATGTATATATAATTTCTTGATATATTATAATGTTATTTGCTTGATGAGGAAAACTTTAAAATTCAAATTATGGAGACTGCCTTGCACAGAAAATCAACAGATTATCAAGGCCTGAAATTCCTCCTTTATTCATTTTTTACGTCATCTCAGTGTGGTTGGCTTTGATGTTCTAAGATGTCACTGCATATTTATATTGCTGCAGGATAATATTTGGATCCTTTGATATTTAAAGTTGACCAAATGCAGTTAGATTTTATTCCTGAGGATTTAGATATGGACCTAGACAAGCATTCTGTCCATGTAAGCAACATTTTGGCCCACGATTTAACCAGAATTGGTTTAGTTCTTTCTAATCGAATGTATTTATTTAGTGGAATACGTTTATTTAGTGAAATTCCTCCTTTATTCATTTTTTACGTCATCTCAGTGTGGTTGGCTTTGATGTTCTAAGATGTCACTGCATATTTACATTCCTGCATAATGATATTTGGATACTTTGATACTCAGACGACCAAGCACAGTTAGATTTTATTCCTGAGGATTTAGATGCTGATCTAGACAAGCATCTTGACTGTGTAAGTGATTTTGTGGCCCACAACTTAAACAGAATTAGGTTAGTTTTTTTTTTTTTTTTTATCATTATTGCATTTTATTTATGCTTTTAGGTTCATTTTTTTTGTTTATTTAGTGGAACAGCTAGCTTGAAATTGATGACAGCATTGCCATTTCTGTTCCTCTAATCTTCCAAGGGTCTAGAATATGATCTTTTTGACTGCACAAGCTGGACAAGAATAAACTAAGTTGATATTTAAAGAATTTATTAGGAAACTTTCTTGGGGGAAAATACGTTTTTCGATAGAAGTAATCTCTATGTCTTCAAATTTATTTTGTGGATGGGACTGCAGAGAGAGACGTTTTACTGAGCGAGATCTATGACACCACCACCTCTTCGTTCCTTAGATTCACAGTTTTTTATTATGTCAATCTAGGAATACAGACGAGCTCTTTTGAATGGTGGGATGCCTTGAGACATTCTTCCCATCAAAACAATAATAGTAAGAAACCCCTCTCTTCAAATCCTCTGTCTTTAATGGGCACAGAAATGGTAAAATCCTCTTAAGTCACCCCAGCTAGACCTCAGAATCTTAGGTAAGAATGATCTACAAATTCCCTCTGCAGATTTTTACAGATGACGCAGAATGAAGTGCCCTTAACCACAGGTGTGTCTTTTTGATATGGAGTCCACGTCATTCCTATCGGAAGTACCTCCTTTCCGTGAAGTTCCCTGAGCGGTCAGAGTCCTGAGAACTTGCTGGAATCCAGGAGTGCTCCCTGTTGTGGGCTTTGTTATGAGCATGTGTCCAAGTCTCAAGAGATATTTACTCAAAATACTAGTGAAATATAGTCTATTATCTAATAGGTAGAATTTTAGTAACAGGCCAAGAAGAGTTTATTAACTTTATTTGTAGAAATGTCCATGGTTGTAGGCCTAATGGCTACTGCTGAGTGAATTGCTTAGATTGCTTTTAAACAATTGTTGAGCTGTGGACTAAGTATTCACACAGCATACGTGTCCATTCTAATTCCAAACTGAAATCTCTGATGATGACTCTTAGTTTTTTATTAGCAGCTTCATGAAAGCATTAAAAAAAAAAATCTTACAAAGAGCCCAGGTATTCTAAGAATTATTTAGAAGATAGCGTTGTGGAAGAAAAAATTATGAGAGGTAAACATTTTTCAATCAGTGGAATAATTCTTTGTTGCCTAAACTGGGTAATCAAGCTGGCTCATCTTTTTGGAGAAAAAGGAGGTAACACTGTGAAGAAATAGATTAGCCGTATGTGTGCATGTGTGTGTGCGTGTGTGTGCACATGCATATGGGTGCGCACACTCATGCCGAAGGCAGTTTGAGAAGTGGAGTGCTCCGAGCTATGGCAATATCACAAGAATAAGCATACATACATATTCCTGGTTTTGAAGAGGACAACACCATAGTGTTCCTGGTTTTGAAGAGGACAACTACATAGTGTTTCCCAGTTTATCCTCAGCTTCTTCAAGGATAGTTTCTGAATTCTCTCATCTTGATAAATATATTTTTCTCTTTTTGTCTTTTCTAGAGTAATAAGAAAATTATTATTATACAGTACCATTAGATTAGATTTTTTAAAGCTAGAATATCAGTTTTAACATTATGGAGATATATTCTGTATGTAAGTAAGAAAAGCACTATAATTATGAGTTCATTAGAATGTTTGCTTTGATAACTTTGATTATCTTTATTGACTCTACGTGCCAGCCTGTCTTTTCTATTTTGGGAGTTGAGGGCAGACTCACGTACATATAAACCTTTGTACAGGCTCTGCGAGAGCAGAACCTGGAAACAGTTGATCACCAAGTTTTCTTGACAGTCAATATGATGGATCTGCACAAGATTTGAACTTCATTTCTAATTTATTGTGGATTATTTAAGATAATTACTTAGCTAGCTATAAATCTTCAATTACTTCATATTTAATAAACATTTGGCTTCTTATTTATTCTAGTAGAGAGCCTATATATTCTGATCCTAACTACTCACATGAAGGATTTTAGACTATGTACGAATTATCAAAGTTTAGAGCTTTTATAGCAAAAAAAAAAAAAAAAAAAAAAAATCTGATGATCTTATTAAACTTTTAGCAAATTTGAGCAAAGAGAACAGACAATTATCAGGAGTTCCTGCAACAGATTCTCTTGAGCTTCTCATTTCCAGATATTGATAAATGAGTCTTACATGAAGAACAAAAGCACTACAACATAGGCAAAAATATTAACAGTGAAATGTATGAGAAAGACCTTCCAGCAATTAAAGCTACAATTATAACTTCTGAGGACATAGATTCCAACCTTTAAAACAGGAACACGATGGCCTCATATTACTTACATTTATAATAGCAATTAACGCTGAGAACGGAGAGTTGCAAAGTAAACTTTGCAAATCAATTGTTATTAAAAAAACTACACAGTGTTCTCCAGTTTATCCTCAGCTTCTTCAAGGATAGTTTCTGAATTCTCTCATCTTGATAAATATATTTTTCTCTTTTTGTCTTTTCTAGAGTAATAAGAAAATTATTATTATACAGTACCATTAGAACCCTATATACTCTTATACAAGTCTAGAACCGTGTAGCACATTAAATATAGCCTTATTCTACTTATTGCTCTATTATCTCATTCATTTTATTTTGTATACTTTAGAAAATATTTATTGTGGAATATGTTCTATCATTTATAACTAATTAAATGAGCTGCCCAAGGCCATTACTTTAAACATAGAGCATCTGACCCTTGACCAAAACCCAGAAATACACACAAAAAAACCCATGCAAAATATCTGATGAATGATGGCTTCGCATGTTATTAATATTTTTTGTGATTGCTGTCTGCAGTGAAATTAACCAGAAAAAATTAATTTCAAATTCTTATTTTCTTCTTATGAAGAATTTCTCATTTCTTGTGCCTTAAGTTCCAAGATGAAAAAGAAAATTTGGATTTTAGCATCTTTACCATAAGTATTTCAATTCATTTTACAAATACTGGCTGTCATGTATTAAAGATTTCCTGCAGAAGAAAATATCATTAAAAAAATGATCTTTAGTGTTAGAGCCAATGTGATAGTGGAAAGGAAATTGTTGACCACCATTGACCCTGGGAAGTTTTTAAACTCTCTAAGTATCAGTTTCCTTTTCTGTTAAAATGGGGACTTCCATGAAGAAAAGATCTATGAGGATTGTCTTTAATAATGGAGGCAAACCACCTGACCCAGGAAACAGGGTTGGCGCTCTCAAAGGTTAGTTTCTATCCTCTTCTTCTTTAAGCTTCTCATCTCTTTTGCTCTTATTCAAGCCGTTGCTGCTATACCTGGCAAGTTACCAAAAGGAGCATGTAGTAATCTGCAGCCCACAGAATTTAAACCTCACAGCTTTAACTTCTGTTAATAAATAGGAAACAATTAAAATTACAGTGAAATATTCCTCACCTGCTAAAGGTGACTAAGTGACTTGCCCAGACCACCCAAAACTCGTGAGAATGTGAAGTTAACAAGAACCACCAACGATAGGAATGAAAATTGGTACATGACTTTGAGAAGCATTTCAGAATTATTATTTTTTTCTTTTTTCCTTTTTTTCCTTAGGCCTTGCTTTCCATAACGTTAAGATTTTCAACTTTAGGGAAAATAGTTTTTAAAAAAATAAAAGTAGAGTAATATAAGTGCTTTCGAGAATAAACTGCTACTAAGTAGAATTTTGAATAGGCAGAAAATGTAGGCTTTCCTTGTACAAAAAATGTTCATTCTGTGTGGTATTGTATTTCACAGATACAACAGGGTTTTCCATTGGGAAGTAGAAGTCTTGACATTGAATTACTTCCCATGATGTTCAGACACAAACTCAGGTTTTATCCATTGACCTCGACCTCAAGCTCCTTCACGTAGCCTTCATGTAGAACTGCGCACAAAGGGCAGTCTGTCTTTCATACACTGACAGCATCAAGATCTCCTTAATTCTTTTCGTTCACTGTTCAGGGTTAGGAAATACCCTCAGGAGAATTTCCCTCCACTGGTTGGTTTCCGCAGTTTTGCTGGATGTGGAGAAGGTTCCACAGGAGTTTCTGGGGAAGCTGTGACTTGGAGGAGTGCCCTGAATCTTTGCTGAAGGCAAGAGACAGATGCTGGGTTAAACATGACCTTGCTTGGCAGGGCACTGAGGAGCGGCTGCATGTTCCTTCCTAAGGAAGACTTCTTTGCAGAGAAAGTTTTCTAAACTACGTCTTCACATACTTTATGTATGTATGTATGTATTTATTTTTAATTTAAGCATAGTTGGTACACAATGTATTAGTCATTAGTTTCAGGTATACAATATAGTAATTTAACATTTTCATACCTTATGATGTGATTACCCCAATAATTGTAGTAATCATTTGTCCCATGCAAACTTATCACAATATTATTGACTATATTTTCATGGCAAAGAAACATACAAAGAAGTTGCAAACCTTATTAGTTATCAGAAAAATGCAAATAACATCACAATTTTATAACATCGGGTTCACAAAAAATGAAAACATCTCATGATAAAGAGCAGAAACTCCTGGAATGTTGGCAAGAACATAAATTGGTATAATTGCTTTTGGAAACAATTTAGTATTGTTTTATTGAAATTTAAATTCCCATGATTTTTCATCCACAATTTCATCTTTCAGGTCCATATCTAACAAGCTTTTGTGCATTCACTTCTCGGTACATACATAATTTTCATTTTCATAGCAAGGATAGTCCAAACACTTAAACTGAAGATGTGCTAAATGTTCCTCAACATTAGAATGTGTAAATAAGTTGTATGTTTAGACAGTGGAATACTTTATAGCAATAAGAATCAATAAAACATGACTACATATATCAATTTAGTTATGTTAAAAAACAATGATTGAAAAGCAAGATAGAGATTCAGTGTGTGTGTATAGCATTATATAATCTGAATAAACCCTCCTGGTCTTCCAATCAGTCACTCTCTTTACACAGTCATTTTGCCTCCCAGGTTTATTGAGATATAATTGACCTATAACATCGTGTAAGTTTAAGGTATACAACCATTTGATTTGATACATTTATATACTGCAAAATGATCATCACCATAGCATTAGCTAACACCTCCATGCTGATACCTAATTACCATTTTTTATGGTAAGAACATTTAAGATATACTCTCTTAGCAACCTTCAAGTATATGATATAGTATTAACTATAATCACCATGCTGTCTATTAGATCCCAAGAACTTGTTAATCTTACGACTAGAAGTTTGTACCTTTTGATCATATCTCCCCATGTGTCTCACTCTTCAGCCCCTGACAACTACCACTTCTGTCTGTTTCTCTGAATTTAGTTTTTTTAGATTCCACGTATAAATGATAGAGTATTTATTTTTCTGTGTCTGATTCATTTTACTTAGTATACAGTTATTTTTTTAAAGATCAAATTCCAGTAGCCAAAAATTATTTAATAGGAATTAAATATTTTACTTGGAGCTCTTAAAAAATTAAAGGGAATCTGGATGGTAACTAAGAGGGAAAATTCCCCTTGCTATGTCCTCTACTGCTTCACAACCCTTGACAGATAATTGGTCGACTGTTCCCTCTTTCCACAAGATCTTCCTCACAGATCAGATCCTGCTATTCTCTCTTTCTCTTTCTCCTTTCTATGTTGAGGAATGAACTAGCTACATAACAATATGTTTTGTATATCTTTCTTTTTTTCTACTACCTGGTATAGTTTGTATAGTATAGTATAGTGTATAGTATATACAAACTATACCAGGTAGTAGAAAAACTCTTTCTCCTTTCTATGTTGAGGAATGAACTAGCTCCATAAAAATATGTTTTGTATATCTTCCTTTTTTCTACTACCTGGTATAGTTTGTATGAGATTGAAAACTTCTCTTTTTTGTTAAAAAAAAAACCTTCTCTAAAACCTTCTAGACTTTGTGCCTTCCAGGAGTTGGTTTCTGCCGACCAATCCAATTTATTTTATTGTTTTTGGTTTCTTTGGATTTTCTATTTCTTCTTGAGTCAATTCTGAGAATTCATATTTAAAATTCTTTTTATTTCATTTAAGATTCGTAAAGCGCTGAACTATCATTTTTCATAGTAATCTTATTATTTAAAAAATGTCTATTGTGTCTGAATTTTGACCCACATTCATTCCAATATTGTTTGTGTCTCTTTCCCCTCGTTCAGTTTTACCAGAGGTTTTCCTGTTATATCTTTTAAAATCCCTAATTTTAAAAAATAAATATTATTTTTTTTCTATTTCATTTATTTCTGCTATTTATCCCTTCTTGTCTGCTTTATTTTGAATTACTTTGCTGTTCTTTTTCTAGTTTCTTAATTCAAGTGTTTAGGTCAATGATCTTTAAAACTTAAAACAAATCTATATAGAAGAAAAAAGTCTCTGAGTTCTGTTTTTAAATGTAGAAATGGTCAGAAGCACTGTTATTTAATTCAAGCTTGTTATAAATAGTTGTGGCAAAGAGACAAAGAAATATCAACCAATATTTCAAAATATTACAAGTTGTGCTAAGTTGTTTACAGAGGATTAGAAGTGAAAACTTTGGTCTAAGATGGGAATAGAGAAAAAAATTGTATGTTAATGCCATGCTAGCTCAATTATATCTGAAGTGATAAACAATAGATATTATGCATGAATTATCATGTTTTATGATTTTCCATAATTATTCAGATAGTCTTCAAAAACCAATATGCTTCAAATGTACTCAAAGAAGTTTTCATTTCCCTTGGATAAAAACAGACTGCGATAAAACAATTTGAAAACAAACAGGAAATTTTACCTCTTTCTGTAGAATGGCAGTGGAGAAGGAACTTTGAAGCGAGAGAGGCAGGAACATGCAACAGAGCAATCTATTCCATAGTATAAACACTAGGGTATAATCAGATAAATATTACTTGAGAATTTGGCTTTAGTTGGTTAGCTAGCTATGAAGCCGCTTGTTTAGGGCATTAGGTCATGAATGCAGCTTCCCTTACATAACAGTGTAAGACAGTTTATAGCACAGCATCTGAGTAAACAAAGGACTTTGGCTATTACGTCATTTTTTTTTCATTCCTATGCACAAGATAACCTTTATTAAACTTTATGATCAGGTTTCTAGGTTTTGCTCATGATATGGAAAGGAAGTTTAGAAAATCTGTATTTCAGGAATATTGCTTGCTAATGATTTAAAGAAGTCAGATTGGCCACTGACCACTCTGACAAATGACCCCTTAGTTGCAGGATGTATCTGCTTTCACCCTGAGACAATGCATATCAGTGGCTGGGGCAGCTGTAGGAAAAGAGCAGGTAAGGCTCATGAGGGATGGAATGTGACCAGCATTGTATAAGGTTAAGCACACCAGCCGCACTCATGTTTCTGACAGCACCCAGGGCACCTGATTGGCAGCAATGTGAACATGGAGGATGGGTCTGGCAGCTTTAGGGACAAAGGAAGACAGCTCTCTTGGTGTAGATACCCTTGATGATAAGCATGGCGAACAGAAGAACAGACAAATAAAAAGGGCCTGAATAGGGGACAATGAAAATGGTAGATATCATATTATAACTGAGAATATGTATTCATGAGCACCCCTTGGGGATTCTGTGAAATAAATGAGAAGGAATAGGCTGTCCCTTTATATTTTAGGCTATTGTGGCATGGGAGAAATATAGGCAACATATTTTGAGAGCCAGGATGACTGGAATAAAAGAAGAAAGAGAACATAATTAAGTAGAAGTAATAATAATGATGATGATGATAATAATAATAATAATAATATCCAGCTTCTACTGAACATAAAGCTTTGCATGCTTTAAGTTATTTAATTTCATTTGACTCTCTCAATAATTAAAAAAAAAGAAGTAAGAAAATTGTTAATCTTGCTATTATGAATCATACAACTTATAAGGGTTATTTAACTTGTTCAAGGTCACATATTAAAATGCAGTACGATCATTTGAACTTGGGGATTTCTGACTTTGGAAGCTGAGGGCTGCCACTGTCTCTGTAGGCATGGCTGAGTATTGGAACCAGAAAGGAGGCAGGAGTCCAGAAAACCTTGGGGTTGTTCATTTCGACTTAAAGGGAAGTTTTTGAGTGTAGGACATCGGAGGATATCATGAGACTGGCCGTTCTGGAAAGGGGTTCAGCAATGAAACTGCCCATGACAATAGAAGAAGGAGGGAGATGCTCTAAAAAGCCACGAAAAAAAAGTGTGAGAAGCAGCAGCAGCTATAGTCTAGTCAGTGGGTTTTAGAATGAGGCACATAGGTGTTGCAAGGTGATACATGCACCTTGTCTCCACTGACTAGACTGTGGGGACAAGGTGCATATATCACCTTGCAACACCTATGTGCCTCGTTCTAAAAGGTCAGTCAAAAATATCGCAAGAAATTTAGACTAATATCTTTTATGATTATAGGCACAAAAATCCTCAATGAAATACTAGAAAATTGAATCCAGCAACTGAAAATAATTATATAACATGATCAAGTGGAATTTATCCCAGAAATCAAGGTTGGTTTAACATTTGGTGACCAATGAATGTAATATACCATATCAATAGAATAAAAGGCAGAAACCACACTATAATCTCAATAGATATAGAAAAAACAT
>NW_006431920.1:7065500-7074344 GCF_000325575.1 Pteropus alecto | reverse complement strand
TCTTTCATAATACAAACACTGAACAAAGTAAGAATAGAAAGAACTTCTTCACTCTAATAAGGAAAATCTATGTAAACTCACAACTAGCATCATACTTAATGGTGAAAGACTGAATGCTTTATCCGTAGGATCAGGAACAACTTAAGGATGTCCACTCTTGCCACTGGAAATTCTAGCTGAGAGAGTTGAAAATAAAAAGTTATAAAAGACATCCATATTGGAAAGGAAGAAATAAAAGTATTTCTATTTGCCGATGACATTTTCTTATATATAAAAAATCCTAAGGAAACCACTAAAAAACAGTCACAACTACTAAATGGGTTCCACAAGCTTGCAGAGTATAAAATCATATATAAAAATCGATTGCATTTCCATACATTAGCAATGAACAACCAAAATGAAGTTAAGAAAACAAATCCATTTATGATAACATTAAAAGGCATATAATACTTAGGAATAAATTTAACAAAATGAATGCAAAACTCATACTCTGAGTACTACAAAACATTGTTGAAATAATGAAGACCTAAATAAAGAAAACTTGATATCCTGTGTTTATAGATCAAGAGACTTAATATTGTTAAGATGCAACACTCTCCAAATTGATTGATTCAATACAATCATTATCAAAATACCATTTAGCTTTTTTTTTTTTTTGCAAAAATTGACAAGATGATTTAAAAATTCATGTCAAAATGCAAGGTAACCAGGATAGCCAAAGAATCTTGAAAACGAAGAACAAAATTTGAAGACTCATGTTTTGTGATTTCAGAACTTACTACAAAGCTACAGTGATCAAGACAATATGGTACTGGCATAAAGATAGATATGCAGATCAATGGAACATTGAGAATAAAAGAAATAAATCCTTAGATTTATGGTCAATTAATTTTTGACAACAGTGTCAAGAAAAATTAATGGGGGGAAATATTATTTCAATAAATGCTGGAATAACTGGATATCTACACGCAAAAGAACAAAGTTGGACTTCTTCCTTACACAAGACACAAAAATTAACTCAAGATGAATCACAGACCGAATGTAAGAGCTACACTATAAAACTCTTTAAAAAATTTAGGAGTAAATCTTCATGATCTTGGGTTAGGCAAAGCCTTTTTAAATATGACCTTAAAAGTATAAGTGATAAAAGAAAAAGAGATAAATTGGATTTCATCAAATGTAAAACTTTAGCATTTCAAAAATACCATCAAGAAAGCGAAAAGGCAACCCATGAAATAAAACATTAGGAAATCTATATCTGATAAGAAATTTATATACAGAATATATAAAAAAATCTTACAATCAAATAATAAAAGGATAAGGAATCCAATTAAAAAATGAGTAAAGGATCTAGATCTGGAATTAGACATTTATCCAAAGAAGATACATAAATGGATAATAAATCCATGAAAAAAATGCTCGACATTATTATTCATTTGGGAAGTGTAAATCAAAACCACATGAGATAACCACTTTTCACTCATTGGAATGGCTATAATGGAAAAGACAGATGGTAAAAAACTGTTGGAAAGAATGTGGAAAAATTTGAACACTTATACTCTGTTGATAGGAATGTAAAATAGTGCAGTTGTTTTGAAAAACAGTCTGGCTTTTCCCAAAAAAGGTTAAACATAAAGTTATCATGTGACTCAGTTATTCCACTCTTAAGTGTACACCCAAGAGAAATGAACACATATATCCACATAAAATCTTGCACATTACTGTTCAGAATAACATTATTTATAATAGCTAAAAAGTGGAAATAACTCAATGTCCATTAACTACTGATGCGTGAGTAAACAAAATGTGGTTTATCCATACAACTGAGGATTATTCGGTAATTAAAAATAATGAAGTACTGATACAGGCTACAACTTGGATGAATCTTGAAACATTATGTTAAGTGAAAGACTCCAGTCAGAAAAGACTACCTATTGTATGATTCCATTCATATGAAATATTCATAATAGGTAAATGTATAGAGACAGAAAGTAAATTATTGGTTGCCGAGGACAAGGGGATTTGGGAGGAATTAGAGAGTGACTGCTAAAGAGTTTCTTTCTTTCTCTCTTTTTGAGGTGATATAAATACTCTAAAATTGACTGTGGTGATGGTTGCACAAATCTTTGAGTATACTAAAAACCAATGAATGGTCCATGTTAAAAGGTTTAATTGTTTGGTATGTGAATCAAATCTCCATAAATTTGGTAATGAGAAAAAGTAATTAGAGTCTGGAAGGAATCGACCTTGGCTCTGAGTGGAAGAGGAAAGGATCTAAAAGGAGGACACAGAAGGTGTGGGCTGCTGGGTGAAGTGACTCGTGGTGAAGAGGGATGCTGATCCCCAGGGAAGCTGCTGGCAAAGGGAAGAAGGCTATCTGAGCTCAGCACTGTGATTGGTGCTTTGTGTGTATTCACTTATTGGGTCTTCTGAGCAATCCCATGAGGTAGGCATTGTTATGCATAGTATATGAATGAAGACAGAGTCTCAGAGAGGTCAACGGACTCACCCCGAGTTACACAGCCAGCAAGAAATAGAATTCAAGGCACGCCTGAGTCGCTCCAAACCCCGGTTCTTCCTCCAGTACCTGAGTGCCCCAGAAGCCCCACCAGGACCAGACTCCAGTGGCTGCTGTCGGACCAGCTCCTGGCCCCTCTTTATTAGGGGAGAATCTCTCGACGAAGAGCTGAAGCAGTGAAGGGAGCGGGATTTTATCAGGTGACAGGGGTGGAGGCGGGGGAAGGAAATCAGCAGTGAGGCACAAATAGCACCTGGAGTCCCCAAGTCAGCTTTCATTTTCTGCTGCTCCTTTCTGGGGTCAATTTTATAACCAAGGGACAGTGCTGAGAGACTGGCATACTATATACTGAGAAAGTAGAGGGCCTCTGGATGTTTCCTGGAGAACATGTTTATTAGCCAGTTGGACTTAAAAGAGTTAAATGTCACAATTTGGAATTTACTACAAGAGACGTCAAGATTCGGTTCAAAAAAAATTCCAAAGCCAGAAGAACTGATCAATGTCCAAGAGTCCTGTTGCTTCCCCTACTGTGATGTCACCAGCTGCCTACTTCGTATGATTAAGATTTATACAGCAACTGCAAGAAAGACATGTCAGAAATATAAATAGTTGTTAAATCCTTTCACTATGGATCTTTTGGCCTGTTTTCTGGTATTGATTCAGTGTTTATCATATTGCCCAGAAACTAACACAGTGCCTGATGCCTGATATGGTGACTGGAACTTGGTGAGAGCCCAATAAATATTTACGGATTAAATGTGTTGGGAAAATTTTTATATTTACCTGGTCTTATATTCTTTATCTCACTGCCTTTGAGACTTCACTTAGCTTTTTTATGTTCAGAACGATTTTGTAAGACCTCAAATTGAAATCATTCGTCTTTCGCTTTGCTGATTGAAATCCATTATTTCTTAAAAAAAAAAAAAAAAAAAGAAAGAAAAGCCCAACAAGAAGAACAGAAAGATGAAGAGCTGTGAAACAAGGGTTCAAAAACTGTCATTGGATGGCTGCCTTTGGAAACTGAAGCCAGTAGACAGATTGTTTTGGCTTCCTAATGTTTAAATGTTTTTAAGGGCTGTTTTTATTATGTTTAAGCATTCCCATCAGCCATGGCAGTGATTTGTGAAAAATGCTCTTCCTCCAACACTTGTCACCAGCCAGTTTTGCCAGCAAATCTAACTTGCAGAGCATTTTGGCATTTCAGCCACACAGGAAGGGAAGATGCCTATATTAGTGGTTATCACTAATGGTACTGTGGGTACAAAGATGAAAAAGGGGAGTGGTTTTCATCCTCAGCATGACATTACCCAGGATGGAGAGTGCCTCATTTTTACATTTATTTTCTAACCCATTCAGTTAACTTTATATTCATCTAACATTTCAACTGAGAATCATGACAAAGGTCAATGACGAAGCTTTTTCCTATCTAATTCAATCAGAGTCAAGATGTGTCACACACTGAATTCAACTTCCTCTTCTCTGGGAGGGTGAAAAGTTTTTAATTAAATGAGGCCCAGGGTTTTTTCCTAAGGGGGCACTGTCTCCAGATAGCTCCTAGAGATGGATTGATCTACTCAGAGGCTCCTGGAATTATTGTAACCTGTTTTTCTTCTTCTTTGTATACAAGTGATATCTGTGTAGTTCAATAAAATATCAAATAATGCTAATAAATTTATAAGGAAAAAATTAGCAATCCTTTCCCTCACATTACCCCAAGCCACCAGTTAGTTTCGCTCCCAAGATCAACTGTTTGCAACCTTTTAGCTAATTATTTTTTGTGTTCCTCCAAATTTATAAATAAATTACTTGAATTTTCTATTTTGTAAGTTTTAAACTTTAGACATTATAGATCGGGATTTTTGTTATGTTGGCTAAGGATTTAGCTCCATTTAAGCCACCCATGTATCCAGTTCACCTTTTCACATCTTGCCAATATAGATGTATTACAGTATTTAGTTATATTATTTTGCTTTTATAAATATGATTGCTACTTAGCTAAGATTTTTTTCTCATGCAAATGAAGTTTTTGCAGTTCTACTCTGACAGTTGCATTATCAAATTTTAATTGAAAATCATTTGAAGGCTTAGCTCAACTATCGTTCAGCGAGTAGCATTGCTGTTGAGAAATTCAATTGTATTTTTCTTTCTTTTTTTTTAATTAATTTTTTTAATGGCAACAGTGGTTAACGAAATCCAGTGAGTTTCAGGTGTACAATTTAACAGTAAGGCATATATATATTGCATTGTGTTCAATTCTATTTTGAAGCTTGTTCAATGTTACCTATTCTTTATTTCTGGATATTTTAGTACCTTTATTTTTTATCCTTAGTGTACTTAAATTTCACAACAATATGTTTGATGTGGATCTTTTCATTCATTTTACTAGCCTCTCAGTGCTTACTTTGAAGATCTGTATCCTTCATTTTTTTTTGTATTATCTCTCTTTATGGGAGATTCTTTATCTTATATTCTAATCCATCTATTTAATTTAAAATTTTGTTTATTATAGTTTTTAATTTCCAGAAGATTTTTCTAATTATTTATTTTTTAAAACTCTCTTAGTGATGTAAAGAAAAACATAATGAATAACACACACCACCAATTTTTAAGAAATTACTACAAATGGAGTTGAAGTTCATTGTGAATTGCCATCTTTTTCTTTCCGGAGGTAACTGTGTTGGTGTTTATCACTGTCATGTATATTTTATGCATTTACTACATTTTCCCTCACGTGTTGTTTTATATTTTTAAAAATTTTATATAAATGTATCATATCATAAGAATTGTAATGTAATTTGCTTTTTTGCTCCAGATAGTGTTTGTGAGGCTTATACAAGTTGATATATGTAGCTTTCACGTATTCATTGTTATAGTTCCCTTGTATGATTATACTACATTTTACTGATCTGCACTCCTCGTGATGGACATTTTGTTTTTCCATTTTTTCTTTTCTTTTTTGCTATTTCAAACAATGTGACCATGAATATTCTTGTACAAGGCTCCCTGTGTATATGTTCATGAGTTTTTCTGGGGTTCATACCTAAGAGTAGAATTGTTGGTCACGGGATATGTTTACCCTCACCTTGGCAAGATTTAAAAATGTACTCTTCCACAATCAGAATTTATGTCACTCCACAGACTTTTAAATTTTCTCCAAATGAATGATTGTGAAGTTGTATTGTGTAAAGTGGTTTTAATTATTATTTCTCTCACCATTAGCTATTTATATTTTCTTCTCTTTTTTCTTTTCTTTTTGATTTGCTGGTGTATAGTCTTTTCTTGATCTTCTACTGGGCTGTATATATTTTCCACATTGTTTGATACAGTCATTCCTTTTACACAGCATCCTGTTTTTGCTTTATAGATTCCATATCTTCTGTTATCACCCTGAGAATATTAATTATACTTATGAATTTTTTTCTAATAGAATATTGACTTTATTTTTTCTGGGTCTTTATATTCTTCCTTCATATTTGTGTATTTCCTCAAATATCTGGTAATCTTTGATTACTTGTTTATATTTAAGGGCTAGGCCTACAAAGCTGATTTGCAGCTTTATGCATTTGAGCAGAGATAACCAACTGCAGGGTTATTTATTGGTCAGTATTTCCTTTTACAGGGGACTTTTATCTAGGGTTATTTAGGTTTTCCAGATATGGGTCCCTCATCATCTGCCTTGGAATCCATGGATATATTGGGAACAAGGTGGATGTTTTGGGATATACTAGAGCAGGGTAGAAAGAACAATCCCTCTACTCAGTGTGTAGAATTATTCTTAGTTCTTAAGGGCACAGGCTCTGGATTAGTCTGGATTTGCAAACTTATCACTATCATTTTTAGGGCCATGGGAAAATTAATTAACAATATGTGCCTAAGTCTCCTCATCTGTAAAGTGGGGATAAAATCAATACTACCTGGAAGGTTGTCATGAAATTAACAGACATTTAGGAGAAGTTATAATGCATATTCATTAAATGCCTTAAGGCAGAAAAGAAAATTCAGGTATTTAGAAAAATCTCCCAAGAGCTGAAGACCAAATTTTTACAATGTTAGAGAAGGTGCATGCCCCAGCTTTAGGACCACGGTCATGGAACTGTAACTATGGTAAACACACACACACACACACACACACACCCACACCCCTGGCAACTGGGAAAGTGGGTATTCAAACAGACTTCAGAAAACTTCATAATGTGCTTCTATACTTAAAATTAGCCCTCATAAGTGACACACACACACACACACACACACACACCCCTGACAACTGGGAAAGTGGGTATTCGAACAGACTTCAGAAAACTCCATAATGTGCTTCTATACTTAAAATTAGCCCTCACAAGTAACAAGCTCCCATGAGTACCGGATTTCTCTCCTCTGGGGTGTCCAGGAATTGTCAATCAGATGGTCTCGTTATCAGATTATGCTCTAAGAGCATTGTCACTAAAGACTCTGAGCCTGAGGAGGACTCCCCTATAAATAATGACCATTGTGGCTGTCCACCTACAGTAAATGAACTCAATGATTTCTTCCCAGAGAAAGTCTATTTACTGAAAATAATGCCTCCATTTTCCAGACTTTAACCTTTGCATAACTGGAAACAGATTAAATTGGAGTGTAGTCATCTCTGGGTATCCATGGAGCATTGGGCCCGGGACACCCTGGGACTACCAAAATCCACATATAAAATGATCTAACATTTGCATGTAACCTATGCACATTCTTCCATATACTTTAACTCATCTCTAGATTATTTGTAATAATATCAAATATAATGTAAGTGCTATGTAAATTGTTGTTATGCTGTATTGCTTAGGAGATAATGACGAGAAAAATTAAATCTGTACATGGTCAGTATAGATGTTGACCTAACTACATAGCACAGGTCAGCCACAACGCAACTTTTTAAAAATATTTTTGATCCATGGTTGGTTGAGTCTGTGGAAGTGGAACCCATGGATATGAAGGACCAATATAATGCTTTTCATAGTAAACTTAGATTACAAATAATCCAGAGGTAGAAGAATTTCGCTGTTTTAAACAAAAATTTTAATTTAGCAAGAGACATTGAATGGGTGCTGAAATTTAAGCAGCTTCATTTTGACTTGTACTGGTTTGCAGATAAAAGAATTTTATAATCTGAAAAGAAAGCGCTAGCACGGAGTGTCTCAAATGTATAAAATCAAAACCCATCCCTTTGGAAATGTGCTTTCGAAACAAGCATTCATGTGGGTAAAAAAATGAAATGTGACTAATTTGTATTTGAAGAGTTTAGTAGAATACGGTTTGCTTATTTTTTTTAGCTAGGGGACAGGGTAACATCAAATGTCTAAACCAAATAACTAAAATTGCATCAAAGTAATTATTAATTTTCAGAACATTAACCTCAAAGAGAGAAATTTAATTTGGGATAAGAAGCCACATCCCAAGTTAGTGGTAATAGTCTTATGCCAGAGATTGGACTATTTTTTAAAAAAAAAGTTTAAAATACTACATAATAGCAAGAGCCCAGGTTCTAGAAAGATGGAAAATTGAACTCTTTTTTTTTTTTTTTCTGCCAAAACATTTATCTTAGATAAGTGGATTTGTTTGGAGGGGGCAGGGGCATGTATTTAGATTTGAAAAGCCAGTAGTAATTTAAACAAATGCAGCAAAATAAAATTGTGAAAATTATTTTGTACCTAACATCTAAAGACAGAGAGAGAGAGAGAGAGAGAGAGAGAGAGAGAGAGAGAAAGATAGAGAGAGAGAGAGAGAGAGAGAGAGAGTTTTGTCCTGAGTGGTCAATACAGTTACTATAGAATGAAAAATTGAGAATTAGGGGCAGAGCATATTTAATTTCATGTCAGAATTTGGATTTCTGTACTAAAACTAAATAGCTAAGGCTTTAAGTAAATATTTTGCAAAATAATATTTCAATGAAAATGTATTATAATTAAAGTGTTTTAGTTGAAAAACTTGTGTCTTTTATGATATGACTCTAGAAGCACTCAATCTGAAAATTAGATGAACCTATAAAAAAGTTACTACTTATACTTTCTGGATATGGTTTAAAAGCGTAACATCTGACACTTTATCTAGTTTTAGAAAATGTGATTATTTTTATTCCATTTTGATATATTGAATTATATTTGCTAAGCATTCTATTTTGATAAATTTTGATATTTTCTAATATTTTAATTGTTTTTGGAAAGTTTGATATTGTAGAGCACTAAGATAACAGTTATGCTTAACTAAAGGTCTCTATAAATGGGATTCCACACAAAAATTAGGTGTAATTAAAATAAGGATGTCAATAGCACATAAAATTTTATCTATATATTAATATG
>NW_006431920.1:7059937-7065464 GCF_000325575.1 Pteropus alecto | reverse complement strand
ATATTTAATAAATATTAAATATATTTAATAATATGCTAGATGATAACCTAGTGTTCTGTGCAAATTCAATCATAGCACCTATACACGCCTCTGCATCCCACATGTCTGTTTACTTATCTGGTCTTATTAGACTGTGTATTCCTTGAGGTCAGTGCTGCATATGTTGTCTCAGCCAGGGCGCCTCGCACAGTGCCTGACATAAAACGGAGAGTCAAAAAACACTTTCCTGATGGACCAAAAGCCAGAATGGACTTCCTCATTTTATGATAAAGAACCCGAGGCCAGTTGGTTAAAACAGAGCCAAATGAGAATCACATTTCCAGATTTCTATTCTAGATCTCCTGCCACTGTTTCATGTTGTTATTTATATATAACACCATTATCTTGTTAGGAGAAAAAACTATCTTGGATAACAATAAAGCTTTCCTGCCAGAAAAAGCAAAGGACCTTGTTAGAGTCCTTGCAGATGTATAGGCTGGGCGTTTCCAACATGCCACGCCTAACATTCCTGCAATGACTGCTCTGCGCTAGTAAAAAGATTCATAGCATGTCTCATACAGATCTGAGGGCAAGTGAGAGGTTGCAGAGAGACGGAGGAAAATGTCCATTACTGAGACCTGCTTGATAGACAGGTAATGGCTGTGTTCAAAGAACCAGTTATTGACTATTGAACTGAACAAACCCAGCCTTGTTTCAAAGCTTTGTGATCAGTGGTAAGAAAACTTCTATTCATTCGAGATGAACAGATTGAATTATATACACCTTGAAATTTAAAAGCAGCTATGGCACAATGGGACTCACACAGTGTTTAAGGGGTTTTTACATCTCACAAAAGTGAGGCAATGTGCCTGCCCCCGTTAAGACATGGAGCCCCCAAGGCTCAGAATGGACTCTGGGTTCTTGTTTTGAGCTGGCTTTTGGAGAGTCCAAACCTGTAGGAAAAGGATGAATTACTTTTTCAGAATTTCTAATACTTTAAGATCCAACAAGAATTCCAGGCTGTCTTCAGTAACATCTTTTGGTCAGTATAGAAATGCAAGAACCTGACTGGTAAGTGATTAGAAGAGAAATTCTACTTGACACAAACCTTGTTCTGAAAGATTTTGTGAGCTGTGTGGGTCAAAAGAAATGTATTCACCGACCTCTCCCAACGCATTTTATTCTGCTTCATACCGATGGAAAGAAAGGAGGATGGAGAAAACATAAAGGACCTCTCATGAACATTACTGCCTCGGATGGCAATTTAAAAATGGCTTTGTATCCTATTGCATGGCATGGAACTTCTAAAATGTGGAGAAAAAATTCTTAATTGTGTTCTATGGGTGAGGTTCCTTTTTTCTTTCTAATATTTGATATGGCTTCTTTTTCCTTTTAAAAAAATTTTGGGTGCTGCTGAGTCTTCCTTTCTATATTCACAATCCTGTTTCATTCTAAGACCAGTTTCTCATGGAGAAAGCTTTCATAAGCTGGAGGAAAGAAGCAGAGGATGCTCCTCCATGCTGGAGAGGCTGTGGAAGGCTTGGAAAACACTAGACAATGGAGTGAAACACAGTCGGATTGAAAACCTGTTGCTAATTCATACAGACCTGTGAAAGATATACAGTCTTGCTAAGCCGCCATGCTCAGCACCTGTGTTTCTTTTCTGAGGACGGCATCCAGCACCATTTTCCTGGGGAACCGCCCAAAGGAAACCATTCTTCTGTCATGATTTGGGTGGTTTGGGGGACGTCAACCTTATTCCTGCTCTAGAGTGGTCCTTGATTAGCTGGAACAAATGAATCTGGTCCGTTCCTCTGTTAACCAATCAGAACCAACCAAACATGATGGAGGCATTTGCTATTGTTGTTGGGAAAA
The DNA here is from genome assembly GCF_000325575.1 of Pteropus alecto. Classification (NCBI taxonomy): domain Eukaryota; kingdom Metazoa; phylum Chordata; class Mammalia; order Chiroptera; family Pteropodidae; genus Pteropus; species Pteropus alecto. The sequence goes on along the minus strand of NW_006431920.1, from coordinate 7,063,610 downwards.
GATATTTTCTCCCTTCTGCAGCTGCTACGGGAAGTTTCTCTCTTGCCTTGTGTATTAGTTTGCGAGGGCCAGCATAACACAATACCACAGACTGGGTTGCTTAAACAGCAGACATTTATTTTCTCGCAATTCTGGAGGGTAGAAGATTGAGGTGTCAGAAGGCTTGGTTTTGCCTGAGGGCTCTCTCCTCAGGATAGCTGGCTTCTTACTGTGTCTTTACATGGTTTTTCCTCCATGCTCATGCATCCCTGGTGTCACTCTGTACGTCCAAATTTCCTCTTTTAAGAACACCAGTCAGACTGGATGAGGGCCACCATAGCGACTTCATTTTATTCTAATTGCCTCTTTAAAGGCCCTATCTCCGAGTATGGCCACATCTTGAGGTACTGTGGATTAAGGCTTCAACATGTAGATTTTGGAGGGTCATCCCTTAATTAATGTAGGTGAAGATGTAAAGGCTGGACTTACTGCAGCCATTTTGTTACTGTGAGGAGAGGTAACCTGAGGATGATGCTCACCCCACAGCAGATATAACAGAACAATGAGAGGAAACCAAATCTGGGAATTACCCTGTTTTAGTGGCTGAATGAAACCTTGACGGTAGCCCAGGATTCTTTCTCGACTTTTGAAAATTTACATTTCCCTTATTGCTTAAATCAATATTAAATTTGAGTTCTGTTATGTGTTCAGGATCATTAGTTTGGTCCTATAACCAACCATAGGATTCTTAACTGACTCAGTTACTTTATGTAGCGTTGAGTCATTTCAAGAATTAAATCACATGGGAAGCTTTATTTAAAGAGTACAGCATAATATTTCACTAAACCTAAAATGCTGTTATTTGTAAGACTCACCATTATTTAGTGTACCATTAAGGAAAAAGCACTGTCAATTAAACAATGATATAATGACTTGTTATTACTTAGACTTTTAAATTTAAACATATTAAGTGAGTGGATTTAGACTTATTTAAATATAAGTTGTTATGGTATAAAGTAATTACTTTTATACACGAAAATGAAAATATAAACAAAATAAGTTGGCTAAGGCATATCTAAAACTTCATACCCACAGCCATACTATTTGGAGTCGCTTTTCAGTTTGGAGCTGTGGAAGTCTGAGTCTGACTCAGGGTTGGTGATGCAGCATTTCTGAAAAGGGTGATCTATGGTTGTCTCTAGCACTTTCTTCTGAACCATAATGATTGACATGCGTGCATCAGCAATGATAATTTCAATCACGACTGCTGCCTGTCCAATAGCAATCTTAAGATGTCTACTGATTTCAGAGATTTAAGAAATTTTGACTGTCTTAACTGTATATTTGTCTTGTAGGCATTGGATTAAACATTTGCCATAAATTGAAACTCCATTTTTTTCACAAGATTCAGTTAGACAACTTTTATGTGCAAGATGTTATAGAAATCTGATTGGTATTTTTAAAAGAGCATTTGCATTTGGTTTGCTTAATTATTTTTAGTGTTTTTTTTTTTTCAGCGATGAATGAAAAGCTAAGTGCAATTATATTTATATTTGTATTCAACCATCTATACACACTCTATGAGAGATTTATCTTTCTAAAACTGGCAACTTTTTGTGAATGTTCTTTAATTTTTTGCACTTAAAGACCATCACTCAAAAGAGCACATTGTCATTTGACTTGAAAAGGTCAACATTTAAGATAGGACTCTTCATTCACATTCAACTTCACTTATAGTTGGAGTTGAAGTTTAGCTGCACATTTGAGAAATGTCAGGGAAAGTTCTTCTGCCCAAAATGTCACCCTCATGTATTCGCCTCAAGCCCTGAAATTTTATCCTTGAGATTCATTTCTTTGGGCTCAGGCATAATTCCTCTTTGTATTGGTCATTAGAATACCCTAGGTTTAGAAAGTAAGTTTCGTGGGGTTGCCAGATCTCACAACATAGGTTTCAGGCAAATTTAAAAAATAGATTTTAAACTTAAAAAAATTTATTTTTTTATTATGTACATATTCTGAGTATATTTGTAGATAGAGCAAAAGGCAAGTTAGAAAGTTAGAGACTGACTGAGATAACAGCCTGTTATCTCATTATTAAGTTGTAGCCTAACCTTACATACAATGTTGCATATGTAAATCATGCCTAAAATATTAACCTTATGTATTCAATCAAGTATAAATGAAGATATTGGGGGGTCCAGCTGTAATATTAATGTTACATTGGGTTGAGAGAAGAGTGGACTGGCTTGCTGAGCGTTCCCAAATTTGGAAGGACAGGAAGGCTTAGGGAAAGTGCCTAAGGAGAGTCAGGCAGCCAAGCTTGGCCCGAAACAGATCCTCAGTCATCATAGGACCAGCTTGCCATCTGTCCTTAGGCCCAGCGATATATGGACTCCTGCCTAGGTCCTGGGGAAAGAGGAAACTGAGAGTAAACGCCCAGAGAATTTTTCCCACTAACTACTCAATACAAGGTACCAGCAAAGGGGCAGTACTGCTCTGTTTTCTCCTGCTTCCACATGAACACCACGCCACTTGGTATGGTGGAGCTGCCACGTGTTAGTGGTGGTGCCTGGGGGAAGCACTGGAAATGTCTGGTAAAAGCAATGGCACCAGGTGAATGTGGAGGATGTGGGAGAGAACGGAGGGACAGAAGAACAGGTGGTGGCCGTCACACAGTCCATGACGGGGGTGGCCTGGGAGTCCATGTGAGGTATGTTCTTGAGGCTTTTAGTAATATTTGCGAGTCTTTCGTAGAAAGGTGCGGTCCCGAAAATGGGAGGCACGGTCCGAAAAATAAGGTTAAATGATGGCATTTATGTGGCCTTCTTTTAAACTGGAAGCTAGTAGAATTCTTTGGAGATAAGGCTTACATATACATGTATTTATCGCTAATCTTATAGATGTATTCATTCATTCATTTATTCATTCATTATTTATTAGTACTTACTAAGTGTCAGAAAATTGTGCTAGGAAAAAAAAAAATACCCAGCAGTTTTATGATGGAAGGTGTCGTAAGTAAATCTCCACCAGATCTTGGCTGATGAAAACGGGATAAAGTCCTATCTTTTCCTTGGGTTGTTGCTGGAATTATCTTTTCAGACAGTAACTTCTGGAAGACTGTAAATAGTAATATTTAAGATTCCAGGCTCTGGAGTCAGACTCCACCCCTTCCTTGCTGTGTAGCCACAGCCAAGTTACTCAACATCTCTGAGCCTCCATGTCCTCCTCTTTAGAATGGGGATAAAAATACCACCCAACTCATAGAGTTATTAGATTATTGCAATATGTTAAGTCACATCACCCTTAGCAGAAGTGGAGGTGCACCACCGAAGGCTATGGAGCCTTCCTCTTTCATGCCTACAGGTCAGTTTCCAAGGGTCCCTGTCTACATCTCTTTGCCTGAGGCTTTCTTTGACACTATGGAAGACCACAGCTCTGAGGGTCTAGGGAACTCATGACCTAGGAGCATCTCACAAATAATGACTGAGGGCAATCGGTATGTAAGTACCAGAACTCCCTTATCCCCTTCCCCTGCCGTCCCCCACCACAGGATAACTGGGAGGCAAGTGTTTAGCAATGCTTTTTAGCATTTTCCTACAGTATTAAGTACCCAGCTCCTACAACGGTGCTGGATAATCAATACTTTATTGGCTGCTTTCTCTTCCTTGTCTCATCTCTCTACCCTTCCAGTTTT
>NW_006431920.1:7057809-7059927 GCF_000325575.1 Pteropus alecto | reverse complement strand
TGAACTGACCACATGCCCTTGAATCTTTCCCCAGAGTCTACTTCTGGGGAACCCCAAATGAAGAATAACCCATGCACAGGATTTAGCACATGGCAAACAATCAAAAACAAAACAAAGCAAATAAAACAGGTATTACTATTAGGTTATCTCTTCTGTTTCATCTCAAAAATTCCTAACTGTTGAATATTCTGAAGCAATTCACTGTTCTTTTGAACTCTTTGTTTTCTTTTTAAGCTCTTAATTTCTAAGTCTACCTAGAGGGAAAAAATTAATTTGAGATAAAATGATAGCAACTGTGAAAGGTTGCTCCCCCATCTGCAGATTTTGTAACATAATTTTCTCCCCATGGATCTCTTGATATTTTCCTAAGTAACCAATAAACTCCATCCTATTTATATTTCTGTATAAATTTAGCTGTTTACAGGATGTTTGCTTGATTAATGAACAGAGAATGATGAATGATGAAAATATACCAGTGATAAGATAATGACACCAAAGTACATTTGTGTTATGACATAAATACTAAAGGTCAGGCTGTCCTAGGAATTCTAAATTTGTCTTGGAGGACATTTTCATCTTTAATAGAAAGGTGAACTTCAAACAAAATGACCTTAAGCCTCTGTTTTGATTAATAGTTTTTATATGAATTTATATGAAGAAAGATTTTTTTATTATTGATTAGTGCTTCTCCAAGTGGATAAGCATTATTGTTGGATAGATTTTATTTGTGTTTCCTGCTTGAAAGAAATATAAAGAAATAAGCACCATCCAAAAGAGTATTTGAAATATAAGCTGTGTGAGTCTTGTCCATATATTTTATTTAACAAATTGGTTAAGATAAAAGGTAGGCAGTCAGGATCAAATTCTAGTTCCACAACTAACGAAACATTTGATCTGGGTCAAGTGGCTCAATGTATCCACAAAGACTCGTTTTATGTATTATAAAATGAGAATAAAATAATACCAGTCTCATGAGGCTATTGTGATGGTCAGATGGGATGAGACATGTAAACACATGGCACATAGCAAGCACTCAAATAAATGTTAGCTACTGCTACTGTTTTTATGGGAACTCTTTTTCTTCTACCTTTTCTTTTCGAAATGGTTAGAAAAATCAACAGCATGAAAGCTTTATAAACCTAATGTTTTGTGTACATGTGTTATAGTCTGAATATTTATGCTCCCCCCAAACTCGAATGTTGAAAAGCTCATGACCAAGGTAATAGGTTAGGAGGTGGGGCCTTTGGGAGGTGGTTAGGTCATGAGGGCAGAGTCTCATAAATGGGTTAGTGCTCTTATAAAAGAGACCCCAGATAGCTAGCATTGTCCCTTCCACCGCGTGAGGGTACAATGAGAAGTCTCCACTCAGAAGAGGGTCCTTACCCACCCATGCTGGCACCATGATCTTTGACTTCCAGCCTCCAAAACTGTGAGAAATAAATTTCTGTTATTTATAAGCCACCAAACCTATGGTATTTTGTTATACCAGCCTGACTAAACTAAGATAATATGAAACGATTTGTTAGTGCTTATCTCCAAATTTAAGTCCTTATACTTCTGTGGAAATGTTGATTCAAGAGTTACGGCATTATATTTTCTCACAAAAGAACTTTTTGTACATGAGAAGACACATTTAGAAGCTAGATCCTCCATTTAGTGGCTCCTATAAGACATTTTCTAATCCATTAAGTTGACTTTATATTTCATAAGAAGCTTAAAGAATAATAGCTACTAGTTAGCCCTGTTTAAAGCGAGGAAAGCAAAGGAATATGTCTAGCAAGAATATAAATATAATTTGGCAGCCTACATTAATTTTTCCGCTGAAATACTTTACTCAAGACTTCTCAAATCCACACATCTTGAACAATTAATGTGGGGGTTTTAATCTTTCTTCTTTTCTCCCTCCCTCTCTCCCTACTCTCCTGCCTCTCTTTTTCTCATAATCAGTTCTCTCTCTCTCTCTCTCTCTCTCTCTCCATTTTCCCTATTGTCTCATTCATATTAGAGAAACAAAAAGACTTTAGAGAAACATTATCCAAGAAAGTGTATTGTGAAATACATATTCAATGTCTTTCATGGGTCATGGAAATTGTGCTATTTTAAAAGTTCTCCAAAATA
>NW_006431920.1:7035119-7057264 GCF_000325575.1 Pteropus alecto | reverse complement strand
TATAGTATGAAAAAAATAATAAATAAACTGACATTTAAGAAAAAAGACAAAATAAATAAATAAATAAATGTTCTCCAGCTAAATGAGACATCAAAGGCTTAGAAAGTCATTTAGACTATTAAACAGAAAAAATTAGTTATATAAAATTTACATTTCTCACATTGAGGAAGAAAAATCTAATTATAGAAGGTGATTGAAAGGTAGACACAATATCTTCTTTACTTTATTTTCTACAGGAAGATCAAAGATCAGTTATTGTTTGGGGACCAACTCAGCCACAAGAAGAGATGAAATACTGCCATTCACAACAGCATGGATGGACCTTGAAATAACCATACTAAGCAAAGTAAGCCAAACAGAAAAGGTTGAAAATCGCATGATATCACATATGTGAAATATAAACCTAAAAGCAACGAATGAACAGGACGAATAAACAGAGACTCATGGACATGGACAATGGACTAGTGGTTACCAGAAGGGATGGGGGAGGGATGGGTGAAAAGGGAAAGGGGAATATAGTAAATAAAAAAATAAAATGTTAAAAAAATTATGTATATATAGTATGAAAAAAATAATAAATAAACTGACATTTAAGAAAAAAGACAAAATAAATAAATAAATAAATGTTCTCCAGCTAAATGAGACATCAAAGACTCAGAAAGTTATTTAGACTATTAAACAGAAAAAATTAATTATATAAAATTTACATTTCTCACATTGAGGAAGAAAAATCTAATTATAGAAGGTGATTCAAAGGTAGACACAATATCTTTACTTTATTTTCTACAGAAAGATCAAAGATCAGTTATTGTTTGGGGACCGATTTGGTTTTGAAAGAATGACAAACTAGAAGAAGAAACAAATTTCTTATAGAATATCTGGAAAACCTGGGGCATTCAAATCAGCAGGGTCTGTTGACCTGTTTCCTAGGTTTTTCCAAGAATTTCAGAACAACCAGCCAATATTTCTGAGAATTTGTGGAAAGAGGTTGATATCTTTCCAGATTAGCAAATTAGAATGGCAAACTTATATTTAAGAAAAAAAAAACATTAGTGTTGAATGGTGTAGTACAAATTCCTGAAAGTTATTAAAAGAATATATCAAATAATATATTAGCTATCACCTGCAGAGTCACAGATGGTTAGAAATAAAAAAAGAAATATAACTTTGGCATTAGTAAATCTTTGCAAAATTGAGTAGTTATTTATGTTGCACTAATGGGTCACAGAGGCAAGGGTACAGCTGAAGATACACTTTACTTCAATTTCCCTATAGCTTATGTTCATCAACCAGCCAAGAGATTCTGGGGTATTGACAGTACTTGTGAAGGTAGCAGCACAGCTGATTTGCACAATGTATGATTACTTACTGGTTATATGAAGTATCTTTCCCCTCCATATTTGGAATATGAACTCCTGAAGTTCAATTAAGTCGGACCAGCTAAATTAGACTCTCTGGGGGTGAGGCTCAGATTTCTCTATTTTGTAATGCTCAGAGAGGGTTGAGAGCTGCTGTCTGAGATGAAAGGCACTGCTGCTCTACACCCCACAAAGGGGACTGGGGTGGAGACTTTGTCAACCAATTGACCATTTCTTCATTGTTCCACTTGTTTTCCTGTCTTGGCATTTTACTGTGTGTTCTACCCTCTACCATGGCATTCCCCATGCCTAAGAGATCATCTGTCTCCTTTTGAGATGTTCATGTCCTATTTATCTTTCAAGCCCCAGCTCGATTTCCATCCCTTTTACAAAGCTTATTTCCCCAGTCCTTACTGGGCAGCCCACTCCCACCTCTGGACTTCTACAGCCTCACTGTTGAAGGTGTGGTCCATGAACCAGCCACATGGAGCATCATGTGAGAGCTTGTGAGAAGTGCAGACTCTCACGCCCCTCCCCAGACCCATTGAATCAGCAAGTGCATTTTATCAAGACCCCCATGAGTTCATGTGTGCACATTGAGGTCCAGCGAACACCAGTCCACAGTACTTACTGCTTAGCCCTTCCCTGTGAGTGTCTCACATAGTCCACGAACTGACTTGTCTATTGGTTTCATCTTAGCAAATAGATTATATGTTAATTGATGGAAAGGACTATCTCTTATGGGTTACTGTATCTCTCTATGACATTTTGTATATGGACATGCAATTACCAATAATAATAGCGACATTTCTTGAACACAGAAGGCAAGATGCCATATGTTTTATATAAACCACTAAAACTCCATAGCCATCCTGTGATATAGGATTGATACCCATTTCAGATGGGAAAACTGAGGTTTTGAGCGGTTAACTAAGTTGCCCCAGGCCCCAAAACTATGACTCTAAACTACTATACAAACTACAAGATGCACTCACTAAATTGTTGTTTAATAATCCAAAGCTTAGAAAAAGATGACATTAATTTAAAAGCCCCATGGCTTTTACTTACAAATGTAGAGCTACCAGACAGAGGTTCAGTGCTTCATTTGGAATATTCGGGAGGTTTAAGAAAATCATTATAGGCAACAGCTCTTCTCTCATCTATTTTTACCTTCGTGGTAGTATATTATCACAATCTTCATTTGGTTTCTTTTCCTCAGTTTAAGTAGTTTCTAGAATAAATCTCATTTGTGGTATTCAAGATGGCAAGACTTGACCCGACTTTTATTACTGCCCATCTTGTAGTTGGTTTCAGCCAAGAGAGAGCTGGTCTAATTTTGGTAAAGGGCCTGGGGAAGGGGCTGGGGTGCATCTCTATTATTTCCGTTGTCTTTGTTATTGGGACCAGAGCAGCAGCGGATGGGAGTGTGGGCTTTAGTAACAAACAGGCTGGGGTTTGAATCCTGGCTCTGCTGCTTGGGTGAGTTATTTCATCTCTCTATCTCAGTTTTCCCATTTATAAAATAGCATCAATAGTAACTACCTCCTAGGGTCGTGAGGATAAAATTATCTATTTAAACTTCCTAGGATATAGCAAATACTCAGTAACTATGAACTCCTCTCGTCCATGTAAGCCAGCTGTTATTTATTTATTTATTTGTTTGTTTATTTACTTACTTACTTTCTTACTTACTTACTTAATTTGTTTAACCTGTCCTAAGTAAACTCTTGGTGCAAGGCAGGCCACCAGGCTGTCAGCCACCTGGAAGGCACTGCTTTATTCTTAGTACGTTGCACAGGGTAATGTATATAATAGGTGGATGGGAAATTTTAATAGGATGTTTTATAGTTATGATTGGAGATAATAATAGCTCATAAGACCACATTTCTCATTTTATTACCTCTCTTATCCTTAAGTTAGTGCCAAGAAAAGTTTGACCAATGGTAGAAGCAGAGTTTCAGGGGAAGCTCCAGGCAGATAGGGCTCAGTTTGTCTGGTTCTCTCCTCGGTGACCAGCCCTTGCAGAGTTTGGCATCAGCAGGGATATATAAATATCTGCTGACTAATTGGCTTTGTAAGCAATAAGCTGGGACATAACTGTTAGCCTAAAGTTAGTTGTGACAAGTTTTTAAATTTTGTTTTAGTTTTTCTAAATAGAAAAATGTAAATATTTTAATTTAAATGGTATTTCTTTTCCAGAATCACATTAACAGATTAAACACAGTAGTAACTAAATCAGTACAACTTAATATATTGTGAAAGTATGCTTTCACATGTATCGATACTATCAATTTTTGAATCTTATGCTAGTCTATAAATTAATAAGAATAAGTTTACCAGAATGTGAATATTTTACTCTTCTTAATTTCAGTTTTCTCATCTGCAAAATGAGAGGTTTGAATTTCTAGAATTTTAGGAAATTAAAATAAAGCAAGGATAAATGGACACTGGCATCAGGATGAAATGAAAGCTAAACTTAGAAATTAGTGCCTTTAGAATGCCACCACTGTCCTAAAAATTATTGGATTTGAGGCACATCTCTGAGTTTTGTTAGCTAGGGCCCTTGACAACAAACATGTAAAATGTATAGCTGGGTCCATCATCTGTTCTACAAATCTAATAATGCTTAGCTCACCTCAAAGGGATATTGCGTAGGATTGCTAATTAACGTCAGTAATGAGTTTTAGAGCTACCAATGAATTCTGAATTATTTTTAATTGTTAGGAATAATTTGATTCATATGCCTTCTGACTCTCAGTGTTTATATATCCAACGTCCTCAGAATTTCAATTCTAGACTTATTGTTTTGTAGGCGAATCAGGTTAGGCTTTAAGGAAATTGAAGTCTCAACAACGCGTGTATCTCTGAGGTTCTGCCATCACTTATTATAGATGGTGAAGGGGCAGAGTACTGGTGCGGGCACTCGACTCTTGCCTTTGGTTTCACTTCTTCAGCTGTATCATGGGCAACATTCAGCCTCTTGGAGCTCCAGTTTCCTTATTCATAAAATAAGAGAAGTAGACAAGTCACTTAAAGTCTATGACCAAGCTTAGCTTGGCTTTCTTCTGGGCTTCTATCATTCAAGAGATTTAAAAAATCTCAGCTATAGGAAAGAAAACTACTGCACGATGTTTTTAGACTCTAATATTGTACCCTGTATTTATTAAATATTCAGTATATAGAAGTATATGTGAACTTATTAGGCCTGGTAATTTCTTTTTTTTAGGAATATAAAACATTTATTCAGAAATGGATAAGTAACACAATCTTCTCCATCTCTTAATGCCTCTTCCTTTTCTTTTGAACAAAAGAGACACAAATGGGAGAAGTAGGGATGCGGGAGGCAAAGAAGGACACAAGGATTGACCCACCACCTTCTCTTCCCTGTTTCCCATGATGACAACCTGTGAAGCAGGGAAGGCAAACAGGCTCCACCTGGCAATGTACTGTATGGCTAGCCAGAGGGGTGCATCCAGATGGCCAGGCGGTGGCAGCTGGCTCACCTGAGTTTCTTTTTCTATGCAATCCCAGTCTTCTTTAGTTGTTTTGGTTATGACATAGTAATATGGTTCATCTGCACTCCCAATGAACAACAGCAGCAAACAAAGCAAACGAAACCATTCTTCTCTCACTGGGAGGGCGCAGAAGGACGAGCAAGAGAATACAAGGTATCTCCAGTGATTTAAAAACAAGTACCAGCCTTGAATCTGCCAAGTACTCCTCCATGCTCATACAGTGCTGCTAGTTGGTTTGATACTTGGTTCTGTCCATAATTTACAACACGTTTGAACAACAGCAGCAAACAAAGCAAACGAAACCATTCTTCTCTCACTGGGAGGGCGCAGAAGGACGAGCAAGAGAATACAAGGTATCTCCAGTGGTTTAAAAACAAGTACCAGCCTTGAATCTGCCAAGTACTCCTCCATGCTCATACAGTGCTGCTAGTTGGTTTGATGCTTGATTCTGTCCATAATTTACAACGTGTTTGAGGGAGGAAATGCATGAATATTACTGCTCATCTAAATACAAGTACGTTTTGTGCCAGGCTGAGTGGAAAGAAATATGGGTTTGGTTTTTGTTTATTATGTGCCTACTCCTTTAGGGAAGGCAAGGTACTAAAAATTATGGGCTGGTAAATATTTTTCATTTGTTTCCAAGACTCCCATAAGTGACACAACACTTTAGGGCTCAAGAACATTTTCTCTTTGGATAATATGTCCCTTGCACCGAATTCCATTTGTCAATTCCGTTGAGGTCAAGAATTGTGATAAAAGTTGTTAGTATGGATCTCTTAAAACTGAGCACATTTAACAAAAAAGAAGGCTGGAATTTAGTCATGCAAAATAAAATTTTGAACGTCTGAAGAATGTTATGAAGAAATGTGTAAGCCTTTTAATTTATTTAAAATCTATTCTACCTACATCTGAAATGGATTTGCAGTGATTAAGTTACTAAGAATTTGAGCTGCAATTGAAATTCATTGTTATTTGCTGTGCTGGAGACGACTTGGTAATGGAAGTTTACAGGGCTAAAACTCATTATTTGGTAAGGACTTATAAGTTCTTTTATTGCTCCTTCATTTTCCCATACATTTCCATCAATAGTGGTGGTTCAGAAAATAAATGCAAGTGTTTTGAGACCTGCAGTTTTGACAAAGCAAATTCCAAAGCATTTGTATTGAATTTGTGTAAAATAAAGTACACACTTGTGAAAATATGGCCATGCTGGGTTACTTAAATTTTAAAAATTTAGTGAATATCTCTTAGAATTTTGATTTTATGAGGAAGCAGTGAAAAGGGGGCTGACATTATTTTCTGTGATCTTTTATTCCCATCTTATCATTTTAGAGATTAGGAAAATATAGAATGGTAGGAGAATTATTGTATTAATTCAAACATACACTTTAAAAAACATTGCAAAATCTTTGAAATCAGAATGCATCTTATGGTGTCTTAGGATTGCTGTCAACTAAGAGATACAGTTTTCACGACTTCCATATGAACAAACTTGGTTATAATTCCTAGTGAGGTAAAAACAAACAAACAAACAAAAAACAATTGCAGTCCTGAAGGCAACCATTAACAGATTGTTTATAGACCATTTGACAGAAGACCTGAATCCTAATTATTGTCTGAAAACTTCCATTCGACAACTTGGTAAGACGAAGAAAGTACCAGAAACAAAGCTTCCAGGATGGATGTCAGAGGATTGGCAGAAAATCCCATAGTAATGAACTCTTTGAGAGTGTTGTGTCACCAAGACTCTAAGCGGAAAATTTACTCAGAAAGGTGACCTCTGAATGGAAAGAAGTTTTAGAAATACCTTAACCAATTTATTTCTCTCATATTTTATTTCATATGTGTGTGTGTGTGTGTGTGTGTGTGTATCACAATAATATGTGATAAACATTTATACTTATAAGTATAAAGTAAATGTCCTAAGTAATGTGAAAACATTGGTCATAATTTAATTAGCCATTTTTTTTCTTAAAAGTATACAAAGTAATAATTCATAATGTTGTATTTTAAACAAAATATACTAGTTATATGTTGACTCAATGTTTACAACCAAAATAGTTGGGGCCACCAATGATAGAAAATTAATTCCATAACCCCAAAGAGCACCAAATCCTTAGGATATCTTAAATTCAGGACATTCTGCATTGTTGTTTCAAATAGCCTGGTAGACTTTTGAAAGGCTCTACTGTTTCAGGAGCTGCCTCTTTGACTATGAGAAAAAGTGAGACTTTGGACAACACAGATGTTTCCAATTTGAAGAATGAGGAAGGCTTGTGTGCCTGCATTTTATTCTGGTCCTTAAGGATCATGGGAATCTCTTTTCCAGCTTTTTCCCCGTGATCAACATATCCACAGCAGTAAGCTTTTATAACAGTACTTTATGCTAACCCCTGTTCAACCCTAATACACAGAAAAAATTTGTAGAATTTTCTTCTTAGCTTCTTCAGGGAATTTTGGGTAAAATGTTATAAAGGTTGATCATAATGTTAATCTTATAATAATGAAGTGTTTATCCTTCTGATTTACCTTACCCCATGGATGAGATAAAAATGTCCTATTTCTCTAGGGAATACATATCTTGTAAGTTAGGAAAAGTCAAAGAGATAAGCCACATGGAACTATAAGAAGGAATAAACACAGCTAAGGCATGTTTGTAAATTTAGATTTTTGTATAAATTCCAACAGATGCAAAGATCTGTGCTAGGGTGCTAGGACTTGCTATCTCAAAATAAAATTTTTAAATTAAGAAAAAGCTATTTCAAATCCTCCTACTAGCAATATTATTACAATGAAACATCCCAGCTTCAAAATGCCAGCAACAAAAGTATTTCCATCTCGGGCCAGTGGCCTACTTCTTTTCAATAGCATTCTGTATATTACAATTCTAAGCTGTAAAAGAAATGGGGCAGCCCCTGAAAGTGGTCACATTGGGATTTGACCTCTTCTCAGGGCAATCTATTGCAATTATACTCAAGTCCGATATTCAGGGGACGAGGTTCTAAAACACATACTAGACTTCAGAGACTGGAGGCGAATGTGGGGCTGCAGGACAAACGTGTATGCTATTGTTGCACAGTGAGAAAACAGCATTGGGAAGGTGATTTTTTTTCTTCCCTTCTCTCTCTCCATTCTTCTATTAAAAAAAAACAACAACAACATGCGAACATCGTCTATATACCAGTTACAGTCCTGGACACTTGGGATACATCAGTGAACAAAGCAAAATCTTCTCTCGTAGAAATTACATGCTGCGGGAGGAAGAGGTAGTAAATAACAAACAAATCGTACTGTGTATTAAAGGAGGTGAGTAGGAAGAAAAAGAATAGAGCAGAAAAGGCAGTTGGGGTGTGGGAGTGAGCTGGTGGGAGACTGTGACAAAGTTTGAAATAGGGCAGTCAAGCTGGGTCTTGTTGAAAGGTGAAAACTGCACAAAGACTAGAGGAAAGAGAGAGTTGGACGGGCAGATATGAATGGAAGAGCATTCCAGGCAGACAGCGGAGTCACTACATAGCCCTGAGGCTGACGCAGGCCTGCAGTGTTAGAAGGGCTGTAAGGAGGCAACCAGCTGTGGCTTGTGTGGGGGACAAAGGGCAGAGAAGGAAGAGGATCGGATCTGCTGAAACTATGCTCGGCACGGTGTGGTCTCCTTAGACTAACTCTCCAGGCACATACCTTCTTTCTGACCAAATACATCAGGGGCATCTCAGGCTTTGTGCCTGCCATTTCTCAATGTGGGATGCTCTGCTCCCAGATTATGGTGTGGCTCCTCCTTTTCTTCGCACAGGTTTAGACTTTAACGCCACCTCCGCAGAGAGGCCTGTTCTCATCACCCCCACCCACCCCCACATGGCTGCACTTTAGCTTATAAAATTATGACTGTTAACAAGAAGAAAAACCATGTATGGTGAAACGAACCAATGGCTTCCATTTAAGGTAATAGGCTCCCTGTAACGAGGGGCTTACTTTTCTTCTTTCCCACCAAGAGGAAGTTGTAAGCTGCACAGATGTCCCCTTTCCGCAATAGAGTAATGGTGGCCAAAACACTTAGGTCTTGTGTGGTTTCGCTAAGTCTGAGCTGAAAGATGCCATAGAGAACAGCCCATCTTACCCCTCTTGATTGAAACCATTGAAAGTTCTTTGTTTATTGATAGTTAATGTTTCTTCACTCATTTTCTAAAACAGAACTCTTATTTTCTCCACTGGCTATTGTCCCAGTGGTAGGTTTTGGGAGACACACATGGCCCAAGTTGCCCTAACTGGAGCTGTCACTGAAACTGTAATGCAAGAGACATCAGGGGTGGGAGGCCCCTCTTCTGTTGGGGTTGCTAAGTGTGTGTTGGGTTATGAGTGGCATTAGTTCTTGCCATATGGAAGAAACTTCTCTAAGAGGCAGTGAGACAAACTGATGTGGTGACATCATATGAAACCCTGACCCCATCGTACCTAAGCCTCTTGTACTTTTGGAATTTTTCGTTACAGGAGCCATCATTACACTGGTTTGAGTTGCGTTACTCTTGCGGGTATCATTCTAGTTTCTACTCTTGTTTTCGATAAAGAACAGAGCTTCCCATTACTCCCTAACCACTACGGGATTCAGAGACAATGTAGCGAGGCCCTTGGTAACAGCCTTTCTGTGATTTTCATGTGAAGACTTCTGAACTACTTCACACCGTTTACCACTGCTGACGGGAATTCTATTTGTTTCCATTTCTTATCCAGCAAATGGAAGTTCTTATTTTCTTCTCCAACTTACGTGTCCTTAGTTCCAGTTTAATGATTGTAAAGGTTCCCAAAAGACCTTGGAAAATGAAATTAGGCCCATATGCAAAATTTCAATGTCTATTAAGAAGGTCCTAGAAATCCAATTCCCTCACCATCTCTTGCTTTCCCTAAAATGATATTTTTCTACTTAAGGGGTAAATTTGTTCTACGTCTAAAAGCTGTTAATGAGTATTTAGAAGAAGTCAAGAGGAAAAATGAGTTTCTATAAGGAAGTGTCTCTTTGTTTATTTCCTGCTTTACAAATATCATCAATGCCACATTTATTACTCAAGAATGTATAGAAATAACCCAAAATAACAACATGAAAGCATCTTTTCTTTGTTGATAAAAATGAAAGGGTATTTGCAAACCCAAGTTCATTGTAGCATTATTTGTAACAGCCAAGAATATATTAACAGGTGAGTAGATAAAGATGTGGTATATGCATACAATATAATATTATTCAGTCTTTAAAAAGAAGGAAATCCTGTCATATGCTACAGCGTGGGTGAACCTTGAGGACACTATGCTCAAGAGAAATAAACCAGTCACAAAAAGACAAATACTGCACGATTTTACTTAAATGAAGTATCTATAGTAGTCAAATTCTTCGAAGCAGAGTAGAATGGTGGTTGTCAGGAGTTGAGGGAGGGGAACATGGGGAGCTGTTTAATGGGTACAGAGTTTCAGTTTTGCAAGATGTAAAAGTTCTAAAGATTTGTTGCAGAACAATGCACGCATAATTATTACTAATTTACCGTATACTTAAAATGGTTAAAAAAATTTTTTTAAAAAGGAAAAATGACATGAAACAAAACAAAAAGCAAAACGAAACAATACTGGACTACTTCCATGGTCTTCATGAAGCACCTGTGCCTGGGCGCTCAGAGTCACCAAGAGTAGGAAATCCCAGCTGAGGGGTGGAATGCTGAAGCAAGAAGGCCACTTGACTGTGTTTCTTGAACCTTATCTTTTTGTTTTATTGGCACACGGCCTCACGTATCTGTTTGTATCATCTCTGGTGGCTTTCAAACTATGGTGGTGGGAGTGAGTAGCTGTGACTGAGATCAAATGGCCTACAAAGCTGGCCTGACTGTCATAGGTTGAATTGTGTCCTTTTAAAAGTCGTATCTTGAAGTCCTAACCCCCAGTACCTTAGAATGTGACTATATTTAGAGATAGGGTCTTAAAGAGGTAATTAAGCTAAAATGAAGTAATTTAAATGGGCTCTAATTCCATATGACCGATGTCCTTATAAGAAGAGGAAATTCGGACAGAGATACATGGAGGGTAGACCATGTGAAGACACAGGGAGAAGATGGCCATCTATAAGCCAAGGAGAGAGGCATAAGAAGAAACCAACTCTGCCAGCACCTTGATCTTAGACCTCCAGCCTTCAGAACTGCGAGAAAATAAATTTCTGTTGTTTAAGTCAGTGCTATTTTGTTATGACAGCCCTAGCAAACTAGTACACCAATTCATAGAAAGTCATTTGATTTCCAGTGTTTTTCAATGCCAGCCTTGTAGTTAGTATTTCTTCACCCATTCTTAATAGAACTTCTGTTTACCGTTTGTTTTGTCTTTTGAGAAGCCATCATTATGTCTGACCTTAAAAAAGTATAACAAGGTAAAGGCTGGCTGCATCGTGGCCATCTCAATTGTTAAGAAGATGCTAACTAAGCAGCTTAATATTTTTAAATATGTACTTTAGCCTTGACCGAATGGTGCCTCCCACCCCAAATATATGTTAAAGTCTTAGTCCCTGTAATGTAAATGTGAGCTTATTTGGAGAAATGGTCTTCGTAGATTAATTAAGTTAAGGATCTTGAGATGAGATCATCCTGGATTATCTGGGTGGTCCCTATATCCAATGACAACTACCCTTATGAGAGACACAAAGAGGAAATACTCAGGAAAAGAGTCAATGTGAACACAGAGTCAGAGATTTAGAGTGATGTGGCCCTAAGCCAAGAATACCTGGAGTCAACAGAAGCTGCAAAAGGCAGAAAAAGAATTCACTTGAAATTATTGGAGAGAGTGCAACTCTGTCAACACCTTGATCTTGGATTTCTGGCCTCCAGGACTGTGAGAAAATACATTCCTGTTGTTTTAAGGCATTTGTTATGGAAGTCCTAAAAAACTAATTCAACCCTTGATGATATCCAAGATACGCACTCAAACGCAGTACATACTGCATTTCTTATGATCTGGGTTAAACAGGAGGCAATGTTACAGCTAAGGGTTTGATTTGTTCTTAAAACGATCTCTTCTTTTTCTGAATTTTTATTGCATGGATGATAAGGTTTTATTTTATCTATATGCTTTGCGGTTTCCAAAGGGTTTTCAATAACATGGTCTTTCACTTGAGAGAGTGACACACATAGTCTCTAAGAGGTAGATAGGGAAAGCATGGTTATCCCCAATCCACTGATGGAAGAACTGAAGCTTGGGTTAATAATTTGTCCAAATGATTCAGATGCAGACTTACTGATTTCCAACGGATATCCTTTCCACTTGTACGTGGTGCCTGTAGTCCAGCGTTCATGATGAAAGTGACTGGCCAAGGACCTTCAGAGAAACAGGGTTTGGACTTCAGTGCTACCTACTCAGTTTCCTCAACTAATCTCAAATACAGTGTTATATTTCCCATTCACTAAGATGGGATCTCTTTCGTTTTGGAAAAGCAAACGTAAATTCAAATATTTTTATAATGTAAAATTTCAGACCCACAGCCCATTAAGCTGAATGTTTGTCTCTGTGAGGCAAAGTGAAACCTCAGGAATAAGAATGGTTCACCTCCATGGCACGGATCTCAAAAGTTGAGGCAAGCAGGGACTGTTTCACCTCTAGTTTTCCTTCATTGTTGTTATAAGTTTAGCAAAAAAAAAAAAAAATTGATATGAAAGTTTTATATCCATTTTTATTTCAAACACAATAATAAATATTTTCGAGTGTTTGGTTTTTTTGCATATATTTTCTCATTTAGCTTTCCGAATCACTCCACAGGTAAGCACTGATATTCTTTTTCATGAAAAAAATTGAGGCTTAAAGAATTCAAGCCACTTGTCCAGATCACAGAGCTTGTGAGTGTTGGAGCCAGGATCCAAAGCCCAGGTCATTTGATTCCAGAGCCTCAGGTAATAAACATGCTCTACGCGGCAGCACCTAAGTGCCACTGACCCATCCTTAGCAGTCATGGCTATTATCAGACCTGTGTGGACTTGGTGACTCCCTTTGGCTGACCGTTTGTCACAAAGCAAAGCAGCTGTGTTTTGGCAGCTTTGGGCTGCTAGGCTACTGGGTTCCTGACGCAACATTGACTAAGTGTCATATTTTTGTATCTGATTTCACTGCTTTTCACAAGGCTATTAGTGTGCAGTAATAAGAAAGTATAAACACAGCTCTGACTTTTGGGAAGTAAATATCAGCTAGAATAAGCATTTGGTATCCCTCAAGGCTTTTACATCTACTGAAATGTCAGGTGCAATGAGATTCTGGGCAAAGGACAGAAAAACAAGACTCTGAATTTTATAAAAGTTTCCTGAATGCTCAGTGCCTTTAATGAGTGTGCTGTGGCGAATGTCTTTTGCACAGTTATGAGTTTCTCTCCTTTGGTGGACAAAGAGTGGAGATTTAACTTACCTGTCAATTCAAGTAAGTATTTAAACTCCAAGCACAGCTCACTGACCCATTTCCCCATTATTACACCTGGAACATAGAATTGACCAAGTCACACTCAGTCTGAGGGAGGAAGCAGTTGAAGAAAGAACACACTTGTAATTCAATGAATTTAGCTCTTCTGGGGCTCTTGGTAGAGGAAACTTTTCACATCTGAGTTGCTAGAAGAAAAATGGTTTAGATTATATTGATGTTTAATATCAATATAAGTCCTTCAGGAGAATGTGCAACTTTAACTGGAACATACAGTAGTGTTAATGAAAGCATTCCTGGCATTCCACCCAGAACTTTCCATCCATAGCACCTCTGGATTTGCACCAAAACCATTTGCACTAGGGCCACCTCATATTTTCCTATCAGAATCTTAGGACTTCCTGCATGAACATCGTATATACTTTTTGGATAGTATCATAAGACGAATTTTTCCCATGTCTACCAGGATCTCCTGTGTAAATACTACAGATGGCCAAAAATTACTGATAACATTTATAGCCCATTTGAGTGAAGTGGTTATACTTACTCCTTAAAATATTTTCCCATCATTTTTATGTCTCTAGACTTGATGGCAACTATTCCCAAAGCTGATATAAAAAATTACAGAGTTTTACCAAAACAACAACAACGAAACAACAATAACCTACAGTATAGATCTTGGCGTGAGAGAGGCAAACATCGTAAGAATGGCTACAATTCAACATGCTCATTTAAATATCTTTCTTACTGTTCGTGTTAAAACTATTGTCAGATTTGCTCCCTACAAAACTTTCTTTTGAGTATTTTTATTAGCTATTTTCATTCTTCAAAAAACATAAAGACAGACCCTTAAGCTACCATACTTTAAGACATTTTTGATTAATTTATTATCTCTCAAAAGTTAACTCTTCTTTAATAGGAACTTAAAAGGCCATGTTGGGAGCTCATAAAACTCTAAGAAGGACTATTAATTATAAGAGCCTGGGAAAATTTATAGTAGTTTTGAGAAATGCTAGGTAGCAGAAAAAAAATTACTCTTAAATTCATGTTCCCCTCTTTCTGACCTCCAGAAAAATTTTGCAAGATTTATGATTTTGTGTTTGGCTGGGTGATATGTTCTGCAGATAACAATTCAGATAAGGCATTCGGGATGCAGGAACTCTGCAGTTCTAGGACTCTGCTTATGGAGGACAAGGCAGTGACCCTTTGGAGTGAGCAAAATCAGTGCTGTCATCATGTCCTTGAGACTCAGGTTGCATCGAAGTCAGTGAAGCCCCTAGACCTCACTCTGACGTTCAGAGTGCCTTGTTTCCGGGCAACGCGAGGCTGTTATTTCTGTCTTGGTCTTAACTTTTGGTTGTGGTCACTGATTGGAATCACCTTCCTTATACATCAGGCTGAATGGAGGTTTATGGAGACTTCCTTTGCCCGAGAGTGTTGATGAGACTCTACCTTCTTGAGTGATTATCTTGACTGATGTTATATGCTCCTTTTCTTCCGTGGCTGCTCACCCTCAGGGCCTTTCTCTGAGTTAGGCAAAAAAAAAAAAAAAGGCAAAGAACACTATCCCCAGAAGGCCATGGTAAAAAGTGCGAATGCTATCTAGGAGCAAAGGGAAGATCAGGAGAATCTGTTTTTATCTCATAAACCCTACTGAGATGATCATTTTGCTGTGACTTGTGTAGGCACAGAGGTGCAGTGCAGTAGTAGAGTCAGTGATGGGGCAGAAAGGGAAGAGGCGAGCAGAGACCAGCCTTTGGAGACCTTCTGGCCACCTGTGAAGACTGACCCCGAGGAAGGGTGCTTCCTGGTGATATTTTCAGTGGGGAGGCAACAGGCTTATTGGTCAGGTGCTTGAGGGATGGCAGGTGTGATGATAGACTATCCCAAAGGAAAGATAAAGGTAGAATAAAAAATCTCCTTCATCTACTCCGCCATTATGTCTGGAAATAATCTTACAAATAGGATTACTGGATTATAAAGTCTTTGAGCCTCTAGCCAGCACTCATTTTAAACATATTTTCCAATTTTTATTTGAGAGCATTTGTGTACTAGGCCAACAATTCATAGCAGCTCTGTTACTTATAATAGTCCATTTTAAGTCTTGGTTGCTCTGCTAAGCGAATCATCTTTTAATGTTGGCTTATGAAGAATAAATACTGGAATCTACTGTGTAAGCTCAATAGAGCTTCAGTTTAGCATAGACTTCATATTTCTGAAACAACTGTGGTTCCCCCAGCTCCACTGATTATGTAAGTTAAGTTTTTGGATATAGGAAGATTACCTGTGATAATGAATTATTTACCCACAATCCTTCAAAAGGTTTTATATTCACTGTCTTAGGCATATCTGTCCTTGAACCATATAATAAAAAATAATAAAAGTAATTGAGCTTGTCTAGCTAGCATGTTGTTGATTAGGGGAATATTAGCTAGAAAAATGCTGATGTCTGGAAGACTGCTGGTCGAGGGTGAAGATGATGAGTTGCACTTTGACTTAAGTTCTAGTCAATGGGCTCAGGAGATGTAGGACTGGAACTCGGAGAGAGTCCAGGGATGGACAGAGAAAGCTGAGTCATCATCCTGAGGGTGTGTGCTATTTGCCTTAATAATCGCTTAAACAAAATAGAAGTTATATCTCATGTCATAAAGAGCTGGTGGTTGGTAGTAGGCCTATTATGGTGGCTCCACAAAGCAGTGACCCAGAGTCCTTCTAGCTCATGACTCCTTATCACTAAGGCACGGCCCTCTTTGCCTTAAGATCTAAGATGGCTGCTAGCACTCTAGCCATCATGTCTGAGTTCCTGGGAGCAGGAAAGGCACACATATTCACTTTAAGGAGATTTCTAGGGAGTTTCACAACATTTCATCTCACCTCTAATTACCTCAAACTTAGTCACTTGAGAGCTTGCAAAGTAGGCTGGCAAATGCAGTGCTTTGGCTGGGGAGAAAGCGGATATTGGGAGGCATTTATCAGTGTATCCGTGTCCGCCATAAGGAGTCCTGAAGAAAAGCAGAGAGGGAGATGAGCACAGACTAAGATGGAGAAGAAGGTTTTCTGGAGAAGGAGGTGTTCATTGTGTAGCAAAGTAGGGAGAATAATCAGGAGAATGGAAGCCAAGAGAAAGTCACTGGGTTTCACATTATTGGATAATTTCATACTTTAGCTGTACTAAAGTATAAAGTTTGAATTCTTTGGGGTCTTGTTGAAGCAGCAAACAAAGCATGAACTCACTTGACTCCTAGAGCTTACTGTTTGTTTAGGTGGACAGGAAACCAACCAACAGACAAACAAAGATCTAATATAGTCCTTCACATACAAGTAAAGCAGGAAGAGAGAATTAGTGCTGTGCTAGCTTGCAGAGAGGGGTCTGGAAAGCTCTCTAAGAAGAGATGATATTCAAACAGAGGCCTGAAGGAAGTAAAGGATAGAATCAAGCAAATACTTAGCAGTTGAATATTATGGGCAGGGGACAGCAAAGGCAACGGCACCACGGCGCAGTGTGCTTGCAATATTACAGGAGACAGAGGAGGTCATGTGACCAAAAAGGAGTGAATGTTGGGAGGAGCTTTAGGAAATAAGTCAAAGGAATATCCAAGTGCTGGATCCTAAAAAGCTGTTTGGAGCATAATAAAATTTTATTCTAAGAATAATGAGTATCCATTAGAAAGTTGAGTGTAGGAGTGTGACCTTTTATAACCTACATTTTAAAAATGACTCTTTGACTGCTGCATCGAGTATGAGCAAAAGTGAGGCAGAGAGACCAGTTAGGCGTTTGCTACTGCCAAGATCCAGGTGAGTGATAATGGCACCTTAGGTTTGGGTTGTCAGGTGGTGATGGAAGAAAGTGGTTGAGTCCAGAAGATATTTTGAAGGTAGGTGAGCAATGTTTGCTGAAGGATTTTATGTGGGGTATAAAAGAAAGAGAGAAGTCGAGGATGTTTCCAAAGTTTTTTTTTTTTGTCTTAGGAAAAGGGAGGATGGAGTTGTTAACTTACTGAGATGAGAGGTTAGTGAGCTAATATGGGGAAGGGTAGCATGGCTCATGGTAGAGGCACATATGCAATGAGATCTTTAAACAAGAGTAAAAGATCAAGAGTCTTGTATTTGAGATAGTGATTTTTTTTATACCAGAAACTATACTTATAATAATTTATGCAGTTAAACATTGACTTATGCTCTGAGTTTTCTTGTAGCCAGGCAAGTAAGCAAACAAAACAAAATACATGTAAAATTATATAACTTTTGTCTGATCAACAGAGCATACCAGTTTTCTAGGCAAGTCAAAAAATTTTAGCACATTATTCGAAGAGAAATCGATTTCGTAATTTTGTTTACAATTAACAACTTAATTGGAAATTTCTTAAATGATAATTTTACACAAATTTGGAATACATTTTTCTTATGTGTTTTCATATTTTCCTTTGACCATTTCATATTCCAAATCTACTTACAAACAGAAGATATTATGTTAATTTTTGTTTGGGGAAGACATTTATATGGGGTGTAAAAATCATGTAATAGTTTTTGCTGCTCAACTTATACTGGGCAATAACTGAATGACTCAGAGGAGGAATAAATGATTGACATGTCCTATACCAAGCTGTGGTATGGTCACACAATGGAATAATATACAGCAGCAAAAATCAATCTACAGATACTCATGACAACACAGATGCGAAACGTAATATTCAGCGAAAGAAGCCATACATATATGAACACTTTCTACATGATTTTATTTGAACTTCAATAAACAGGCAAGAGAAATCTAAGGGGTCAAAAGTCAGGTGCATAGTTACCATTGAGAAGGAGGAAGGAGCAGTGTTGAATATTTACACAGACACAGTTGCTCGACGAACACACAGAAATCATTTCGGCTTTTATAAATACGTTCTCATTCAATCTTTCTAAAAATGCATGGCCATCTTGTTCTAGTTTTAATTTCCCCACTTTTGGTAGAGACATAAGTAAAAGAAATATTCACTTTCATGTTGGCTACCAGAAAAACGACAGTGCTCACCAAAGAATTCTTTGGTGAGCACTGGGAAGAACCAAGGAGCCACGCCCACAGTAAGAAGCTTCGGCTCATGGACGTCATGTATGAATGTGGGCCTGGCTTTGCCAGAACTTTCCATTTAAAAAAAATGCTAAAGGTCTTGGCATTCATGATTTTTTAAATGTTGGCAATTAATTCAAATTATTAGGGGGAAAATAAAACCTTGGGGACGAAACCATCTAAGGCTGCCAGTTGGAAACCAAAGTTATATATAATTTTCATTTTATTAAAACCTTGACATGTTTATCTCAAATAATTATTTTTTCCACTTTTTAAAGTCATTTCTTTGGGACTATGCAGCACTTGGTTAATTTATTCTTGTAAAAAAAATGCTTCATACATAAACATAATAACATTGCATTTCTTCAGGTTATATCTTATATGCAGATATCTTAATGATCTATGTTGGCCTCAGTTTCCCTCTGGTTAGAGTTAGGGTGTCTGACTCTACTCTCGGGGGCACTGGGTGCGTAAAGACTGCTGGGAGAAGAACATGGACGGGTCAACCATGGGCTTGGCCAGTGAAAGTTCTCTATGAGTTAACAGCATCTTGTTCTGATATCATTTCCCAAAGGCAGGACATTTCACACAGTCTCCTGCTGCTCGGTGGAATCTGGGATGTCGGTTTTCTTGAAGGAATGCCTTGTTATGTAAGGGGAACCACAGGGAAGCAGAGACAGAAAGTGTTCTTCACAGGAGATTACTTTGAGGACCCAAAGCTGGTCTCTAAATGGGTCATGATTTAACTTGAGTTCATCTGTGATGCTTTGTCAGGACCAGAGTTTTGGGGACATTCAGAGACTCCATTATTTCTGCCTGTTTGAGCCTGGACTCTCACCCCCCATGAGCCTGCTGGGCCAGACACCTTCCTGGCACCCTGTTCCTTCTCTCACCCAGTCTTCTTCCAGTTTCCTCTCAGTTAATGGCATCACTTTCTACCCAACTCCACCGACAAGCCTAAAACCCAGAAGCCACTGACATCCCCTGCCATGGCTCCTGTAGCCAACCCGCCTCAAGTCCTAGGAATCTGACCCCAACTAGCTCTTGAGTCTCTCATACCCACTCTCACCGCCATATGCAGGTGACCATACGTCTTGTCAAAAAGTTTTCCATGTCCACACTGGCCTGGCTCATGCTTCTGTAACAAAATGCTATAAATTAGGTGGCTTAAAAAACAGACATTTATTTCTCACAGTTCTGGAGGCTGGGAAGTCAGGGTCCAAGGTGCCTTCTCGTGGTGTCCCCACATGGTGGAGAACGAGCTCTGGTGTCTCTTCCTCTGCTTAGAAGGGCACAAACCCCGTCATGGGGGCTCTATCCATATGATCTCATCCAAACCCGAGTACCTCCCAAAGGCCCCACCTCCAAATACATTGGGGGTTAGAACTTCATCAGATGAATTTGAGGCCGACACAAACATTCAGTTCATAACAGTCATCTTTAAAAAAGCAAATTTGATTATATCACTTGCTTTCTACCTCACGACTCAACACAACCCATGGCCAGGCCCCTCTCCGGCCTCGATCCTCTCTTATGTACTGTGCTCTAACATCACTGTCTTTCTCTCCGTTTTTTTAAGTTTCACGTTCCCTGTCACCACGAGGGTTTCCCTGCTCTTTCTCCATCCCTCTGCTGAGTAAACTTTTGCTAATTCTTCACAACTCAACTCAAAAGTGTCTTTCCAGGGAAGGCTTCGTCACTCCCAAACCAGGCCTTGTCTCCCAATAATAATAATAATAATAATAATAATAATAATAATAATAATTGTTGATAATGATGATACTATTAATAATGACTAAAATTGATTGACTATCGACCGGGGCCAGGCTCTCTTCTAAACATTTTTCTATTTAATCTTCACTACGACACTTAGAGGTCTATTATTGTGCTCTGATGTTACAGATGAGGAAACTACAGCAAAATGGGTAACTTGCCTGGGAAACATAGTAAGTTTGTTTTCACACTCTTATTGCATCACAAAGTTTTTTCTTGGTAATGTCCATTAGGATTTATCATAACGTATGATTTTGTAAAAAAAAATTAAAATAATGTCTGCTGTTGCACTGGAGCTTATGGATGAAAAGGCAGAGAATTTTTGGCAGGTGTGTTTGTTGACCAATAAATTGCAAGTAGTTAGTACCCTGCCTGGAGTATAGCAGGTCCTCAAAAATTTTCACTCAAATGGTTATTCAAAATATCACACAAGAGGAACAAGACCTCTGTTGTTTCTAAAGGAATTCCTCATATAAAAGGACAGAGAATAAATAGTACAGAGGTATATTATGAAGTATTTCTGAAGAACTGCATTCTTTCATCTTATTCATTAAAAAATGTTAAGGGTTTTTCAGGGCCAGGGGGCAAGTGCAGAGGGCAACATAAGTTATCCCCAAGAAGTCAGAGGTCTTTGCTCCCAGCCTTAGTGAGAACATCCTGGAAATGAATCCTGATTGGCTGGGTTTGGGTCATGTGCCCACCCCTGAACTAATCGCTTTATCCCAGGGGATGGGAGTGCCTTGATTAGCTAAGCCTGGTTAGGCTCACCCTTGGAAGTGGGCTGATAGCAGAAGCATTGGAGGCAATCAAAACCAAGAGCTTCCACATAATCTCTTAGGCAATATTGGCTTTGGAGTAATGAAGTTGGGCGCGTGCTATCTTAGTGGAGAATGCTGCCTAAAATCACCTTTCTGTTCATCATTTGGTTTCTTATGTAGCTCTGCCTGGTGCAAAATAATACATTTGTGGTGATTTATCCAACAGTCATATTTCTTAGTGTAAATTAATAAATTGGCATCCTGGTTTACACACTAGCCCTGTGATCTGTCCTTAGGGACAGATTCCCTTCTCAGAGTGCTAATAATTCAGAATTATTAGCCTGCGAACCCTACATGAATCATGAATTGAGATACTACCTTGTGTGTGTGTGTGTGTGTGTGTGTGTGTGTGTGTGTGGAGCGGGAGGGGGGTCCCCGTCCAGAAGGCCAGAGAGCTATACCTTATGGGCATCATGACTTCACCTCACTGTTTCTGTTCAACCTTCCATACATCGCAAATATAAGAAAGGAATTAAATACAAATTAGAGATGTGTCCCAAACAGTCAGGTTCAGATGTCATCCAGGGCTGATCTTAGAATTTTGAAAATTTTCCTCTAGGCACTTTTTTCTTCGTCTGTCCACCCTTTGTCCTTTTGTGTACATAACTCCTCAAGCAGGTGTGGCCCATGTCTCTCTTATGCATTGCTGTATCCTCCGTCCTGAGCCTAGAGGCTGCATATAAAAAGATGCTCAGTCAATATTCGTCGAATGAACAAAGAAATGAATGAATCAACTAATAACTCCTGACATCTTCCATTCTGCTTTTCCTTCTGCCCTCCCTTCTACCCAAGCAGTAGTAATTAAAACATTCTGGATTTCCTAGATTCTAGAGGTACATTTCCTCCACATTTTTTGTGATGTCTTGCGGTGGATGGTGTCTTGGAATGGAAACACATTTGAATGAGAACACAGGTTATTCCACATCCTTCAGAGAACCCTTTATTCCTTCTAAATGTTTGCATTACCTGGCTTACTTGAAGACCTCTTTGTTGTCAGGCTCCTCTTTTGGAAGCAAAGAATTCATTAAAACTGGATGAAGAGCATATAGCTTCCTGTTGCTGAACCATCAGCCCTGGCAAAAATAGGGGCGAAGGTAAACGGGAGCTTTCAAG
Source organism: Pteropus alecto (assembly GCF_000325575.1). Classification (NCBI taxonomy): domain Eukaryota; kingdom Metazoa; phylum Chordata; class Mammalia; order Chiroptera; family Pteropodidae; genus Pteropus; species Pteropus alecto. The sequence goes on along the minus strand of NW_006431920.1, from coordinate 7,035,216 downwards.
AAAGCACGTTCTCAGTGGCTGAACTGACGATGTTCAGATGCCCTGCTGAAGCCTCAAGCAGGTTGTCAGTTCACACGAATGAGTTGGAAAATACCTT
>NW_006431920.1:6986002-7035054 GCF_000325575.1 Pteropus alecto | reverse complement strand
CGTATTCTTGACAAAAAGAGGGAAAATAACAAGAACATTCTTTAAAGAGCTCCACAAATGGTTTTGACGATGCGCTGACACCTGAAATAGGGAAGAAATCATTCCTTTAAAATGTCCAATCAGCTTCCCTCAATTTTGAACAAAATCAGCAACAAAGCAAAACCAGTTTCCAGCTGTTATTGAAGAACAAACTCCAAAGCTGAGCACCAGTGAGTTTCTTCAAGGGCTCCACAAACACTTGATTTGAATTCTTTTTTTACATAGGTTTTAAATTCTTCTACAGATTGCAATCTTTACACAGCCAAATGTACTATATCTTAAAGATAAACTCACGGAGGCCATCAATCAAGAATTTTCTTGTTCTGATGGGTTTGTATTTTTCTGAGTAGGAGTAAGTATAACGCTCCTCCTGGCCACTCAGTGCCTGAGCTTTCAAGGCAAATAGTGAAATGAACTTTAATATTTACAACTACTTGTCTGTCTTAAATCGAGATTTCCTTTACACTGTATTGCCAAGAGAAAATGTATTAACTAATTTTCAGCTTAAACTGCAAGGATTCTTTCACTGCCATCTATGAGCCTGGGTTTATCTTTAAAGAAAAGCAAATTACATTTTCATTAAATGGCTTTATAAGCAAATGCTATAAACTTGAAACAGTAACATGAATTTATCCTAATATGAAAACTCTTTATTTTCAATACCTGAATAAGAAGTTTTTAAAAAGAGTTCTATAGCTAAAAGATATTTTTGAAGACCACTAGATTATATTATCTCTAGATTTGTCAAGTTCTGAAATTATATGATTCTATGATATGTTTAAAATCATGAAATGAGTGAGTGATTCTGTAGTTAAGCTGGTAGTTATCAATAATTATACCTTTTAGCTAGAATATTTTTGGTTTGTGTTTTAGCTACCTGCCATTGTGTTATAAGCTATCCCCAAGCTCAAGGGCTATTATTTTTTATGATTCTGGGTGGTCCTTCTGTGAAACTAACTTGAGCTCACTCATGTAGCTGCTTCCAGCTGGTAGAACTTCCGACAACTGAGCTCAGCTGAACTCCTCTTGCTACATGGTCTTTCTTCCCAGGCTTCTTTATGGTGTGGCAGTCTCAAAGTGGTGTTCCAAAGGAAGCCTCGATGCACAAGCCTTTATCAAGCCTCTGCTTGTTCTCTATTTGCTGATGTTCTGTTGTCCAAAGCAAGACCCATGGCCAAGTCCAGAGTCAATATGGAAGGAGATACACAAAGGCATGGATATAGAAAGGTGTGATTCATTGGGTCCTGTTGCTGTAATAATTTATCGAAGTTTCCAATCAATAGGATTATAAAAGACTCTGCTAAACTTTACACAATTTGAAAACAGGGTTTCTAGACTAAAAGGCGGGAGGGAGGCCATTATGATAATGGTTCCAATGAAAACAATTTCTTATGTTCACAGTCTTTGCAATGTGATGCTGCCATTCTTCCCACTGAGAATTAGATACTGTTTCTCTGCCTTGAATTTTGGCTGGCCTTGTAAATGGTTTTGACCGATGGGATGTAGCTGACATGGTGCTGTGAGAGATCCAGAGCCTAAGACTTAAGATGCCTTGAAACTGCTGCCTTTGCTTTCTTGGGACTTAGAGACTATATAAAGAAAGATGAGCTAAAATATTGAATGATGAGAGGTTATTCGAGGGGAGATGTGTCAGCCTTCCAGCCACCCCCATCAAGGTGAGACCATCACAGTCTCCTGAGTTCCAGTGGGCGCACTACACTAATATAACCACAAGAAGAAGCTGTGTGAGATCACCCAGCTATCCCAAAGATTTATGAGAAATTATGTTGGAATGGGTTGTTTCACAGTGATATATAACTGATACGGAGAGTAAATATTAATTCTTATTTATACCTCATATGAACCCTATTAATTATATTATTAATTTTGTTATTAATTTTCCTTTTTCACAAAGAAAGCAACTGAGATCCAGTAAGGTTGGATTTCTTGTTGACGACCATAGAGCTAAATAATCGAGAAGATACAGTTTTGCTGACATAGAAACTCATAGTCTTATTACATATTTCATATAATTTTGGAAGATTTAAAATTCATTTTTTCTTTCTGAGTAAAGATCCATTATTTTAATCTCAAAGTTTAACTTACTTTTTTTTAGTGCGTGTGTGGAGAGGGCAGGGAGTGGATAAAGCTGGCCTGAAATCTGATTTTTGGCATTATCTCCTTTAGCTGAATGCTTTCACTTTCTTAGACTGATTTTTTTCGGGTGCTAGATTTCTAGAAAATCCTACAGTCTTCGGAAATGAAAAGAGAAGGTTGAATTCAGCCCTGAGAAATAACGGATCAATCAGAATGGTGTGGTTAAGCTGGTCATACCAATAGAAGAGTTATGAAAGTTTTGCTTAAAAAAAAGCAAGAAAGTTCAGTACCTAGGATATTCTACCCTAGAATATTTCTACCTTATGTTTCTTCTGTGTTTTATTTTGATGGCATGCCGGTGTGTCTTTTTTTGTTGTTGTTGTTGTTGTTTTTTTTTTTTTTTGAGTTTTTAGAGTTGATACGGGACAGAGACATGTCATAGGAGACATGTCAATCCCATGACAGAAATGTGAATACCTCTATTTGTAAAATATTGTTTTCCAATGATTCAGCTGTTACAGCAATGCAAAAAGTATTTTAAAGTCTCTGAATAATGTGGAAAGTGTGAATAAGGACGAAGGTGTCCTGGTGACAAGGCTATCGCGAGATTAGGGAGTCACGTTTAACGGACCCAGGATGGCACATTCACTGATTCTCATTCATTAAACTCACTTTCCTCTTAAGGACCACACTCTGAGAGAATCCAAATTATATGCTGAGTGAGAGTAAATACTGCCTTTATTAGTGAAATTTTTTTCTGCGAACACTTTGGGAGCACATTTTTTTTTTTGTAACCACATAAGACAGCCAAAATAACCGTGTCTGAATGTTGCTAAGAGAAAGCGAGTTTAAGAAAGTTGTGTAACTTTGAGCGAGAGGAATTAATTTCTGTCTTTGGTGAAAGATGAATCAGAAAGCAGCTCTGGATAACTAACAAGAGCCAAAGAAGAAGGAGCCTTGCGTGTGGCTCCCCGACATCCCCTGCACAGGAGACACAGTAGGCAGAGGTCGGGGGAAGAGAAATGACCAATCCTGGAAAGGACAATGCCTATTAACTTTCAAAAATTAGCATCTATGAAAATGCTTATTTTTCCTTTTTTTTTTTTTTAAATCTACCTCGCTAACTATTTAAGGGTCTGATATAACTCAAAAGAAGTTTACAGTGTTAGAAACAAAAGGCTCTTGAAAGCACGTTGTCCCAGTTGAGTACAGAGAACTAGCCATAAAGTGCTGACAGTTCTTTATGGATGTATCTGTGTCCATAACATTAACAGATTGAAGCAATGTTTTAGCTTGAAGTAAAATGAAATGACTTGGTAGATTAATCAAATATCTCTGATTTATAAGGGGTCCAACCATCCCTGGGGAAAATGGTGTTTAGTAGAACTTCTCTCAGAGAGAGTAGTTTGCATATTAGGTTTGGGAGTTGAGACTTTGCAGAGGGTTGGGTACAGTTAACTGCACTGCACTGGTTTATGCAAATTTGGGGCTGGGCTGGAATTGTTCTGGATAGTGGAAGAGGGTGGAAAGATCAGGGCTGTCTCCTGTGATTCTCCTTCTCTGTCCTTACCTGAGACATCATCCAATATCCTTCTCTATATGCTAAACATATATTTTAAATATTTCAGTTAAACTTCCAAGGATACACATATGTCCAGCTATAAGCTGAAGATTGATAAATAAACCCAGGCCCAATTTATATGATGATCTCTGACAAATATTTCTAAGTCAGGGGACATAACCCACTATATTTATAAAGTGCCAAAAGGCAAAACAAAATTGAAAAATATTAAACATCTAAATAAAATTGTTTTTATATTAAAAACATTTGAATAGTTGAAAATATTAAGGTTTTTAACTAAATGTTTTAATTTCACTCCTGAGGCTTGCTATCTATCACACATAATCCAACATGTATCTGTGGATCAGTTTTTTCTCACTCCTTTTTAGCCTTCAATCAATTGTATTTCTTGACTCCAGCTCTCTGCATTCCTGACCTTCAGTGCCTAACTCCCTACACCTGTTAGACTGGCCAGTTTTCACTTTATATTTGCAAAACTATTGATCATTGCCATTTTAAGATCAGACAATTACTATATTTGAGTGGTGTTTTCAGTGATTTTGGTTGGCATTAATGATGATATCAGAAAGTAAAATCAGTATGGAGTTGAATGTGAAGCAGATTAATACTTTTTCTAAGAGTAAACAGACTTGAGAAAGCAGGCAGAAACCTTAAAGGCAAATAAAAAGATGTTTTACTACATACAAATAAAGTAAAACAAAAACAATAAACAAAATAGAAAGGTAAACAACAAATTGGGAAAAACATTTGCAAGATGACCAAAAGTCACTCAGATTTAAAAAAACGCTCGCAAATCAAAATCCAGAAGGTGAACTTTCCAATAGTAAAACAGTCAAATTCAAAAACAGGTGGAATATAATCTTATTTTATGTATTAAAATACATAAATATGTGTACTATGATACATACAAAAAAGCTCAAATAGAATTTTGGATGATTTTGATGTTCTTTTTCATATTTGTGTTTTCTAAATTCTATACAACGAGCATACATTCCTTCTGTAATTTACCTTGTATTCTTGAAAAAATGCTATTTTAAAAAACAAAACGAAAAAATATGCAGCTAAAATGACTTAGAGGCCAGCAGAAACTGATGCTGTTATTGACATCTTAAGACTTTTGAATTGCATACACACTTAACTCTTGTGCTAAATGGTTCTCAATGAATATTTCTTTGGAGATGGACTACTTTGGTCTGTAGGGATACAGTTGAGGAAATTTGGGAAGTTTTGATTCCAATTCTGCCATTAACTAACTTTGTGATTATTTCAGTGCCTTGGAACTGTCCTGTCGTCTGCAAAATGAGAGACTCAGTCTAAGGATTTTTCACGCTCCAGCTAGTTTTTTTAAAAGCTTCTTACATTTATTTTATAATGAGATAGATTTTCAAAAGAAATCTCAAGAAACTTATAATAAAGAACATGAGGATTTTGTGTCTGCTTGTAGTCTATGTGGTACAATGAAGGAGGCCACAGAAAATTCTCAACATTTTTGGGTTGAAAAGCTCTTAAGGAATCTTTCAATGCTGCTCCTACTCCTACATAGGATGTTGCCCTCTTTTTTAAAAAAAAATTTTTTCTTATATTTTGTTACATAAGTAATACGTTTTACTTTGGAAAAATTAGAAGAGTCAGATAATTTTAAAAAAGACTCAGCTGTAATTCTAGCACACAGAACTAACCATGGTTAATTGTAGTGTACATATTATCACATGCATTTATAAAAATCTTATCGAGGAATCGATCATGTTTTAAATCATCTTGCTATTAAATAACTAATTCTCAACACTTTCCATGCAGTGACTATGTAGCTCCACAGTGATTTTTAATGGAACTTACGGTTTATGTCATTGTTCGCCTTTAATGAACATTTAAATGGCTTTCCATTTTTCACTATGTTTGTTTTTTCACTATTATAAATCGCATTATGATAAACAACTTGTATATACATCTTTGTACATTTGTGTGGTCCCTTCCTTAGGATCCATTCCCAAAAGTGGAATTTTAAGTTAAATGAAATGTGGCATTTATTCGTATGCCCAAATTGCCCATCGTGAAGATCATACCGATTCATACTCAATCATGGTCCTTAGTATCCTTTTAAATCTTTGCCAGTAGGATAAGAAATGGTGTCTCGATATTCTCTTAATATGTGCTACTCAGAGTACCAGTGACATAGAATATATTTTCACATATTTATCAGTTGTTCACATTTCTTCTCTTACGATTTTCCTATTTAATTCACAATTCTAGGGGAGAATCCTGACTACTTTTGGCTATGTGATTCAATCTGAAAATTTCCCCAGTATTTCATCTTTTCACTTCATTTAAATCTGTTCTTTCTTGTCTAATCCTTAGAAAAAAATAGTAGGAACCTAATACTCACTAAAACAAATTCTTTCATATGCGGCTGACTTTTCCAACTTACTTTAAATCTCCTCTTTCAGTCATTTAATAAAGTGCAAAGCAATGATATTTTTCAAATGTGACAGGACAATAATAACGTTTCGAAGTTCTGGGCTAGGCAAGGGCAAAAGGAAGAAAGTTTCTTGGTCAAAGCAATTGAGGGAAAATAAAATTAAAAGCTTTCTTTACTTCAGTATTTTCCAGAGCTTTTACTATGTGAAAACTCTTTTTACCGGAGAAATTCTTCAAGAAGCGGCAAATAATAGGCAAGTCTCCCCAGACTTATTATTGTCACAGGATCATTTTTGTCTTATCTGTTTGCGTCTGTGCTTTTTATAGGTGAACAGTGGAAAAGAGTAAGGCTGGACCCATGCACTGTTTAAAAAGCCAGCTCCAACTGCGTGTCTCACTAATGATGTGTCAGCGACACCATTGTCCTATGTGAAATACGAAATGATGATGACAATTATTGTTGCTAAAAATGTACCTCTGCAGGATTTATGGTTGCTGAGTAAAGAGAGCTACCCTTGAGATGTTCACTTTCTTAGCACACCAGGAGCTCTAGGAACTAAAATACTAAGCTGAACGTTTCCTTAGAGCATCTTCTGCTCTATGTTTCCTTATTTGTACAATGACAGCGGTGGGTAAGTGAATGTCTTGCCCTGGGTCACTTAGAATTGCTGAGAGAAGTCCCGAATCTAAATGCTTCAGGCCCTGCCTGACAGCCACTACCTGTGGCTGTTTTGGGGCCACAGCTCTAAAACCCAGTGGCACGTGAGGCAGCATCTTGCTCTGAGTATACTGTGCTACTTCTGACCATGGAGCACACACCTAATGAGAGATGTGGAATTTTGCAGCTTCTGTGCTTTTGCAAAGTACACTTTTGATGAAAAGATATTTCATGGTCCGAGCCTCATATACTCCTGACTAGCTTTGAACTTAATTAGTCTCTTCTCAACCAATGTCAGCTGCATTACAGAAAGGAAAGTTTTCTTGGAGAACTTTCCCATTTTGATGAAATATGAGATGTGCATAGGCTCTATAAAAGAACACACGGACTAAAAATCTTGTCTGGAAGAAAAGTTTTTGGAACCTGTGAGTCAGGAGGCAGCAGTTTGTGCTCTATCACGAAGAACAGAGTGCAAACTGCAATCAATGTCTGGGACTTTGCAAAAAATTCTTCCGATAAAGAGGAAGGTGATACTCCTACTTGCTGTGGAGTTTCCGAGGCTTCCTTTGAGCTGCTTCCCATCGATAAGCTACTTCATGTTTTCCAAGTTCCCATAGTGAGGAAAACGTTCAAGTGTATAGTCAATAAAATGAACAGTCTGACTAAAGCCCACAGAGGTGGGATCTGCAACTCAGCTTCCTGCCTGCCCCGCCCGAGTCCGGGCCCACGCCTCCCTGCTCGCTTTTCTCCCTTGTTACTATCCTGTAAGGACCTTCCTGAGTCAGTCTGTTCTCTTTAATATTCTGTGAACATTACTGGTTCTTTCCTGTCTTGCTCCCTTTTTCACTTTGTTCCCCCTGTCTGTAGCACAATTAATGATTTCTCCTTAGAGAAATCGGTTCCTCAGGTGCAGATACAGCCCACGCTGATGGAACTAATTTGGGGACCAGGTACATTTTCCAGGTGATGGTCATACCAGTGTGAATAAGACATTCTTCAGCAAGGTATTCATACACCAGTGAAATCTACATCCTTGTGTTCCATCCAGGCCTTTGTAATCCTTTTGTTTGCTTAATTTCCACAGTACTTATTCTCTGAAACTTTTCGTTTCTAGCTACCAATTATTATTGTCTTAGAAGAGTTTCCTATATATATATTTTTGGCTGTGTCCTTTATGAAATTGAACAAATATAATTCTTAATGTACAAGTAGTTATTCGATATTTTTCTATAGAGTTAATCTTTTTTTCAAATTAATTATTTAAAAGAAAAAAATTACTACTATTTCAAATAGAAAACCAGCATTACTTTCCTGAAATAAAAGCAACTATGAAGAATACGATAACATCACAACGGTATTATTAAATTCTGGTGAGAAGCCAAAGAATGTTTACAGCAACTTTGTTCATTAGAGCAAAAACTGGAAACAATCCAAATATCCATAATTGTGCAATAGACAAATAAATTGTGGCATTCACACAATAGGATACTGCATAGCAACGAGAAAGAACAAATTGTCATAACATCCACTGCATGACTTTCAGACATGATGACGAATGAAAGAAGCTGGAGTGCATACAAAATGATTTCATTTCTATGAAAGTCAAAAATGAAATCGAAGCCCCTAACTTGCTTTATCAATAGAGAGTAGGGAAGGAAGACAAACAGTACTTTAAAGATTCTCCATCACATTACATCACCTACTACATTGCAAGTGTCATAAAGCAGGAATCCTACTTGCTTTGTTCGGTGGTGCATCCCCAGTGCTTAGAATGGTACCTGGCACGTAATACATATGCAGTAAACGTTTGAATGAATCAATGAGTTGTCTTCACCCAGAAGTCTCTGCTAAGTCCTTGTTTTTGGATCTATTTTATCTGGGAAAGGATTGTGAGTCCTTACTTCACATCTGCTGAGGTCTGAACTGAAGGACCGCCAAGAGTCCTTTGGTTTTCTGGGTGTCTACAGCTCTCAACAGCCTTTGGATTTCCTCCATCATGAGATTTGTCACCTCCGAATTCCTCTCCTGGAGTAGCTACTTGGACAGAAGAGCGACTGGGCTTTTATCACCAGCCCCGTTTTCCATCCTGAGTGCAACAGAGCTCTTCTGTTGGGACATAGCTACGTTTTACTGAAATTCTAGACTTTTGTGATTGAGTCTTCTTTCTCCCGAGAAAGAGTCACACTGCTAAGTGTATCTCCAGGTTGGAAAACACATGATATGCTTTTGGCCAGCTGGCTTTATCTTTGTAGAAAGGTAAAACCCTTTCCACAAAGAGGAAACACCCAGGACATTTCAGAACGAAAACGAAACCTTAAAATGCACCAATAACTTTTGTAGGAGTCCTTTTTCTTGGATATTTCCTAGCATAAGAAGCTCAAGGCAGACATCATGACAAAGTCAAAATGATGATCAAGGTTATTATATGGAAATGGTGGCAGCTATGCATTGTCTTACTCTGTACAGTAGTATCACATACTAATAACATAATTACAAAAAGTGACATTAAGTTCTCTTGCCTATGAAGATAATTTCCAAAGTAATAGAAAGAAAATTTAAAAAGTAATAGGAAGAAAATTTAAAAATTACTTATGAGTGTTCCTGGTTCACAAATCTTCTGGAAGCTCCTCCCTGAACCCAGGATAGCAATGCAGCTCAAGCTCATGCCCTGGCTTGGAGGTGATGGGGACTCCTGGCTTGGAGGTGATGGGGACTCAGATTCCTAAAGATTAAGAAAACTTTCCTACCAATAAACCCAGGAATAATGAGATTTTTGGAAGTTGGGACACAACATTGAAGAAAGGGAGCCACAGATTGAGAAGCAGCTGATTTTACTGCCGGTTTTAAAGATTCCCAAATAATGTCAGTTAAGTCTCTGCCTTTTTTTTTCTTTCTTTCTCTTCTTTCTTCTTCTCTACATCTCATGGGGTCCGAAGGCAGTATATAGATGTTTTACATCATATCAGTTAATTGCAACACAAGGTCAAATTTACCTATTTGTCAATGAGCGATGTAGAACTTCAAGAAATTTTCAGATTAAGATTCTTTTCATTGAAGTACCAGGTAAAAATGTGATATTGTTCTGATTTTTTGTTTGTTTGTTTCTTTTAAACTTCATCCTTTTTATCCCCAGGTCTTGCTCCTGTAACCTGTCTTAATGGTGTGGATTGATCTTGCTCTATCTCTTAAATTAATTTCCACAGACCTTAAATTTCATATTTCCTAGATACTGAGATGTCATTAATTGCAAGAAATGTCATTGATTTTTATAGCAGAGGGTGGTAGATTATTACTATTAAATGTACATATTGACATTGATTGAACCATACCTTCAGATTTTAGAAATGGAAAAATATGAAAAGTATCTGAGAATAGATAAAATGTGTTACTGCTCTTGTTAGGGAAATTACATTTTAATGGGGAAATGTAAACCTTTGATGGGTGTGTGAGAAGAAATGATAAATATTGTCATTGGGATGGGGAACCTTCTTTTTGCCCCTTCTCCTGTCATAATGCATGGTGGGTCATCATCTGTCTTCTCATAACTTTGTTTCTTATAAAACTGATCTGAGATGCGTGACTCCTTTATTATCTTATGAAATTAATAGATTGTTGAATTCTTTAAACTTCTTGGAGCACAATCACTTACAAAAAAGTGACGAAGCGAGATTTAAAGCACAATCTTTTATTTTCTAATCCCAGTGAAAACACATCTTGCTAAATTTCTTTTCTTTTTCCCGAACAAGTCTCAGTGAAAAAGAAACACATGGTAATTACAATATTTATAAAGGCCATAGGTTATAATACATCAGCAGAAAAGGTTATGGGGAATATAATCGAAGCATTCTTTAAACTAATCAGCATTTATCAAGTTATCTGCTCTATGTTTTTATATGGTATAATAAATGGAAGATTTGATAAAAGTAATGTCAGGGTAAAAGAAAACTTGAAAAATTAAAGCTTGAAAAATATAAATACAATAGTTTCTTTGTAGAGGATGTTGGCCAGTGACATTTATAGTCAAATAAGAATTAAATGAGACAATGCATTTAAAGCACTTAGCTTCATGTCTGTGACAGAGTTGAGTGCTTAGTGAATATGTCCAATGAGTGTTATTATATATAAAGTCAGAAGTTGTTCTGATGGCATAATATTCAGAAAATGTTTATCCTTCCAACCATTTGGTCTAGAAGACATGGGTTTATTGACATTTCACAGCTTTAGGTAGACGACATAGCTGGATTTTTAAAAAGTGTTGTCATTTAAAAATACATCCCCACATTATATGCGTGTGAACTCAGAGATAAGAGTTTATCATAGCTCTGGTAATGGCTTCTTACTCTCAGGGGCAAGTGCAGAACTCCCTCTCAAGCCCAGGTAATGAGCTACGAGAACCTTCACAGAGTACCTTCAGTTCTTCAATGTTTCACACACAAGAATCAGAGAAAAGTACTGGTAAATCCAGGTCTTTTGATTTTCACTCTGGAACAAATTATATATGAAAAGCTCTCCCCCGTTGGTTGAATAATGGTGTGTTTTTAAAAAGAATGCATAGCTCGGGGAAGGATGCAGTGTAACTCACTGAGCTCTAATTGGATCCTTTTGAGGCAGGAAGTTGACCTAATGGAAGCACTGCAAAGAAGCATTGTGGTAAAGCGTGAACAGCTTCCGAGTCAGGGTGAGCAGGGACACTGGGCTCCAGAGACAGGAGAGAGCCATCCTCATGGAGGGAGGGATAATGGGAGGGGAGATAGAAGAAGGCTGATGGCCACCATTTTGCCCAGTCAATCCTGTTCACGCCTCTTTGTACACAGTACGTGTATGCAAATATGACAAAGATTGCCATTCTGTAATTATTCTTCAATATTGCCAGTTTGTAACCTTGGAGGTGACGTATTTAGGGTGTGTAGATTTTTTAAATCTTCTCTTGACATAATCCCATGCTCGTGTGGCTCTGAGCCTGGCCTTAGGTGTATGCTTCGCTGACTGGGTTACTCTCTATTTGCAGGAAAGCCCCACTTTTCTTGTTAATGGCAACTTGCTTCCAGATGCCTGCAGTGTGACAATTCTTTTTAGCTATGCTTCATTTCAGCTCCATGGGAGCACTAACCATCCCTCAAAATACACATTAAAACTACACTTGCAGTTAGAAAATGAGAAACAGAATCCTCATTAAGGTTATAGCAGCCTTAGAGTACAGAATTAGATTTCCTGGCCCAGTGGTTCATCCTCAGAAATGTTTGATGTAACACTGTTGTTCCTATTTTAAAGAAAAAAATTCCCAAACGACCAGTTGGCAAACATTAAAACAGTGGTTGTCAAAAGGGCAGGGGGGCGATTTTGCTTCCAGGAATTATGGCGACACATTCGATTATCATGGCTTCGGGATCGAGGAGGGCCACACCCCTTGTGCGTAGAGGACAGGGATGCTGTTCATAGTTCTCTGATTTCACCAAGGTCCTCCTACAATAAAGATTTATCTGGCCCAAAACGTCAATATTGCCAAGGATGAGACACCCTACCCCACCCTTTATTAAATAAATAGAGCCTTTGTTTAGATACGATTTATCTGACTTTGGAGCTCAGTCTCTCACTCTATGATGCAGAAAAGGTGGTTCTTCCCAGTGTATCTTCTATTTCCAAGGAGAGAAGTGAAAATGGTGAGGGCAGAGTTTGATATGCCCTAGAAAAGAAAAAAGGAGAAAAAAAAATTACTGGCAGTTTCCTTCACCAGGCCCTGTTCTAAGTACTTCACGTGGTTTAATTCATTTAATTTTAAGTACAGGTCTATGAATTAGTTGTCACATTTCATATAAGAGGAAAATAAAGGCAAAATAAGGTTATGCCAATATCATGGCGCTGGTATGGATCTCAAACTTGGACTCACACAGCTGTGCTGTTTCACAGAAGAAAGCAGGAAAAGCAAGGAAGCTTGTTGGAAGACTTTATGTCTGCGTTCAGGAACAGAAAGCAAAACTAGCTTTACCCAGAGAGATTTCTCATGCACGTTTTCTTGCTCCTTCACTCTGTCGCCCGTCACTCTGTGAGCATTGGGTGTTTCTAGGAATTCTGAAATGCAAATCACTCAGTATTATTACAGTATTTCATTGAATCTAAGACACCATTCTTTTGTAAGATACACTATTTCTTTTATGTACCACTAAGAAAAAAAAACACACACACACTTTATATTTGTAAGACACCATTAATTCTAAGGGATATATTTATAGAAAAGATACTAATGTGTTTCAAAAATGGGCATCTAACGATTCAGTACAATATGGTAAACGCCAACTTCATATGACCCTAGGCTGTGTGGTGTAGAATACAGTAGAGCATGAGAACTGCCCTGGCCTTAGGAAATACAGCAAAGCCTTTTGAAGTCATTAAATGTTTAGATCTCCTTTCTCAACCTGAAGTGCACATCTAATGAGTAATGTAGACAGTCACGGATAGCTTTAGGTCTTTTAGGTCACTCAGTAGGACAAATGTGATGTAGACTATGGGAAGAGGAGTCCTTTTCTCGCAGAAAGAACTATGTAATTTAGGTTGAAAAGGCATAATTTGTTAGAATCCAGTGTTTATAACTATGTAAATGACATGAGAGCAGTTGACTTTGTTTTTTCTTTACTGACAAGTTCTAGACCAGGGCCTGACACAGAACAGATTCTCAAAAAATGTTAGTTGAAAATGAAAGAAATGAAAGAATAGTTATTGTAGAATTCTCTTTCCCGTCCTTAGGATAATTTCTTTTTTCATGTTAGAATACTTTAACTTCTTATGTTTACTTTATTTTCTGTGCTTACAAGGAACAACATATTGGGCTTAATTCAGGAACTAAAGGTCCATGGAAAAGGATGCAAGCTGGAAGGACTCTTCTCAGACATTTTAAGGCAAGTGCTTGGGGTTCCATTAATCTTCAAGACAGGAGTCAGGTTTAGGAATTGGAAGAACTCGCACATCAGTGTACACCATGTTGTGGAAGTGCTTTGTGTATCAGAAATGCACATCATCATCTTCCTTCTTTGCATGGCCAAATAGTCCCATTGGAAGTTCAGACAAAATTCTGCTTTCCTAAAAGTGGCCAGATTCTCTGAAAAGAAGTTTTCTTAAGAGGCATTGCTGTATTTTCCTGATTTTGTAATTCTACTTATTGAAAAATTCTCTTGAGAAAAATGATCATTTATTCAGTAGATATCTATTGAGTCTCCTCTGTGCCAGATACGGTTCTGGGCATTGGGGACACAGTGGTGAGTGAGACAAGCAAGACCTTCCTCCCATGGAGGTAATATTTTAGTGGGAGGGAGAGACAGACAATAAACAAACAGAAAAGAAAAATATCAGATAATGGTCCAAGCTAAGCAATAATGTAAACAGTGTGGTTGGAAAGGACAGCTGCGAGCCTATTTTAAGCAGAATATGTTAAGGAATCCTTTCGGATGCGATGGAATCCAAAAACATCTCAGTTTAAAGCAGAGATCTGAATGATCAGAGGACACCAGCCTATGCAGGTATGTAAGTAGCATTTCAGAAAGAGAAAATAGCTGGTGAAAAGGGCCAAATGCAGGAACAAGGATGGTCAATGTGTAGCGGACAAAGGAAAGAGCGTTATGAGAGAGGGGTGGGGAGGCAGGTAGGGCCTAGATTGTGTGGGGCTTTATAAGCCAGGGTCAGCAGTTTCATGTTTATTAAAAATACATTGGAAAACCATTGGTAATTTAAAAGCATGAGAATGACATTATCTGACTTTTACTTTTTTTCTAATTAAGTTAATTGGGGTAACATCGGTTAATACAATTATATAATTTTTAGGTGTACATTATAATTCGACATCTATATATTCTATTGTGTGATTATCACCCAAAGTCCGGTTTCCTTCAGCTACCATATATTTGATCTCCTTTACTCACTTCACCCTCCCCCTATCCTCCTATATTTGATCCCCTTTACTCTGTATACCTCTCCCCTCCTCCCCTATCCCCTACCCTCTGGTAACCACTAATCCATTGTCCATGTCCCTGAGTCTCTGTTTGTCCTGTTCATTTGTTGCTTTTAGATTTATATCCTACATATAAGTGATGTCTTATGATTTTTTACTTTTTCAGTCTGGCTTATTTCGCTTAGCATGATTATCTCAAGGTCTATCCATGTTGTCGCAAATGGTAGTATTCATCTCTTCTTATGGCTGAGTATATTCCATTGTTTTTATGTGCCACAGCTTCTTTAGCCAATCATCTATTGTAGGACACTTCAGTTGCTTTCATGTCCTGGCACCAGTGAATAATGCTGCTATGAACATCAGTGTGCAAATATCTTTTTGGATGTCTTTGAGGGTAAATACCCAGGAGAGGGATTGCTGTATCATATGGTAGATCCATTCTTAGTTTTTTGAGGAACCTTCATACTGTTTTCCATAGTGGCTGTACCAATTTGCAGTCCCACCAGCAGTGCATGAGGGTTCCTTTTTCTCTGCATGCTCTCCAACATTTGTTATTACTTGTCCTATTGATTATAGCTATTCTAACAGGTACGAGATAGTATCTCATTGTGGTTTTGACTTGCATTTCCTTAATAGCTAACGATGTTGAGCATCTTTTCATATGTTTGTAGGCCATTTGTATGTCCTCCTGGGTGAAGTATCTGGCCAGGTCCTCCGCCCACTTTTTGATGGGATCATTTGTTTTTTTGATGTTATCGAGTCATATGAGTTCTTTGTATATTTTGGATATTAAGCCCTTATTGGAGGCATAGCTTGCAAATTTATTTTCTGACTTTCACTTTTAAAAGATTATTTTTGATGTTGCCTGAAGAGTGCATTGTTAGGGGAGCAAAAGAGGAAGCAGAGGCACAGATCAGGAAACTAGTATAGTAGTTGAATGGAAATAGAAGATGGATACAGGATGAAGCTGAGTAGACAAAACATACTGATGAATTTGACATGAAAAATTGAAAGAAATTTAAGATAATATCTAAATATTTAACTTGAGCAGCTATACGATGGCAATTTTACAGAGCAGAACAGGTTACGGGCCAGGGGGTAGAGGATTAAGAGGTTTTTTTTTTTGTCCTATTATGTTTGCAACGCCTACTAGACATATATGTATAGACATTGAAGACAGAGTTCCATGTATAACTCAAGAATTATAGGAAGAAGTCAGGGCTGGAGATAAAAAGTTGTAAGTCTTTGTTATATAAATGTTATTTAAAGATATATGACAAATGTTGTAGAATATGTGGATAAAAGAGAGAAAAGTGACCAGGTAAGATCTTTGAAGAGAGGTTTTATTTTATTTTTTAAGTTAGTTGGTGCTATAGACTGAATGTTTGTGTCTCCCCCCAAATTCGTACGTTGAAACTTAATCCCCAATGTGATCATATTTTCTGGTGGGGCCTTTGGGAGGCGATTAGGTCACGAGAGTAAAATCTCATAGATGTGATTAGTGCCCATGTGAAGGAGATGCCAGAGAGCTCCCTCACCTCCTCTGCCACGTGAAGATACGGGGAGAAGATGACCAGATGTGAACCAGGAAGAAAGCTCTCACCGAACACCAAATCTTGAACTTGGACTTCCCAGAACTCCAGAACTGTGAGAAATAAATATTTGTTGTTTCAGCCACCCAGTCTACGATAATTTAGCAGGCCAAACTAAAATAGTTGGCCAATTTTAATATTGATAGGAATGATCCAGCAGAGAGTCAGCCATTGATGATACAAGAGAGAGAAGGAGTAATTGCAGATGGGGAGGCTTTGAAAATAAGGAGAAACCTGGGTCCAGAACATTACAAGAGTCATGGCCTATTGTTGAGACCAGTGGCATTTTCTCCAATGTAACCTGAGAAAATATCTTAAGAAAAGATGCGAGATGAGAAATTTTGCTGATGGACACATGAGGGCATTGCTTTTTTCTTTAAATCAATAAAGTGTGAAGCAAAACAATTGGCTGTTTGTTTCTTAGGTGATCACAACACACTAAAAAATAACATTAAGCTGAATAGTTGCCTTTCAAAACTAACTGAGGAAGCAATAATTGTGCTGAAAAATTCACCAGGCCTGAGAAACTTTAGTCCTAATTTTAAACTCTGATTTATAGGGACGTTTTTAAATAATATTAAAAAAAAAAAAACAAACCCTATATTTCTTCTTGTTCAAAGGTTAGTAAAAATTTCTTTTTTTCGAAACATGTAGTTTAATCTTTGTAACATTATTTTCCAAAGGCACTTTGAAAGTCCTTTTTTTCCCATAGATGGAAAATTTTATGAAACCCTGTTTATCTTGAAAAAGTCTCTTTGCACGATAGTACAGAACAGAGAGAGAAAAAACACTCCCTTGAAAACCAGACCAGTGTTCACTCAAGAAAAATGATCCACTTGTTTAATCCTTTGTGCAGCATCAATAAAATAAGATTTAAAAAAATGTAGCTAAGTCAAGCTTAAATATGCTTTAAACCGTATTATAAAAAAAGATAAAATCTATTTTCTCTATGTATTTCAATAACAAGACACAATTTCATTTTTAAAAAGTTCTATATCAAATAAGACGTGTATGCTGTAAATAATACAAAAAGGCTAAAATAAAAAATTTTTAAATTTAACAATATAGTCAGTTGTATCTGTGTAATACTGGAACAGGGGAAGAGTAAACACACACACACAAACACACAAACACTGAACATGAACATCACACATTCTCTTACAAATTTGGCTAATACAATACTGCGGTATCCGCACTTGAAGTTGGTTATCCATAGCTTCACCTACTTCAGTATCCTCACTTGAAGTTGGTTATCCGTGGGTTCACCTTTTCTGGATCATCATGAAATTTGAGGTCACTGTCAGTAGGGGGCCTGGGCTTCCTTCCTATCTCCAGACCTAGTGTCCTTGGATTGTCAACAAACCTGATGATCAAATCCACAATATCAACATTTTAACGTCAGTCATTCCTTGAAGCAAGAATATCAGCCATAACCTCCTTAGAGGTCAACTCAGAACTGAAATTAGAGGCACCGTCTTGATTTTCAAGTTAAAAAAATTTTTTTTTTTATGTGTGAATCAGACAGTGAGTAACTTTCAGGCCATCTGAAACAATATCTAGATAAAGAATTTCAGACAAAGTTGCTCAGAGGCAAGTGATTAATGTCAAATTTTTAATTTCCCGGAAGTTTTGGGAACTGTACTCACGGTCTGTGTGCTGTGCATGGATCACCTCTGAGGAAGACAGTGTCACTGTGTCCCACAGAAATAATTAATACATGTCCAGAACTAGCACCTGAAGTTCTAATCTCCATCTGCCAGTTTCCATTTTAAAACTTGCAAGCTGTGCTGAAGAACAGGATTATTTTACGTTTGAGAAAATGAAAGGAGCCCTGCCATCATTGTCCTAGCTATATCACTGCAGGATACAGGGTGTTTCAAATTATTTCCTGGTCCAACATATCACAAGGCCATTTTATTCATAAACTTAGAGAAAGTTAAAACCAAAACTTAGAATTTTTTATGACAATTATAGGTTGTTTTTTTCTACCATGCCAGTGGGTAAAATGCTATTTTCTCTACTGGAAATGCTTGTAGAAATTTAAGTGACTTTCTATATTTGGGATTCTTAATCTAGTTTTATTGCAGCATTAAATATTCATTTAATAAAGACAACAAAGAATAAAATAGATGATAATTATCTAGAAATCCCTGACACAGCTACCATCTTCGCCATAAAGTATTACAAAATGATGAAAATTTATCATATATCTATCTTACTCCATTTGAGCTTCTGTATCAGAATACCATAGGTTGGGGAAGGGAGTTACTTATAAACAGAAATTTATTTCTCACCGTTCTGAAGGCTGGGAAGTCCAAGACCAAGGCGCTAGCAGATTCTGTGTCTGGTGAGAGTCCAATTCCTGGGTCATAGCGGGCAGTATTACTTGTATCCTCACATGGTAAAAGGGGCAGATAAGCTCTTTGGGGTTTCTTTTATCAGGGCACTAATCCCATTCGAGAAGACTCCACCCTCATGACCTTACCACCTCCCCAAAGCACCGCTCCCCCCATACCATTGGGAATTGGGTTTCAAAATACCCATTTTGGGGAGACACATTCAGTCCATAGCAGTGATCAAAAAAAAAAAAACAAAAAAAAACTAAGATCCAACCTATTACCAGAATTTGGGTGAATTACCTATTAACACCAAGGTTTATGGAACTAGATGGAGAAAATACAGTCACCAGAGACATAGCTGACCCTCCTACAGAAAGGTGTGAAGATATTCTGTCCTTCTGTCCTTGTCTCAAAAACCACAGTCTTTCGACAACTAGGAGCCCAGGCGGCTTTGCCTAGAGGCTACCTTTTGTGGGAGGCAGATGTGTAACCCAGGTCTGTTAATACTTTGTATCTATGTATTTGGAACTCTTGTTGGCAGTAGGAATGGATAATAGCACATGACATCCTGACATGTCATTCCTGCAGGTGAAGCATCCTCAATAGGGAGAACAATAGGAAAGGACCTACAGGATCATAAATGTGGAAAATTATAATTTTCCTGTTCTTCATTGGTTCAGTGAGTTAGAGAATCAAGTACTGTGGGTAGGGACGATGTCCTGAGTTTCACAAGACAGAGTTGCTCATTAGGCAGACAACACAGATCTTTCATGACATTTCTATAACCTAAGGTGTATTCTTTGTCTTTTCTTCTTTTTTTTTTTTTTTTTTTTGAGGGGAGAGGAATGAGCCATCTCCATTAGCTTTTCAAATGTGTTACCACATAAGTACATGTAGTATTAGTACATAATTTTCTAGACAATCTACCATGTTCCTTCTCTCCCTCTGTCTCTCCTCCCCTCCCTCCTTCCCTCCCTCTCACAGTACTAGACACAGAGAAAACTCATATCATCTATTCAGTAGATAGGAAGACCTGGCACCCTTACTCTGTGAATGTTCACCTCCTCCACAAAGGCCAAGAATCTTCTGAGGTCAAGTTCCTCAAGTAGCATGGCATTAACATCCTTGGGACCTCTTCTCCTTCTGTCATCAGGATCCCACACAGCCCACAGAGGAAAGAGCCTCACAATAGCTGTATTGCTGGTACCCAGGGACCCCATCTCCTTGTTGGTCCCAACAGGAGAAGTGAATAGTTTGGAGGTGGAATCAGGCTAAAGAATTATGGGAAATAGCTTCTCTTTTCCAAATTCTTTTCACCAGAAAAAAGACTCTTTCAGTGAGAGGATTCATTTTGAGATCACTATGTATATCTCACACAGTATACGAAAATCTCTTCTAGATTGGCACCCTCTTAACTATAATCATTATCTGTTTCCATATTTCATTAAAATAATGATGACAGGTATTTACAATGGTACTTTTGAGCCACTGTAAGATAGTAAAGGACTTACAATATTACTAAAGGAAGTCAAATTACACTCAGCACGAGGTTTAGTGTTTGACCTTTTATTATTCAGATACTTTGAAATGTAAGAGTTTATCGGTTATTTCTATGTTAGGTCAAGTGTAATTATTCTAAATCCCACATATAGAATATATTTTAAAAGTTATTTTTGCAAAGCATTATAATACTTTCGATTTTTGCAAAATTCAGCAGGTTGACTTCAGGCTGATAATACCATTTATTTTGCTTTTTATACAGAGGTTTTGTTTCTCAACTTCCTAAGTATTCTTAGTGGAGACAACTTTCATGCCTTAGGTGCTAAGATATGAGATTGTCTCTCAGCTTTAATTCGTTTCTCTGAAGAGATCGGTGACAAGAGATGGAACGTGAGCAATATGAATCTAGAACACGACTTCATAGCAATGGAATATCAAAGAATTTATTATGCTACGTAATACGGAATTCTTGGCACGGGAGCATGTACACTGATGATTTCACAATGTTCTTTTCTTTACTTATGAGCTTCAAGCAAAGACATAATGATCCTAGTTCTATAACGGTGATTCTCAAGTACAGAGGGTTTCAAATGTTGTTGTGTTTCTTATTTATTATAAATTTTCTTGGCTGCTATTTCTCAGGCCCTTCCTAAAACGTTTTTATATTGGACAGTTAGAAAAATAGATTTCTGACTTGTGTTGCAGGCCGATTTTGATATTTTGGTAGCAATTTATCGTAACAGAAGATAACACACACACTAGTGGCTCCTCATTTTTTTTTTTTTTCCCCTATTCTAGACTTTCTTTTGATCTGGGAACATAATTGAACAGCGCACTTGACATTCAGCTCACTCCCTACCTCTCTTCTCCCACCTCTGCCCTGACTCTCACACACTCTGCTCCAACCACGCTGGCGTCTTTGCTTGTCATTTCAGGGGCTTTTGTACCAGATGTGCCCTCTGCTTGCAATGTTTTGCATGGTTTGCCCATCTCTTCATGTCTCTGCTCAAAGGTAACCTGAGCCTTTCTCTGGCTCCCCTTTAAAAATAGCCCTTATCACCGTCTGTCCCCTTCTCTCAGCTCAGTCTTCACAGCAGTGATCGTGACCCGGCAAGTCATTTATTTATCTTCTGCCTACCACTGCACCCAGCCCCAGCCTTGAGTCTAAATCTTAGTAGTAACTAGAGCTTCATTTCGTTCAGTAGTTTAGTTGTTACAGCCCAGTGCCTGGCACACAGCAAGCACTCCATGATTATCTATCGAAGGAAAGAGCAGCTCAGACTGTACTATGAGACTCATTTGTTAATACTTATTTTTAATACACTATAAAAATCAGACTCATTGCTGAATGCTTTTTTAGAAACTCTTTGGGATTTGATCAGTCATTGAATTTTATTTTAAATGAATTAAAAATCATTTGATACGGTGGGTTCGCAGATGATTATTTGAACCAACCCCTATATGCCGTATCTAAAAATAATCAGACAACTCGAAAGAAAAGCTAAAAAGACCTTTCTGGCTCTCTAGGATCCTTCATTTGTGATTCGACTTCACCATTCTTCTCTTAGGCAGCTTTTAACCTTTTTTTTTTTTTAATTTTTTTAACAATTAAGTTAACCTACTTAAAATGTAAAAGGTCCAACATTTGCTCTATTTCTTATTTTTTTTCACTTTGATTGCATTAAAAACTTTTTTAAGGTTGGGAACCAGAGGAGATATCAGCTCCCCTCTTCCCTCTCCGATTCCTCCCTGCTTGAGGTTTGATGGCTACACCCCTCCCGGGAAATCTATCTTTGCCAAGAACACCAGTGACATATCGATGGCTCAACTCCTGACTCCCTGCCTTGGTCTCTCAGCACCTCTCACGCTTGCAGTTTCTGCTCTTTGTTGTTTTATGGTTTTCCCCCTACTCAGACAGAGGCTGACCCCTTCCCCCTCTCTCTGTAGCATCTGTTTCTTCTGCTCTCTATGCAGGGACAGGATTTGAAGCTCAGTCCTCTGAGCTCCCTACACCTCCTTGGCAGCGTCTCTTCACCCTGGCCTTTCGTGACATCTGTTCCTGCAGCCCCACGTGTCTGGCGGGCATTTTCCTTTGAGCATTTTGCCATTAAATGTATCTAAAAGTAAACTTTCTCCACTCTCCTCCATCATTCCCTCCACCCTCCTTTTTCTTTTCTTCTCTTGGTGATGTCCTGAATCTCTCAGCCCTACAGGTTCTAAATCATGGACGCATTGAAATTTTTTCCCTTGAATTTTTTTTTCACACCCAAACAGAGCATTCTATGCAGTTTTCTTCCTCAAACTGCTACTCATGCACCAATATGGTTGCCAGGAGTTTAAATGTTGCTGGGGACCCTTAAACGGGCTCCTTGCCTCTAGATTGTCTGCATTCGGCAGGTGCATCCAATTGCTTTTTATAAAACATCTCTTTGATCATCTCATCTTCTTTCCTACTAAGCAAGGCTAAAAATCTTTAGCATTGACCTCGCCCTGAAGGTTACCCTATACCCCATAGATAAAATTTACACATCTCGGCCTTGAGTGACAGATCTAGCTCCAGTCTTCTTATCCATTACTGAACTAATGCCATTTCTTTCTTCAAACTCACCACTGCAGCCTGTCTCACTTCCCATCACCCCCTGAACCTGCCACACGAATTCTCACCGTCATGCTTTTATTCTGCTGTTCTTTGATCCTATCCTACCTCTTCTTTAAAACTTAGATTAATCCACCCTTGCAGGTCCCAGCCTTCAATTATTTCTCCTTCCTCAGAGTTTTTTTCTAGAACACTTTGTTCATGAAATTAATTTCAGTTGTACTGTAGATATCTTTTTATATTCTTTCCAGCTAAGTTTTATGACTCGTGTATATAGACTGTTTTTTATTGTTTTAAAATCCTTCACGTCTCCAGTAAAGAAACTTGCCTGTTTAAATTGCCATGTCTCCCTCTGTCTCAATCTGTTTCTGTTTGACTACTTGTCTTTCTGTCTGTCTGTCTGTCTCTGTCTCTGTCTCTCTCTCTCACGCACACATTTAATTATCTCTGTTTTATAGCCAACACCACTAAGATTATCTTACAATTTAGGCAATAATATTCAATTTAAGTATGCTTAAAGTTTTTTTCCAAGCTGATAGTAGAAGCAATATATTGCTACTCTAGCGTACTTTGAAAATGCAGAAAATGATAAAAGAAAAAGGTCATTACGTCCTTCTTTAAGATTTGTTTTAAATATTTTTCTATGCATGAAACACATATGTAAATACCATCCATTATTTGTAAGTTTGCATCCTTTTTAATGTCGTGTGATGAGCATTTTTTTATGTCATTGAATACACTTTTAATTCTTCCTAAATCTCTGTCGCAGTCTGTAAGACAGCTGTGCTGTCCCTCATCTCAAAGCAATGCTCATATTCAAGGAGCCCTGGGTAGTTGCTCTGTGAGCACACACAGACACGGTGTGGACATTTTCTTTCCATTACTACTTCATCCTAGCAACCCTTAGTCCCTCTGACTGCAGTGAAAGATTCTCTACTTAGAAATCAAGAAATATTACGTGAATCACTGGGACCTGGCTTCTCCTTAGTTGGTTGAACTTGGTGCTACCTTTCACCTTAATTCAACTCTTTTTTTTTTATTAAGTTTTTTGGGGTAACATTGGTTAATACAATTATATAATGTTCAGGTTTACGTAACATTGGTTAATGCAATTATATAATTTTTAGGTTTACTCCCTATATTTGACCCTCTTTACCCCATCTACCTCCCCGCTCCTCCCCCAATCCCTTACCCTCTGGTAACCACTAATCCATTGTCCATGTCCGTGAGTCTCTGTTTGTTTGTTCTGTTCATTTGTTGCTTTTAGGTTTATATCCCACATATAAGTGATATCATGTGATTTTCAACTTTTTCAGTCTGGTTTATTTTGCTTAGCATGATTATCTCGAGGTCCATCCGTGTTGTCGCAAAAGGCAGTATTTCATCTCTTCTTATGGCTGAGTAATATGTCATTGAATATATGTACCACAGCTTCAGTTGCTTCCATGTCCTGGCCACTGTGTAATTCAACTCTTAATAGCTATGCCCAGCAAGGAATAATAAGGATGCTGAGGGGCCTGGCAACCAAATTACATGAGGTACAGTTGATTCAGCTTGGAGAGAAGATGTAGAAATGACCATCACAGCTACCATCAAACACTGAAAGAGCAGTTGTGTGGAAGACAGTTATGGCTTGCTCTATTTCTACACGGAGGAAATAAATAAGATGACCATGAACACAGAACTCAACAAAGGCAAGACATAGCAATTAAACTATGAAAAAGCTTGGACTTCTCTGGATGATGGCAAGTGTCTTGGCACTAGATCTTCTCTGATGGGGTGCTGCAGATGGGATTCCAGGATCTCATAGGTGAATTGATGTCAAATGTGATCCCTAAATCATTTTTGGGTTTGGAGTTAAGATTCTACATTCACTTTTTCTAACTTCCACTCTCATCCAAATAAAGTCTTATTTGGCCACTAAAGGAGCAACTGTCTGGCTTTGGATTGTCCCAGGCATATCCTTGAGGTCACGTCATACTTTATTCTAAAAAATTCCCTAATATCCCTAAAGATAAATATTATCCCAAGTATTGCTCTCTTTTATGAAGATAAATGGCAATTTATCACTAAATCTAGTTTTTAAAACATCTTTTTCTTCCCCAGCTGCCACCAGATGGGGCAGAGTGATGCAGCGAGCATGGCAGAGAGCACTCTTCACAATCGACTCGGTGGAAGCCCAGGTGAGTAAAGAGTTTTCCATTGATAACCGCAAGATGTTTTGTTTCACAAACTTCTTTTTAAATAAGGGCAATCGAACATAATGAAAAAAAAATTCTCCTACTCAGAGGCCATGTCTATGTCAGTAGTAATTACGGTCCAAGGTCATCAGAAGGGCTGCAGGCATTGAAATCTAGGTTTGCCACTTATAGCTATGTCAACTCCAGCTATTTAACCATTTGAGTCTCAGTTTTCCTCATACATCAAATAGGTCTGACAATGGTTTCTACCTCACAGTGTTGTGGCAAGCGTCAAATGAAAAAAATGCTTGTAAAGCATAGAGTATGGGGTTCATACAGAAAGTGTGTTAGTTATTATTGTTCTAATGGATTCTGTGGTCAACTACCTTCTCTTCTCCCCTCAAGCACCAAACCCTACTTGGAAAACTAGCTTTTATAACTCAACCAAATTAGGTCTATTATAGCTTTGCAATAAGTGGTAGTCTTCAAGTCTATACAAAGATAATTAGATTTCTATCCTTTGATCTGCTGTGTATCAGAGGATTTTAAATATGAGCCTTCATCAAACAACAAACAAACAAACAAAAACAAAAGCTTTTAACTGCAGGTACTCATTTGCTATCAACTGCTTCTCATAGGGATAACTCTATGTAGTGGACTGCAACAGGAGTTTATTAATTAATGGTGATTAGTAATTCTTCAGAGCAACCTAGAAAAAGGCAGGTAGTGAATAAATTAGAAAGTTTCATGTACAGAACAAAAGTCAACTTGCTTTTCCTTTGATTTACTTTTGGTCGTGAATAGGATGACTATATAATTTATCATCCACACTGGGACACTGTGAGAGTGAAAGAATGTGCTAAAAATAATTGAAATTATATAATTTTTGACTTACTTATGGACCAAAAAATTAACTTAATTATATTACCTAACAATAAAATAGTCTATTCAAAACTTAAAAATAAAATTCTTTCAACAGTAAAATAACAGATACTTGTTCCTATTCAAGCAAAAATTTTAAAAAGCTTTACACAGTGATTACTTGAACATTAAAAATATAAGCAGAATAATTTTTCTTGGCACATGTTCATGTACTTTAATCAGTTTCTTAGCTTCATCTCTTCCTACCCCTTGTGTTACTTATATTTTCTAAAGAATGCATTTGTTCCCATATGTTTTGTTTCTATTTTTTCATGAAATTGAAACTTTGAAGTTTTATCTTATGATTAATAAATGTGATTCACAAATATAATTAATCAACTTAAAAAGTTTTTAAAGTATAGTTGGCATACAATATTATATTAGTTTCAGTTGTACAACACGGTGATTCAATATTTACATACCTTACGATGCAATCGCTACACCGTCTTGTAACCATCTGTCACTATAAAAAGTTAGTGCAATATTATTGGCTATATTTCTTGTGCTGTACAATACGCTACATCTCTGTGACCATTGACTCTTTTAATCAACATTATTCACTAATATCTTGATTGACTCAATTTCCAGGTAAGAAAATACTCTGCCCACAGTTGCTGGCGTACCTGGTAAGCATAAAGAATTTCTGTTAAGGGGAGGTTGTCTTTAATTGAAATTTTTCATATTAAAATATGTAAAAATTTCCACCCCAGTATTTGCATTGGTACTGCCATTTTGATTCTAGTTTTAGTAAATATTTTTATAAGACTAAACTCATTAAAGTAGTTTTCTATTTATGATTTTTTTGAACTTTTGTCAAATTGAGTTGTTACAAAACAGAGGCCTTCTGAATTTTATTCCATTGTGGCTCGGAAAGTGAATTTATTAAGTTAAAAGTAACTTCATCAAAAGATTCTTCCTATTGGTTCAGATATTCCAAAGCATAGTTATCGAACCTTTAATCTTTAATTTTAAAACCTTTGAGTTCTCTTTATTTAATTTGTTCAGTTCCTCCCAAATTTTATTGGAATAAATTTCAATGAGTTCCAGTTTGTAAGCTGTGTTTTCAAAAACTGCAATTTTCTGCGCACTGAACTTTTTCAGTGTACCATTCATTGAATAGATTGATTAACGATTTGCAACTCATTCTTAACAAAATGTAACCAAAATTTAAATAATTCTCTTAGAAAATGTTAATATTATTGTAAGATACTTAGGTTGATTTACAAAGAAATTTTTCCATCATTCAAACATTCTTAAAATTCAAATTATGGTTGATTAAAAATCAGCATATTTTCATCACAAAATATTTGGAAATCAGTTGCTTTAAATGTGTATATAGAAAAATATCTGTATATTCTCCCATCTACAGCTTCTATTCCTGTTGGTAGAATACTTTGTTTGTTTGCAGTTAAGATTTGCATGTAGCACACAACCAATTCTAAGTACATTTCTGCTCTATAGATTTCTTAATTAATAAAAATTCAATTTTTACCGTAACATGATGCCCAGCCATTGTATTCATATTATCACTTTAAAAATATAAATCACACACATTATAAAAAAGGAATGACACATAAAACTTATCTTCAATGTTGAATTTTTAAACTAAACTTACGATAGCATTCATAATAGTACTGAATGTTTTATCTTTGACTGAATCAGTCTTTAAAACTTTCACTTTGATTCTGTTAGATTAAAAAAAATGAACATTATTAGATTTGACTTTATTGATTTTCCATTTGAAGCATCCAGTGACACTGATATAAAATGGCTCCATTTTATTGTTTGCGTTCTTCTGTCAATAAAACTAAGACATTAAGAAGTATCATTTCACTGTTTTTTACATGCAGAGGAAACCTTGTTTTGAAAAGAAGTGAAATTAAATTAGAAAGAGCTGTCGTTTTATTTAAATAAAGTCATGCTTCACAGAGTGATATATTCTCACATTGGCAAATGCATTTATTAACTCATCATTTTTGGTCTTCTTAAATAAATATAAATAACTTTTAAAGTAGATGATGATGTACAGTAGATTTGAGTCCTGTAGCTATGTGGCCCATGTTATTCCTACAGCCCCCAAGGAAACAATTTGTATGAGTTGCATGTTCACTATGAACTCTCTTAAGAAATGGAAATTTTGTTTAATTCCTTAAACACGCACTTGTTTTGAGCTTATTAACTACTAAAAGGGTTTAATACAAAATACTAAAGGAAAATCAAACAATAAAATAGTTGTCAATTTATACCATAAAGCAAACTAACAAAACTATCCTAGAAGAGCAATCAGACAATTGTATGTGCACTGCGATTGGAATGCTCAGGCTCTATTTCCTATATTTATTTTGTGTTAACTTCTGCCAAAATTTCCCACATTGCCCACTGACCCTACTAACATCGCTCTAGCAGTGTGGTAGTTTCCTGAATTTCGCAGCAACAGAACATTTCTCAATATAACCGACTGGCACACTCACTGGCTGGCAGAGAAAGCAACATCTCATACTTTTACCAACATCTGTGTTTGTCCTATATTGTCCGAGCAAGCCTCATTGCACCATCAAGCAGCCATGAGTGGAGGTGTTAGTCGTACTGTGTCTGGATATGGTCAGGAGGGGAGAGATGGGTTATCACTGGTTGTCTTTCAGATTTACTACATATTGAAGCGAGCACCCTTCTCACTGCACACACCACTAGACGAGACCCTGGCGGAAACTACTAGTTCAAAGTAGAGTTCCACTTTGAACTCCAGTTCAAACTCGAAACTCACTTTAGCTTGTTACAAGACAACCAGAAACATCAGGAACAAATGCTTAACATGGCGGGACTTAGGGACAACAGGAATTAACAGGGGCTGTGTCAGGCAACCCGGATATGTGGCCATGCCAGACACAAGGAATTTCATCCATGCAACTCTCTTGCCTCCCTCTGGCTCCTATTATCACACTTCTCTGCTTCTCCTACATGCTTTTTCATTTTAAGAGGAGTGACTTAGCTCCTCCTCTCTTTTCCTAAGCTTTTTACGAGCAATAAAACCTAGCTTCTTCCCAGCTTAACAATTTAGAGCTTTGCTCTACAGGTTTTACGATAGCTTTAACTCACTCAGCCTTTACAGATTTCTTTTTTTTTTTACTCAAAGAAAAGAAAAGAATTTTAAATCATGTCATTGAAAAATCACTCTAAAAAAGAAATGTACTTGGATTTTAATATGTTTATTATAGGTATTTTTCTATGTTTGTCACAGAAGGTAGAATTAGTAGTACAAATGAAAGTAGAAGGAGAAAGAGAGAGAAGAGCTCTCTTATGACTAAAAATGGACTTGGCTACACCACAGAGAAAGCGAATATCAGACACTGTATTAATTGCCTCCTACATTCTCCTACACTGTTTTGTAAATGTTTTATATATGTCAGTGTATTGTTTTTCTCCAACTAGGTTATAAAATCTTTGAGGGTTTTTTTTAAGTCATGTTAATATTACTCCATAGATTTTAGCAGAGTCCCCATATTTATTTAGTCCCTATATTTATTGACTGAGCAGTCAATAAATTTTCACTGACTGTTTTTACCTGTAAACAGGATCCACTTATCTTTTTCATTGAATCCTCATCATCTTTGAGTCTCAGTCAGTGAGCAGAGAAATGAACCAGAAGTTTAGCCCTTGAACATGAAGAATATGGCAAGCAGGAAGCAATGCCTTTTCAATAAGACAAATGAGATAGATTAGGCTTATTCCCCATAGTGACTCAACTTCCTTTATTAAATTATGCCTTAAAACAGTAAAGTGCACAATCTTAACTTTACAATACAATGACATTTCACAAATGTACACACCAGTGTAACCATCAAGGTCAGTACTCCCCATAAAATCAATACCTTTCTGACTTCTTTTTCCATAGATTCATTTTGTTTTTCTGTGGACTTTAAATAAAGGGAATCACAGGATGTCTTTCCCTGGTGTCTGGCTTCTTACTTTTTAAAGCCAAATTTCTAATTAAATTATAACATGCAGTCAAGTGTTGAATTTTTATTAAGTGAATCCACCTAAGTAACTAGCAACCAGACCGAGGATCACATTACCGGCACGGCCCTTCTAGCTAGTTCCTCCATGTTAAGGCTAACCACTCACCTGACTTCTAAGATCATAGGTTAGTCTTTCTTGTTTTTAGATTTTATATAGATGGAATCATAGAGTATGTACACTTTTGTATTTGGCTTCTTACATCCCAAGTTATATTGGTGGATTCATCTATGTTAAAGTATATAATTGTAGTTTCTCTTAAATTTCTGTTTAGTGTTCCATTGTATGAATATATCATCATTTTTTAAAAATCCATTTTTTGGAGGATACCTTTGGATTGTTTCCAGTTTGATGGTATTATGAATAATATTGCTACCAATATTCTCGTTTATGTCTTTTTGTAAATATATGTGTGCATTTCTTTGGATATAAACCTAGGAGTGGAACTGCAAATGTTCACATTTGGGATATGATGCCAGTTTTCCAAAATACTGATTAATTTACGTTTACATTAGCATTATATAAAAGTTTGATTGTTTCATATCCTCGCCAACACTACTCAGCGGTGTGCTGATAAATTGACCTTTAGGTGGAAAAAAAGCCCCGACTGGTAATATTTACCAATTTTTGTGGTAAATATTTTGTAAATATTCCCACCATGATCAATTTCAAAAAAACAAAACTATTTCATACAAAGATTGGCCTCTGGTCTCACTCTATCAGATCTCTCTGCGGAAAGCAGAATAATGGCCCTTTAAAGATGTCCAGACTCTTATTATGGGAATCTGAGAATATGTCACTTCATACAGCAAAAGTGAGTTTGTCGGTATGATTATGGTTAAGGATCTTGAAATACAGAGGTGGTCTTAGATTATTCAGCTGAGTTCAGCTTCGTCGCATGAGTCCTTAAAAGTGAAAAACCTTTCTCAATTGAGGCCAGAGGGATGCATAACTCAGAAAGACAGGTCAGAGGGAGAAGCAATGTTTCTGATTTGAAGGTGGAGAAAGGGGGCTAAGAGCCCAGGAGTGTAGGCAGCCTCTAGAAGTTGGGAAAGCCAAGGGCAAAGGCTCCGTTCTAGAACATCCAGACAAGATCACAGTCCTGTTGCTGGCACCTGGGTTTCAGTCCAGTGAGACCTGTGTTGGCCTTCTGATTTATAGAATTGTAGGATAATAAATTTAGGTAATTTGTCACAGCAGCCATAGAAAAATAATACACATAGAAAAATAATTAGATTGCATATATCTACCTGCATAATATCTAGCTCAGCCCTCTGCACAAAGCAGGTGTTGTATAAATGATTTTGTAATATTGTCAGGTATGGATCATAAAGCTGTTTTATGTAAACACGAGTTTTGGATCATAAAGTACGTTTTATGTTTCAGTAAAATAGAAATTCTACAAATCTATGTTTTTGAGCAATAGTAGGTCTCAGGATAAACTAAGCATGTTTGGAAATCTGAATTTAAATTCTTTGTTTCTTAAGTGAATTAGCTAGTTTTCCATTTTGCTAGAATCAATGCTACCAATGAAAATATATATGTCCAACCTTACAAATAATGTATTTCTCTTAAATTAGTCAAATTTCACAGTTATACCTATGTTCTGGGTAATTCTTTCACTGAGGGCTGAGAAAAGAGAATAGACTTTGCTTCAAGGATGGGAACAAGGCACGTGAGTATCGGGAAGGCAAGTGGTAGCAATTTGGCTGAGTTGTTTAAATGCTATGTCAGGCTCCCGACTGAGCCAGTCTCAGCCTGAATATCAGAGGCAGGTGGTAAAAATTATAATAGGAAAACTTTCTACAATGAGTGTGTACAAGGCTTATAAACAGACCAACATCTCTTTGGGGAAGAGACCACTGCAGATAGCCAAGCAAGCAAGCGATGTTGTTCCCACTGTGAAAATTACAATGCTGAGCCCTAGTCAGGGTTTGCCATGGTATCTCTCAGCAGCTGAGGCATATTGGAAGAAAAAGATAATGTGTTATTACCTGGATGAGAGCCCAATAGGGGCTCTAGCCAATTTTTCTTCCTCAAGGATGTCAGGTAATATGCCATACCCTTAAGAAATGAGACCAAGGTATCAGATGCTTTCAGTGGCTACTTTCTTGATGTTTTCTCCTGCTAATGTTTTTTTTTTTTTCTTTTTGTCTCTTGCTATTTTAATAGCATCTTGTCACATTTAGCTTTTAGTGAAGCAAATCCCATGAAACAAAAACTCGTTGTCTAAAATCGCTGACTCTAAGCAGCAATGTTAATTTTCAGAAGAGTGATGCCGTCGTGACTGACAGATTAGAGTACTCTTTGCTTTACCCTGGTCTTATATCAAGATATATTTTATACATTGATGACTTTTTTTTTATAACTCTCTTTAAAGCTATACTTGCTGTCTACTATATTGTCACTACAAACTCAGAATAACTTACAATAAGGCAACACATTTTATATACGTTGGTGATTTATATTCAAAATAATGGTCCTGAGCCTCTTGTAAGATCTTCAAACAAACAGCAGGGATTGACATTTTCTCTGTACTCATGCTTAGTAAGGCAGGAATGATGTGTAATTCCTTTTAAGGATATATTTTTCAATAAAAGTGAAATTAAAGATGGTACGCATCTCAGTAAAATGCCCCATCGCATGCTCTGCTTCTCAGGCTAAAAACTCTGTAGACATGCTTGTTTTCTTCCATTTTCATGTATTTCACATCTGGTCCATTAGCTCATATGATTGGATCTCCCTTCAAAATAGATTTTGAATCTGACTATGTCCTATTATCTGTAATAGTAAGTCCTGAGACCCAGCCACCACCGTGTCCCCTGTGCACCACTGCGGTACCCACCCAACAGGTCCCTGACTCCCCCTTTGCTCTGCTGTTCTCCACACAGCAGCCAACGCGATCTTTTAAAAATGGAAGTCAGATGATGTCAATGATTCCTTAAAAGTGAAAAACCTTTCTCAATTGAGGCCAGAGGGATGCATAACTCAGAAAGACAGGTCAGAGGGAGAAGCAATGTTTCTGATTTGAAGGTGGAGAAAGGGGGCTAAGAGCCCAGGAGTGTAGGCAGCCTCTAGAAGTTGGGAAAGCCAAGGGCAAAGGCTCTGTTCTAGAACATCCAGACAAGATCACAGTCCTGTTGCTGGCACCTGGGTTTCAGTCCAGTGAGACCTGTGTTGGCCTTCTGATTTATAGAATTGTAGGATAATAAATTTAGGTAATTTGTCACAGCAGCCATAGAAAAATAATACACATAGAAAAATAATTAGATTGCATATATCTACCTGCATAATATCTAGCTCAGCCCTCTGCACAAAGCAGGTGTTGTATAAATGATTTTGTAATATTGTCAGGTATGGATCATAAAGCTGTTTTATGTAAACACGAGTTTTGGATCATAAAGTACGTTTTATGTTTCAGTAAAATAGAAATTCTACAAATCTATGTTTTTGAGCAATAGTAGGTCTCAGGATAAACTAAGCATGTTTGGAAATCTGAATTTAAATTCTTTGTTTCTTAAGTGAATTAGCTAGTTTTCCATTTTGCTAGAATCAATGCTACCAATGAAAATATATATGTCCAACCTTACAAATAATGTATTTCTCTTAAATTAGTCAAATTTCACAGTTATACCTATGTTCTGGGTAATTCTTTCACTGAGGGCTGAGAAAAGAGAATAGACTTTGCTTCAAGGATGGGAACAAGGCACGTGAGTATCGGGAAGGCAAGTGGTAGCAATTTGGCTGAGTTGTTTAAATGCTATGTCAGGCTCCCGACTGAGCCAGTCTCAGCCTGAATATCAGAGGCAGGTGGTAAAAATTATAATAGGAAAACTTTCTACAATGAGTGTGTACAAGGCTTATAAACAGACCAACATCTCTTTGGGGAAGAGACCACTGCAGATAGCCAAGCAAGCAAGCGATGTTGTTCCCACTGTGAAAATTACAATGCTGAGCCCTAGTCAGGGTTTGCCATGGTATCTCTCAGCAGCTGAGGCATATTGGAAGAAAAAGATAATGTGTTATTACCTGGATGAGAGCCCAATAGGGGCTCTAGCCAATTTTTCTTCCTCAAGGATGTCAGGTAATATGCCATACCCTTAAGAAATGAGACCAAGGTATCAGGTGCTTTCAGTGGCTACTTTCTTGATGTTTTCTCCTGCTAATGTTTTTTTTTTTTTCTTTTTGTCTCTTGCTATTTTAATAGCACCTTGTCACATTTAGCTTTTAGTGAAGCAAATCCCATGAAACAAAAACTCGTTGTCTAAAATCGCTGACTCTAAGCAGCAATGTTAATTTTCAGAAGAGTGATGCCGTCGTGACTGACAGATTAGAGTACTCTTTGCTTTACCCTGGTCTTATATCAAGATATATTTTATACATTGATGACTTTTTTTTTATAACTCTCTTTAAAGCTATACTTGCTGTCTACTATATTGTCACTACGAACTCAGAATAACTTACAATAAGGCAACACATTTTATATACGTTGGTGATTTATATTCAAAATAATGGTCCTGAGCCTCTTGTAAGATCTTCAAACAAACAGCAGGGATTGACATTTTCTCTGTACTCATGCTTAGTAAGGCAGGAATGATGTGTAATTCCTTTTAAGGATATATTTTTCAATAAAAGTGAAATTAAAGATGGTACGCATCTCAGTAAAATGCCCCATCGCATGCTCTGCTTCTCAGGCTAAAAACTCTGTAGACATGCTTGTTTTCTTCCGTTTTCATGTATTTCACATCTGGTCCATTAGCTCATATGATTGGATCTCCCTTCAAAATAGATTTTGAATCTGACTATGTCCTATTATCTGTAATAGTAAGTCCTGAGACCCAGCCACCACCGCGTCCCCTGTGCACCACTGCGGTACCCACCCAACAGGTCCCTGACTCCCCCTTTGCTCTGCTGTTCTCCACACAGCAGCCAACGCGATCCTTTAAAAATGGAAGTCAGATGATGTCACACCTCTGCTCAAGACCGGCAGTGGCTCCTTATTTCACTCAGAGTAAAATCCCAAGTCCTAGTCTCATGCTGCTCAGCCTGCATGGTCTGGCTCCCGCGACCTCTCGGGGCCCGTCCCATTCTCCCTTATGCGTTCCATGCAGGCTCCTGCCTTCCACCTGCTATTTTGTCTTCCCCAAAAGATTCCAATCTCCTCAGATACAGACAAGGCTCATTCTCTCATTTCTTTTATGGTTTCTGCTCAAATGCCATCTTTTCAAGAGAGACTCTTCTTAATCATCCTTCCTAAAATGTACTGAGTCTCTCTGTAGCCCCTCACTCTGTGTGTCTTTCTTCATAGAACTTATTGCTGTTTGACATATACATTTCATTACTGATTTATTATTTTAATTCTCCACCAGAATATAAGCCCCTTGATGAGATTGGGTGCACTCAGGGTGGTATGGCTGTAGACTATAAACCCCTTGAGAATGGAGAGTTTGTTTTTATTACTGCTTTTCCAGCACTCGGAACAGTACCTAGCACTAAAAAGATGCCCCATAAGCTTTTCTTGAATGAGTCTATGAATGACTGTCAATGAAAGAGGCCTGAGAAGCTAATGATGCTCAGCCTGAACAAGAGTTAACAGAAATAAAGTCGGTTACCTTTTAGTTAACAAGAAATGTCAACTCAATAGAAAATACCATTCCCTGAATTCATTGAGGTTTTATGCTACTAGAAAATTTCTTAAATCATTTTGTATTTTCTTGAGAATATCAACCCTAATATGGCAGATAAACTTTAACTCCTTGGAGGGAAAACTCCACGTTAGCAAGATCTAGGGAGGTAGATCTTGCTTCCAAAGATGACCCCCAATAATTCCTTCCATCCCTCAAACTTGGCTGCTCTTGCGACGTGTTTGGCCAATAGAGTATGATGCAAGCGATGTTTGACCAGTTTTGCATGTAGGCCTTAAGAGACCTTGAAAGTTTCTATTTCTGTCCTCTTAGAAGTTAATCACCGTGTACAGAAGTTTTGGCTGGATTACTGAATGGAAGTCGTCCATGAAAGAAGAGTGAGGACATATGGAGGAGAACTCAGTTACCCTAATGACAGTCAACACCATGGCATCCCTCTGTGAGTGAGATCATCTTGGATCCACCAGCACCAGTTGAGCTAGCCCAGACAACCCCACAAGAAGAGAGAGGTCTAGCCTTCCCAGCCAGCCCCTCACCATCAGAGCCATATTGGAGGAGGCACCAGGTATTGTAGAGTATAAGCGGGCTTATAGATACCCTTGCAGAGCCCTGCCAGAATGTCTAACCTACACAATCAGTAGCAAATAACAGGGTGATAATTTTGAGCTGCTACATTTTGGAATATTCTGTTATGTCACAGTAGATAACTGAAACCATTGCAACATATCATTATTGGAAGATAACATCAAAAATACTGGATCTCTAAATTTTGCCCTTTGTAAACTATGATCAGGCTGAGAAATATATGATGTGTGTTTGTGTCTGTAAATATATATGTATATGAAATAAACATATACATATATGAATACACATATGTGTATATATATAACTTTGTAACTATATCACTCGTTTTGGTTTTTATTTTATTAAAAGGGTTAATATAAAATTAACTACCCCATTAATAAAGCAGTGGCAGTAATGTTTTATTACTTGTAGACAATAGCCTAGGAGCCTTGCAGTTTTCAAATGCCGTACATTTACTTGTATTTGTTTATTTATTTTCAATGAAGTAGAAAATCCTTTATTTTCTAAAGAAAAGTGTGAAAGTCCTTTCAATATCCCACTGAAATGCCAGAACTCCAAGGCACACAAAATCCCTCTGTCCACCCCTTTCATCTTCTGCTCCTATTTTGAACAGTTGGTAAACTGCAAGCGTGAAATCAGGGTTCTTACACATTTTATTCAACTGTATAGATATAAAAACTACCTACAAGTTTTCAGAGACTCAAGCCAAAATTTTCGAGCACACGGGTAGAATCTGTAGGGTGAAAAAATTGTAAAATTGAGTTTCCTCAGATGTCCAGTGCTGATAATTCATTGTGGAGAGGGTAAGAGGCAATTTTAACTGATTTAATCAGCATTATCCAAACAGCGACACAGTTCCAGGCCTGGGAAGCTTCTGAGAGACAGACCCTTGTGATAACATGTATTTTGCTTCTCTTCTCACAGGATATTAAAATCTGACTTGATTTATATTTGTTTCTCAGGGGCTCTTTCAAAGTCAGTGCTTCGTAGCTTCACAGATAGGGAGTCAGCATCGTCTGCATGTGATTGCGCTGAGCTTCCCCAGGTTGATTTTCGGGTATGTTCAGGAGACGTTATCTAATTCTCCTTTTGTACAAGGGAAATCTGAAAATCAAGTGTATTTAATTCCCATTGCTTAAAGAAATCACATTCTTATATTTCTATATCATTTGTAGAAAAGAGAAGAGAAATGCAGATCAGAGAAGAATGCTGGAAAATCAAAAAACCAACGATGGAGCCCCACAAAGATTATGAACCCCTGGTCTAGATAATTCCCAACTTCTTTTGAACCATACATTTATTTCTGAGATTCTGCAAAGTACACCTTGGCTAGGTGATGAAATTAAATTGGATCCAGACGTGTAAAAAACTGTTTGCGTCTTAGGGAGATTACTATGATGTGAGCAGGTTTACTTTATTGATCCTGTTTTATTACTTTGTAAATGGAAAAACCCTGTTTTTGTCAATCATGTGAAAGGAAGGAAAGCAAAACACAAGTAAGTTGTTTTAGCTCAGAATAAGAGAAAATAGTCCGCAACGAAATGAAAATAAAAACAACCTTTTAAGTAAGTTTTGGTACCAGTTAGCAATGTATTTTTGTTGCTATTTTTCCCCAAAAGGAGAAATATTATCAATTCGATCATACAAGAGAATACTAATTTTCTCAATAAATATATATTTGTTAATTAAATTGGATTACCTGTGAATAATTATTTATAACGTATAAACTTAAATCAAACACTTATTTTTAATTTACAAAGCAATATTTTTGTTTTTCTTCAGTTACTATTAAAAATTTATTCTTTAGACTGTGGATATTTTTTGAATTTTATTAGTATTGTAAAACCTAAAAAATTTTCCTTCTCTACTCCACACCTCCAATCCTTTAGGTGCTATTATAGTTTATTCCTTAGTCTGAGAATGTTTTTGGATATTTTTCCCTTTCTATGTTGAAGAGGAAATTATTTTCTATAAAGAATGGATTTTACCGAAGGGTTTATGATGAATGCTATTAATGGCATATTGTTGTATTCACTAGCAGAAAGTTTCTTTGAGAAGTTTTGAAAATAATATTTTGCTTGACTATTTTTTTTTCTGATTATAAACTAGAACATGTTTATGGGAGAAAAACAGAAAAATAGAGAAAAAATATAACAAAGAAAGCAGAGACACCTATACTGTCTCGTTTCCTTGAAAGATGTAAATCTTTTCAGTTATTATATAAACACCAATAGAGATGGATGCTCAGGTTCTTTAAAATTGTATGACCAAAGGCATGGAGTGTTTAAAATCTATATTTCATTTAAAATAATGTAAAGAGTTTTCCAAGATTTTCTTTTGCAATTTCACGTTTCATGGCTACATATATTTCCATTTTGCAGGTGGCCAGTTATTTAATCAATCTCCTTTTATTGAAACTTTGGATTGTTTCGCAATTTTGTTACTGTAATTAACGCTGTAATGAATGGGCCTCGTGTAGGAAATTTTTTGCACATTTTGATTGTGTCCTTGGGATAAATTCCTTAAAGGCGCATTAGCTCAGTTAGTAAGAATCAGAAAAATAATTTCTTTGTGGGGCAAACTTTAAATAAATAACCTCACGGAGGCAGGCTATATGACAAAATCACTTACACTGATTAAACATCATATTATGTTCTATGGCATGTGAATGATGTGGGGATTCTAGACAAAGGAAAAACCCATATTCTGTGTCCAGAAGCATGAAGCAACAGGAAATAGTAATTCAGTCTGATTGGGACTTAGATGCCAAGAGACTGGTGGTGAGGGAGGCATGTCATGAAAAAAAATATTTTAGTTTTATAATCTGCAGAAGATGAGTTAGCTGTCAGAACGGCTTAAGTATTAATGCAATGGAATCAGTCAGTGGCGAAAGTGCAGGCGGGGAGCCTATTACAATAGTTCAGGCCTTGAACTGGTGCAGCTGAAGCAGCAGTGTAGAAAAGAACAGAGTTTGAAATAAACAATTTAGAGCCACCTCCCGCCATAAATAAATAAATAAATAGACAGACAGACAGACAAACAAATAAATAAATGTTAAATAAAAAGATTTAAAGCCCAATTAGTTGAAGAGAGGGGGACATAGAGATAGAGACACTGAAAGAGAGAAAGTGTGTCGTTTCAGGTTCTCGGAGAAGCAGCCTCTAAGGTGAGACTCAATGCCAAGGTTTTGTAAGGAGAAACACCTGCGTGTTGTTCAGGGCGAAGCCGGCAG
Organism: Pteropus alecto; assembly: GCF_000325575.1. Taxonomy (NCBI): domain Eukaryota; kingdom Metazoa; phylum Chordata; class Mammalia; order Chiroptera; family Pteropodidae; genus Pteropus; species Pteropus alecto. The sequence goes on along the minus strand of NW_006431920.1, from coordinate 6,995,720 downwards.
ACAGCGGCGAGGTTCCGTGAAAGGGGAGGAGGAAGGCAGGATCGTGTAGGAGAAGCTCCGGACTGCAGCACAGTTCCGAGGGCGTCCTGGTCACGTTCACATGTCCTCCCTGAGGAAGAGACCCACTTTGGGCAGGAATGAACCGGCGCTAACATCCCGGGACATCGTGCTCAGTCATTCGCCAGACTCAGCGTGGGGGGAGCACGGCCTTGGTGGGTACAGTTGGGTGGTCGCTGGCGCTCAGTCAACAGTGCTCCCTCCCCATGGTAGGGCCTCTCACACATCTGTGGCATCACACATGGTAGCTGCTTTCTGGCTTCTCTAATGGGAGGATGGTGCGCGGAAAATACTAAGCGTAATATCAGTCCTAGATGTAAGCCTGGGCTTCCAAGGGGGAAAATGTTGAAGGAAACACAGCATTATAGAAAAAGAAAAGACATCTGAATCAGGCGGGACTCTCTTGCTTTCTGCCTCTATCAATTTCTAACCATGGAACCTTGAAGAAGTGATAAATTTTCTGCTTTTCAATTTTTTTCTATTCACAAAGTGGGAATTAAGAATATGTACCTCATGTAGTTCTTTTTGAAGATTGTATGAGATTTTAGATACATGCCATCACATGGCACGTGATAAACATTTTCAGTGATTCGTTTCCTAATAATTAGAAAAAAGACTGCCTTATTGTTTCAGACTTGTGACATGTCTGCAGTGTGTGGGCATCAACTTTCCTTCTTTTTACTTTGTTTAGTGCAAAAATTTTCGCTCTTGGAGATTTTTCCTCTTAGCATACCCATTTTTCTTCTGCGTCTGGCAAGATTTATAGATAAAACCTCAGGAGCTAAGACGATGCTAGCCAGAGAGGCCATGGAGAAATGTTTGTGTTGCCAAAATGGCCAGGAATACTGGCGAACTCTGCAGACATTACAATTCCAGATTAAGAAATTCTGGGTGTGGCTAATTCTACATTATTCAAGTAAAAACCAAGGGCTTTTAAACTATAACTTTTAACTCATAAGATTCATTGTAAAATTACTGTAAGCCAGCTCAAGTTTTAATTTTTTTTCCTGCGTAGCTCAGAGAGATAGCATGGAGGTGGGTCCCAGGTATTGATAATTTTTAAAACTTCCAGATGATTCTATTGTGCATTTTATTTATTTTTTGTGCCTTTTATTGTGATTTTGAAAACCATGGCTCTTGAGTGGTATTGCCTTGTTAAACATCCTCAGTATCACTGTTAAATATTTAGGCATATTCGTTCGGGTTTAGTATTTGTTTTTTAATGTAATTTGAGATGAAAAGCATACTCTTCCCAACACCATGGAGTGCCTCTGCAGGAAGCCCAAGAAGATTTAGCACAATGAACCCCGTTTTGGAAGGACGGCTGTTTAATTGCTCATCAACAACCAGGAGGCAGTAGAGAATCTACAGCCTCGCCTAGCTTCTGAGCCTAACCCCAGCAGTTCAGCCTGAGATGTGAGAGGCAGATAAGGATTGTGCCTTCCTCTCCTGCTAACTGTCAGGAACTCAGGGTTTCCACTGTATACACAGTAGTGAAATATCTAAGCCCAGTGAACTTGGCAAATTGTTTTGGGAAAAAGCAACTTCCACTTACAGTGATAGCTAAACTTTTGAGAAAAACATTGACATAAGATGATTTTAGAATTGCTGAATTTAGAATTGCTGTGTACAGAAAATTGGCATGGTTATCACTTTAGCATCTCAGGTATATATGTGTCTGTGTCCCGCAGTGAAGGTTGAGGACTGGTCTGAAATAGTTTGCAGAGGCAAAGACTCTGCTCAAACACATTCTAGTATAATTCCATCCCCGGCTCAGCACCTGCAGGACCCACCATTCCCCTAGGAGAAGTAGACACCTCTCCATACAGGGAAATACAAGAAGAGGCAGTTGCTTAGTGAGCTCGAGAGTGAAACGATCTTGGCTTTAAATCTTGACTGTATATTGTGTCAGTGGTCGATCCTGGGGCAAGTTACTTAGTGTATCTAATTTATCGGTTTCCTCCTGTATAAAATGGGGATAACGATAATGCATATTTGTAGTCATCCAATAGAAAACAAAAGACAAACCTGAAAATTACGGCATTGAGAAGATTCCAGTGAGTGCCCTGAGACACCTGGGGGCATTGTAAAGGTTTTGGGGACACAAGTGAAGGTGGAGAAAAGGATTTGAGACAGACAATGACTGTTTTCTACTTTGGCTGGGACTAGCCCTTAGTGTAGTATTTGTGCACGTTTTTCATTTTCAGGCAAAAGTCAACATTGTGAGAGCAAGAAGTCCCAGAAACCCTCCCTGCCTGCTAGATTACACTCTCTCAGCTTCCCTTTCACATATTCTCTCAGGAGTGCCTAAGCAGTTTGGCTTTGCCCAGGCCAGTAAAAGTGGCTGATTTCACTTCAGACCACTAGGTAGCCTTGGAGAAAAATTAGGAATTCGAACCTTGAAATGAGAAAGTAAAGAGGATTGGAAATGATGAGCTAAGTAGTAATTCCAAATGTAACCTAAAACTAGTTTGGAATGAAATAATCCTCACTGGGTATTTCAAACCGTCATTCCTCCACCAGATTGTTTAGTATGGAGCGAGTCCTAGTACACGTTGAGTTTTGCATCAAACACGGAATCACAAAATGCAGGAAGAGAGTGCTTTTTCTTAAAGAGCTTTCAGCCTACTTGGAAAAATGTGACATACTACCTCATTTTGCTTCTTTCTTTTAAGTGTGTATCCCAAATGTCTACATAAGTAGTTCAGATACAAGAAGAAGGTTGATTTTAGGGTAGAAAATAAGGTAATTCTAAGACCCACGGTGGCCTGAGAATGCTCACAAATGAGGTTTCAGAAAGGTTAGGCGAGAAAAGGTAGAAAAATGCACAGCTTTTTAGAATGAAGATAGAATAGACTTGGCTACAACAATTTTTTGCTAAGAAAAGCCATAAAAATCATTGAAGCAGTAGATGGAAGAATCAGAAGGTTGGACTTGGTCTTGAAGACAATGAGCAGCTATTGAGTGTTTCCTCAGAGTGAGGAGGGGAGTGTGATACGAGCAATACATAATTCAACAAAATAACATTTGTATATGTATTTTATGTATATTATTTTAAGCAAAATCATAACGTATATAATAAATAGCATTTATCGTGTGCTTACTATGTCCTGGGCACTGCTCTAAGTGCTTCTCATGGATTGATTTATTTAGTCATACAACAATTCCAGGTAGTTACAATATCCCATTTCACAAATGGGAAATATGAACTTGTAGAGAGATTTCTTTGGTGGGGATGCACATAAAAAGATGGGAAGAAGATGGAGAAAAGATACCAAGGAAGGGACACGGAGGCAGGAGCTGGTAAGACAGACAAAGACAACAAGCTGCTGAGTTTAGATGAAGACTGCGGTATCAGGAAAATTTTGTTGACTGTCAAAGGAAATGTCCAAGGTAAATATTTAATGTATGTAGAAACATATAAGGGGCTTTCCTCCCTTCACAAAAAGAGGCAAAGATTCTTCTTTGTAGCGTAATGGAACCTCAAAAGGATTTCTATAACACTGGCAGAAGCACAAATACCTCGCTTCTTTAGGCTCTGAAGTTGTCCCTCAGTTTTCATTCCAGAAACAACACTTTTGTCTGCCATCACCCACCATATACAAATTCAACATTTTGTAAAGGGTAGTTCTTTTAGATTGAAAAGTTTTATCATTTTATATTTATTTCTTCTTTCCTGACAAAATAGTAATTTTCTATTTATTTATAAAATATTTAAGACATACCAAGAAGTATTGAGAAAGAGATCACAGACAACTATGTACCATTACTTGGATATATTATGTTATCTTTTGCTATATCTTATCACTTTTTACTTTTGGTTTTAACAGCTTTTTAAAGTTATAGTTAACTTATATTACATATAACCGTACGTACTTAAAGTGTATCATTAAGTTTGACATACATGAACACCAAGAAAGCCACCACCACAATCAAGATAATGAGCATTTCCATCACTCACAGACATCACCTTTTAAATAAGTAAAAGATTTCCAATATAGGTCAAGCCCCAATCATCTGTTTTCATCTGTTCTTCCTCAGAGGTCATCATTATCTTGAAACTATTCTTCCTATGTGTTTGACTTTTTTTTTTAAAACCTATTATGTATCCACAGGTAATATGCAGAGATATTGAGTGATATCCTGCTTTAAAATTTTACATAAATGGCATCATAATACTGAATATATTTTTCGAACTTCTTTTCTCCTCCCAACGAAATATTTTTTATATATCCCTGCTTATATGTAGATTAGATACATCCATTAATCTACTTTATAAAAGTGTTCTAATGTATTGAGAAGTGAGACAAATTTGTAATCCAAATCATGCTTTTTGAATTATATCATAGCTGCTTTCTAGTAGCTTACCTTTATAGTAGCTTACCTTTAGAGACTATGGCGATTTTTATTTCATTCTTTGTACCTTCTTTAATTTCCAAATTCTCCATAATTATTATTTTTGTAATAAGAAAAATTAAAATAAGTTGAGTAATAAGGGCACTTGACTATAAAACTAGATGGATAAGAAATTTTTAGGAAACGTGGGCATGAAAAAAATGATTCCGAAAGTATGTATAGCAGCTGAAACAAAGTGAGAATTGAGGAAAACTTTGGGACTGTGAAAATTTTCTTACTGTTTTTTTTTTTGTTTGTTTTTTTGTTTTTTGTTTTTTTTTAAGTCGTGGTGTATATTTCAGAGAGAGAATATGTTGGTCTTTATTCAATGGGACTTTTTCAAATTGACCTGAAGGAAGCCTTACTGTAGCTTTTATGGGGACTACAGTGGCAGATCTGTTGTGTCATTTTTCTCCAGGTGGCTCACTGCATCCATTTTCATTCCGTGAATGAAAGGGCTCATTCCACTCTCGAGGAAGCCGATGGAGTTTTTGGCATCAATTTTCTCTACTTCTTTCCAGTTGAGAATATATATTTTTTCATTTTTTTCTTCATCCAACTCATTTCCCACTGGTTTTTGTTTATTTTTAAAAATATGTTTGTAAGCCTTCCGAGGCAAAAATTCTTAAATAATTCCCTGAATGTCCATAACTAAAGTCAAAATAGAGGGTCACAATAGTTCCCAGCATTTTCTTTATGTTCGAAAAATGTTAAATTGTATATTTCTGAAATATCTATTTTGAAGGAAACTCAGGAGGCATGATATGGTGGGCAAATTTCCCTGCTCTATCATTAAAGTGTTTATCATTCCAGAATGCTGATGATTTATCTTTTTACTTTGTAAATTTGTTTAAATGGAGGTCGTAGTGCCTTTATAACTCACCATAATATGGGACTGTGAGTACTAAAGGATAATTGCTGAAGAGTTGTGCATATGTTGGCTGTCAGTGGCAAATAACAGATTGAAAGAATGAACTCATTATTCTTTTTTTAAGTTACTCTAAGTTAACATTAAGCATCTTTATTAGGATGTATAATTTTGACCTAGACAGCTGGAATAGGTTTATATAGACATCTAGATTCAACATCGTATCTTCTTCTATTTGAAATGTTTATTAAATAAATCTATTTATTTGCCTTCTACATTATTTCTCCTCAAATTCTGTGTGTGTGTGTGTGTGCGCACGTGTGTGTGTAGATAAATATCCAAGGTCACTATAGATACACACACACACACTCTCTCTCTCTTTCTCTCTCTCTCTCTCTCTCTCTCGTGGCAAATGTGTAACTGCTTTGCACTCACCCAGAATTGCATGTGATGTTTACATACCGATGTTCCAATTATCTGTAAAGTGTGTGTGAAATGTGGGAGCAAGCTGTAATCAAATAACATTAAGTGGTGAAAATTGCTTTACAGAATAGGAGAAAATTTTCAAGAGGCTGTGTTCCATGGAAACATTTTGTGTATGTTTCTGGGATCGAGGGTATAATATATATGAACATGAAATATACATATTTCATGTTCAGAAGCCTCAAAATGCTGATTTAAAAAATTTATAAACATATTCAGTATATTTGAGAAATGTGTTACTTAGTAGTAGTGGTCATTGAATATTATTAATAGTGATTAGTTTACAAAGAAAGGGAAAATTTAATTAGCTAATTGCATTGTAGTACGATTACCTACATCCTGTTTTATTTCTCAAAGATAATCCTAGCAATTAGATTAGTTGAGTAGTGACATGTCCAAAATATATTCTACTATAATCTATTTTTATAAGTGCTAACAAAAAAAAAAATCTAAGGATTAATATCTTCTTAAAGTAGGGATAAAACATTGATTTTGTTTACTGTGAATTTTAAAATTATTTTCTTTTCAAATAATATTGTCCTTTTTTTAGGACATAATTTGGGAAAATTATGTATTAAAGCATTGAATATTTTTCCAGATTTATTCTCTTATTTATTATGTTATCACATACCATTGTTTCATATTTTATCCATGAGATATGCTTATAAAGAAGGTGTTTGGAGACATTTAACTATATAACCTCTATAATATAAAGGATTATCTTTACTATATATCACACTGTTTAATAGCAGTTCACTTGACAAGAGAACACTCAGAATCATACTTGGTACAAAGCCAACCGTCATTTATGGTTCACCTTCTAGTCTCTCAAGATGTCTTCACTTGTGTTGTTTTGTCTGTTGGTTGTTTTTGTCACCATTATACGGTTGAGGAAACAGGATCGGGAAGAGTGCATAGCTTGTCCAAGGTCACTTATCAGGTAAGCAGTGAAGACAGGGTTCAAATACTGCTGTTCTGTCATCACTATGCGTGTCTTTCCACCTTCAACATGATCCCTTTCGGAAAAGGATTATGAAGGATAGGGAAGGGAGAGAGATGAGAGCAAAGCCAGTTTAAGATAGAAAAGGGACCACTCATTTCAACAGTTTGACTTTGGTCCAGGTAAGCTCATGAAATAATTAGAGAACAACAAATAGACCCGACAGTTTTTAAGAAGAGAGTAATAGAGATTAGGATGTGGGGCCATGGAGACCTGGGCCTCAGGGATTTTGTTCCCTATCCTATTTTGTGCTGACCTGGCAAGAAAGTTCATAAAAAGATACAATGTGCCAAGAAGAGCTACAGGACAGGTGGGAAAGCAGAAACTCAGAAAAAATGATGATTTGGGCAGAAGAATTATCATTGGGTTAAAGAAATAAGACAAAAAAACTATATTTCTGCTCTGTTACAGAGAAGGGACAATTGACTAATACTCCCTGTGGAGAAAATAAATGAAGAGACAATTTTATTTTTTTGAGACCATTTTAAATATAAACTTTAAATAGCAGAATACGTGAAAAGGAGAGGAGAGAAAAAGAAAATAAAATTAATTGTCGAATCCTTATCTGTGACTTTGTATTATATTATTCATGTAATTAGATGTATCAGGGATGTAATATTTCTGTTAGGATAGTACATAATGTCTATTACTCTTTTATTATGAAAACTGTATAAAAATAAGGACCAGAAAAGTCATAGAAACAGTTTTTTTATAAGTAAACTAGGGCAAGGGCCCAGAGTTCTAGATTTACATTATGTTGCTTCTTATAGAGGCAGAGCAGGAACAAATGCCTCATAATATCTCTTCATTAAATGAAAACTAATATGAGTGGCATATAGTGAAGAAGATTATGATATGTATAGCTCTGGTGAGTAGAGAAGTATTGACTTTCAAACTGTAGCCTTTCTAGAGATATCTGGAAAGATGATGGCCTGAGCCAACTGGTCTACAGTTGCCAAAACATTTTGTAGTTTTGTGGCCTCCTATAAAAACATTCACTAAAGATATAGGACTCTGAAAGATTGGATTTTCACCTTGGCTTGTTTGAAGACCTAATTTTATTTTTTTAGAAGCTTTTTTAGTAGAGAGAGAAACAAAACGAATTTTATTGTTCTTTTTAATTGGGAGAAGGAGCTGTCCGTGGTAGCAGTTAAATAAACATCTCTTTACCAGGATAGAGGATACAGGTTCTCCAACCTGGGCTATAGGAGTCCAGGGACCCAGTAAGCCAGGGTTAAAAATATTTGGAAAGAACTCAGGGTGGATGGATAAGGATGGATAGTGGCAGCTGAAGTTTCAAAGGGTTGTTTGTTGGGTGGACTTCTTTCACCTTAAATCATATCTCTTAGACATTTGTCTAACCTTGCTATTTATTAGAGAAAACATAACAGTTTTTTACTAAAGAAGTTTAAGAAGATTTTCCAGTATAAAAAATGAAAGAATTTCCAAGTCCTTTAGAAATAAATGGCACTGGCAGTCCTCTTTCTATTTAATTTCTGCCGCTTATTTCAAGAGGCTTCCAGACTCTTTCCTTAATTGGATTCAGTTAAGATAGCCCTCATGGAAATTTCAGTATATTGGCCATAATTATTGAATTAGTGAGTCACAGACACTATTAGAAAGAAATTACCACAGCCACCTGACTCTTGTTAAGGTTCTAATTGATTCTGGTTACTGAGATTGTGCCAATTAAATTAGTGATGTCTGCCTCAAACTCAACATTCCCTAATGATATTAAAGTGACTTTTATTTACACAAAAACTATTCTCATTAATGTTGGCAGAGAAAATAATCTCTATCTCATAAATATATGTATGTAAAAAGTGGAATTATTTCTTCTGGTAGTGATTTACATTCCAAATATAGAGTTCTTTCTGATATAGAAGAAATTATATCATGAATCTCAGAAGAGGAAAGTTGGAGGTGACTATAAAGATTGATCTCAGTGAACAGCACTCTATCATGTTATTTCCCTTTAAATTTGAAATTGAACACCTCTCTTGAAGGAAACTTCTGTGGCAGTCCATTTAATCTTTGGGAAGACCCAATGCTGACAAATTGTTTTTCATGCTGAGTTCACTCACTCATTTAACAAATATTTCCTGTGCACCTACTACTTAGCAAGGATTGCATCAAGGTGTCGTATATATAGGGGTAAACAAAAGATTCTTTACCCTGAAGAAACCTGAAGAAAATTAAAATAGGAACTGAAATATCTGTGTTTTCCATTTATTAGTCTTTGACCTGCCCTGAGGGGTATAAAGATAGCTCCTCAGAGAGATAAAGATCACTGTTATGTGCTCATAGATTCTTAGATTCTTTTTTCCCTAGATAAGTACTCCTTTTTTTTTTTAGAATTCTAATGAGATGATTTCAAGTTCTTTTGCCATCCTATAATTCTTCCTTGCATACCTCTTAGTTTTTCTCTACCACTTTTGATGTGCTATACTCAGTATTAAATTCACCAGAGCAACGGCTAGTTTTGCTCATGTACTCCCTAAAGGAACTTTGAAAAAGTATGTCCTCATTTGAATATTTTTAGGTAGATATCTGAATTTTTTTCATTGTAAGTATAAATGCAGTATACGTAATTTCCAGTATATTGGAGGCATTGATTTTTTAAAATGAAAGGGTTACATCATTCTTTTTAATGTATCCAAAGAGATATAAATGTCAAGGTGATTTAATATCTACCATTATCTATTTTGAAAATCTACACATACATTTTTTTTGATGATTTAGATTCACTCAGTTCTTGAAGTCATAATTTTATTCCATTTTCCCCAAAGAATTTTATCTTCATGTAATATATTATTTTACTTAATGTCATGTATTAATGACACTAATTCTTCTCTGCAATAATAAAATCAATTTAATTTTTTATTTCTTGTAATGATAAGGATTTATGTGTTAAA
>NW_006431920.1:6973252-6985991 GCF_000325575.1 Pteropus alecto | reverse complement strand
ATTATATAATAATATTAGTATGCATTTATTAAAGCATAAACATATTACAAATTTTCACAAACAGAAAGATAAATATTTATTGTAAGTACTTTTTATTTATTTTTTTCTGATGCAAATTTAATTTTATTAAACTTTACAATGAATGTTGTGTCATATTATTTTTCATTGTGTGACAATTTATTGACTGGCACCTGAATATAGCACTTCTTTTGAAAAATAAAAAGTGAGAGCTGATAAAAGAGAGAGACACTTGTTTAGTGACATATAAAGCCAAAAAAAAAAAAAAGATGATAACCAATTACTTTTAGTTTCCTTAGTATCTAACTCTAAAACGGTTAAAGTTTCAAGCAATAACGCTGCTGTTATAATGCATAATAATGGTTATGATCTCATCCTGCCCCTTATTGCAAGTACTTTTTAAATGAGTTAGATGGGGAAGGTGTTTGAATGAATTCCCCTTGACGGAATGATCTGTCTAATTGTCCTTTTTGTTTCTTTCCATTTTCTTTTTCTGGAGTGCTTTTTTTTATTTTAACTTTTTCAATTACAGTTAAAATTCAATATTATATTGGTTTCAGGTGTACAGCACAGTGGTCAGACATCTAACTTACTAAGTGATCCCTTCAATAAGTCTAGTACCCACCTCACACCATACATAGTTATTACCATACTATTCCTATGCTGTAATTTATACCCTTGTGTCTATTTTGTAACTGCCAATTTGTACTTCTTAATTCCTTTACCTCTCTGAAGTGTGTTACAACTTTGAGCAGCACATCAGGACAGTGGTGAGTGAGAGCTATCTCTTCCTTTTATAACATGTGAAAATGATAATGAAGAATAGGGTAGTAGAGAAAAATCTTAACCATAGTCCTATTCTCTAAGAGGACAGGTTTAGAAAAGAATAAATATGGATAATGATCTGGAAATGGATTCCCTTTAAAATATCTATATACTTGTTTCCTTTCAAGTCTTTGCATAACTCCAGGGGTAATTATATTCCAGTCTGATGACCCATGACTAGTGGGTGTAGCCTAATCAGAACACAGGAGAATAAAATTTTTATCTTCCTCATTTTAGAAACAATATTTTATTAACACAACTGAAGATCACATTTTGTTTTTCAGGGGCCAAATTGTACTCCAGTTTCATACAAAGCCTATGGTTAAATTTTAAGTTTTTTTTCAGCTATGCTCTTGCTGAATTATGTTCCTCTCCATCATATACTTGCACAAAAACTTAAATTTATCTCTGTTAGATTTTATCTTCTTAGATTCAGCCTTTACTCCAGCTTGTTGAGATATTTTTGGATTATGATTCTATGTTCAACCCACAGAGAGACTATTTGAAGAGCATGGACATGTATTCCTATATATATTTCTAGGAACTTATTAGTTCTTAACAACATTCCTCCAGGATTCTCTTTTCAAAAATCAAGATATATTTTGACTACACTTAAGAAAACGTGATTTTTGAGATAGTCTATCATAAAATAATTAAAAGAGCATTGGACTTTTGAGAAGTGCTAGATTCTGATTTCGGTTTTTCCACATTGTTCATTCATTCATCAACAAACATGACTGTCTTCTGTGTGCTGAGCCCCGTCTTAATCACTATGGAATCAGAGATGAAGAAGATACTACTTGAGCAGAACACACATAAAGGAGTTAGACAAACCACTTATAATAGTACAGAATGGCAAACACAATGAAAGGTGCATGTGTGTATATATATGTATATACATATATACATATATATACACCACATATATATATGTATATATATGTATATATATGTATATATATGTATATATATGTATATATATGTATATATATATGTATATATATATACACACACACACACACACACAAGGTGGTCTAGAAGTATCCAGGAGAAGCATTGAATTCACATGGGTGGAAGGAGGTCAAGGGAGGCTTCTTAGAATAGAAATCTTCATAGGAGCCTACAAGGATAAATAGAAACAAAATCTGTAAAGAACAGGGGGTATGCAATGGGTGGGAGGAAAGGTATTTTAGGAAGACTGAGTAACACATATAAAGGCATAGACATGTGGAAATTGTTTACTTTAGATTGTTAAACCTATGAAATAAAAAAAGAAAAATCTGGCTGAAATAAAGTAAGAGTTCTTACAAAAAAAGCAGGGAGAATAAATAATTTATTCATTTTGTTGGCACAGGATAACAGTAATCAAAGATGATAAAGTATGTTGACTTGTGCAAAAATAAGAGTTCTCTTTAGAAAAATGTGTGCCTGGCACAGAGACAGTTGAAATCCTGTTTCATGACATCAACACTATCGGTGTTGGATTTCAAAGGAATTTTACCATTGAGTACACATGTTACTTCTCCCTGGATACACTCCCCCTCATCTCTGTCTGCAGAAATTCTGATTTTTCCAGTGTCAGATAATAAGGCCACAGTACACCTACTGTCAGAATCCTCATGACAGTTTAAACCCAGTACCCATGAATATGCCTACATACCATGGTAGAGCATATGGAGTGTTTATCTCCTCTAAGGAATCATGAGATCCTTGGGACCATATCTTAGGCATGTTGTATTCCCATCACCTGAATGTCACTATTGGTGCTCAATCAAATTTTTTTTTAATTAAATAAAGTAGTGTCACTTTTAATATTATAAATGTGTGTATATGATGTGGTAATGTTCATAAGTGCCATTACTACCCTTGTGGGAAGCATTGAAAACACTAAAACTATTGACTCTGAGAAAGTAGAATTGACTACTTATAGATAAGACAATCTAGTCACTAGAAATGTGCCACAGTAATATTAACTACCCACATGTTGGTTTCATAGGATTCTTTGGACTCTCTTCCTTTCTGAAGTCTAGGTCCCAAGAAAATGCTTCTTTGGGATGAGACTTTCTTCCTTTAGTTACCAGATTGTCCCCTGGAGCCTCTCGACCACATAGGATCAGGAATATGATACAACTTTGCATTGGTGCAATAACTGGAGTGCAGATGAAATGCCGTGATTGAGTTGTCAGGGCATAGTTGGTTCTGGTGATATGAAACAAGGGGGTTGGATTTCTCAGCTCATGTAAGTGTAAGACTTAATAAGACTTAAGGCTACACTTAATTGCCAATAAAGGAAAGAGAAAATGGCCTCTCACTCATGCAGCAGCCTAGAGTCACAGAATTTAAGTTCCAGTCGATGACATTGCTGTAGCTACTGTTGAATCCACAGGCTTATAGGGGTGATACCTAGTGGCCCCCACTCCTCCTAATTATTCTGTGTGTTTCCTGCCTGGAGTGGAGAGAACTATAATTCTGCCTCTCCCTGAATACTGGAATTATAGAAGTGGCTTTGCAGATTGTTCTCTTATCTGCTACCTATGCATTCCGTGTAAGGGCTCACCTAGAGAGAAAACGCTTCCCTTAATTTTGCCTTTAGAACTTGGAAGGAAGTTTTACATCAGAGTAAAACATGTGTATTTTGTTTTACAGTCTTCACACCACTTATCCTATTGGGTCTTCATAAGAAATCCCTAATGTAAGCAGAAAGATGTGGAAGAAAAATTTTAGGGTTAATTTTCAATCTACAGTTCTCTTTCTCTAAGAATGGCACAACCAGTCCAAAGGAAAAGTCATTCTGTAATAGGATACTAAAAATAAGACTCTTTGGGCCTTACCGAGAACCATGGTAATGAGATAATCTTCACATTCTAAAAATGAGATACTAGGACATCAGTGCTGCACTTGTCAAAGAAGTCATCTGAATTGATTCTGCAGCCATTAGCTCATCGTCCAGGCTTAAACTTTATTTAAAAAGTATAAGATTTATTTCAGAGGAAGATTGCTGTGGAATACAAAAGATTTACATTCTTTCAGAAAAAAAGCTAAGTATGAACAGATTTTAGGGGGCATACAATCTCTCATTTTCATAAAACCAACGATTTTTTTTTTCACATTATCTTTGGCAACTTCACATAATTGTGGTTCTTGCTTGGTCCAAGAAGGCATTCGTTTGATGATTCTTCATTGAAATGAAACGATTTGCTTTACTGAGTATAACAGATTCCTGGCAGGAAAAATAATTCAATTCAGCTGGTTCAACTGTAGAGACTTCTATTCAGGTATTATCTAAGAGATGAGGATAAGGTGAAGTGAACAAAGGTTGATGAAATTTTGAGACTGGCAACAGAGGGAGTTCTTTATCATTTCTAGGCCTGAGGGCCAAGGGTTACTTACTAATGGTACCGGCAGAGTCCAGTAGGAGTGGGTTGTGGAGGAGGAGTGGCTTGGCAGCTCTAAGTGGAATCAAGTGCAGAAATGGAGTATGGGGGCATCCCCCCCAACCCTGTTTTCCTCTGTTTTAATATCTCCCTCCCATGGGGGTCAAACTCAGTTCAAAGCCAGTCCAAAAAGGCAATAGTGATGCAACTCACAGAGGTCAACTATTTGAGACCCAGAGAGGAAAGAGAAGTAATCTTAAGAAAATGGATCTTAAGAGAGGGACAAATAGGGAAAAATATAAACTAATGGCACCCAGTTCACAGATATTCATAGGTGTGTGTGGAAGATGATTAGGCAATTTTGTTACTGAGGAGGAATCTGCCTTTTCTCAGTTGAGAAGCCCTGTATGTGTTTTAGATGTTGAAGATTCCAAACAAGTAAGAGCCAGAAGGTACCTGCCATACACAAGTGCCCACAGTATGAACCGACCCTGAGAATGTAGAAGAGCTGAAACTCTGTCGTACTTACATGATGGTTAAATCCTGAGCCAACTCCTGAGCTTCTAATCGAGATCAAACCCAAGGGTGTCCAACCTTGTTCTGGCTGCTGGGTGGTGGGATTGTCTCACATGAATAGGGCCCATGTATTCACACTGAACTAGGAATTCTAAGTCATCTGATTATTTCTGGAGCAGATCCATGCCATTTGCTTGACCTCAGAATTCATCCAGTTTTCCTAGGTCCAAAGTCCCAACAATTATCGAAGGCAGCGCCAAGGGCAACAGGCGCACCTCCTCATTTGATTGAATTCTTTTTCTCTATGCCTAGAGACATACAAAATTGAGTGGGAAAATATACATTATAATTTTATTTTTCTACAATTCTATCTTAGAATTATTTGGATCAAGGAACTAAATTTGATGTTTTAATAATTGAAAGCTTGTTGCAAAACTTCTCTGACCAAATGTTTTTCTACTAACCCGTAGAAAGTTCTAGATTTCTAAAATAAACTTTATCATTTTGTTTAAACAACCAAGGGAAGTATTATAAACATTTAAGAGATTCTAAAAGATGTGCAGGAAAGATATTTTATCAGAAACAAAAGGTTTTCCATTAGCCCTGACAGAGAAGAGAGTCTTCTCTTGGACACCAGCATTTCCCTTAAATAAACTTGGGTTTTTCAACTACCTCCAACAAGTATAATTGTCTGGCCAAGTCTCAGAGTTTTGGCCAAAAAAGTTGTTAACTTGAATGGATATTTCTTGCATATTTTAGAAAATTTAATTAATTTTTTATTACTATCTTGTTTTGCAGAGCAGGGATTGTCTCATTGCTATTATGCCTACTGGTTAAATTGGAGAATTAAATAGTTTCTCCAATCAATATCCCAAGGCATTCCCTTGGCAATGGATGCACAGCCAATGTGCCACGGTGAGTTAACATCTAAGTTATGCTTTATCAATTAGTCTTGCTGTATGTGTCCCTTCTGTAAGCATGGAAAATATTTTCCAAATTCATTGGTAACTTCTCAAGACAGTACTGTTTCCATCTTGGCAGAGCAGACTGTGCTTTGTATATTAAAGATCCCAGTGGTGTGAAGTGGGGAAATCATATCTCTAACTCTGCATAAGTTTTATTTTATTAATCTGCTTGTTAAAGAAATCATTAAAAAAATTACCATCATTTACTAGCTTAAAAGTCTATACTAAATTTCATCGTTCAATTTGAGCCTCGGATGTGTTTGTCAAAACTAAGAGTTGATTTTCCACATTTGCAAATATGCTAAAAGTAGGTAAATTAAACTCTCTCTCTTTTATATAAACTTTTTTATCAGTTCTGTGTAAAAGTGATGAGGTAGGCATCTGCACACATCTTGTCCCCTGCCGACTGGTTTCTGACACACATTCATTTATCTGAATCCCAATGACAGTGTGGAATAATATTAAATGTTGCTTCTGAACACTTTTAAACAAATCTGAGATTTTTCAAAAGAAGTTCATCTATTTTTGGAAAAAAGTAAAAAAATATTATTCATACTCTGTCAATCAGCTGAGCTTGGTGTAATTTTTTCTGAGAATAATTAAGCTCCAGGTAAGAACATTTTTTATAACTAGAAGCCTAGGCTCCATTTGAATTCAATCTGTGGCTATAAGAATGAATATACAAATTTTCAGGTTAACCTAAAGATAAAACGGTCTTTCCCAGCTTCCAGGCAAGCTCCATGAGATGCTGGAGTAAGGACTTGTTTGCTTTATCCAGGTGAGAAGTTTTACTGTTAAAGAGCTTTGCCACCAGCTACTGTGTCTTCATCTTCCTCTTTGTACCTGCCTGGAGTTTCTCTCATTAGCCTCCTTGCTTTGGGTAAAGACCTTGAGCTTCTCAAAGACTTATGTCCCAAGGGGGTGGCATGCTGTGCCATTAGCTCGTTGTCATGGGAATAACCTAGAGCAGTGGATCAGCTTGAACAGTTAGCACCAAAAAGTCTAGATATAATAGAACACTCCATTGGTTTGGTATGAAGAATGGGAGAGAGGAATAAGAAAGAAAAAAAGTTGAAAATGGAAGAATAAGATTCTTTATGGGCAAAGCAGACCTTGATAGAGAATTCCTAAGAAACCAAGAAACCAAATTGTGTAATAAAGCCACATATAGAACATCATTTGAAAGCTTGGCTTTATTAAGATTTTTGCCTGCCTCCTATTTTGTAACCTTTCCTGCAATTTCTTTGTTCCAAGAAAATTGGCTTCTGTAATTTTATCAAAGGAGCTTTACTTATCAGTCAGCCTGAGAGAGATTTTCCAAATACTCTAGGGGAATTCATAATTGATTACTCTTTGGTGCAGGACATGAAGTTTTTTCATTACATTAATTGCAGACTTAAATATTCTTATCCTTGATGACTGTTTGCAATTTAACAGATTTAAATTATCACTCAAATTTTTATTTCTCACAACTTTTTTTATAATGTTTTCTTTTTAAGGAATATCTGAAACTTTCTTACTGTAGTTCAATGCTTTCAAAGAGTTCTCCCAATACTGGATAGCTTAATGGACAGTGATGGTGTTATTTCTTGCTCTTCAGGATAGAGTTTGGCAATATAAAAAAAGAACAATACAGTATATAAAATTAAATTGAGAAGACATAGTAAGGCATGATCTGAAAAATAATTGACTTTTTGCTGCTCTAAAGATTAGAAAAGAAATTACAGATGGCTTTGCTGGATTAGGTTTGATGTCTCTGTGTAAATGGTAAGATTCTCCTTCTTTAGGATGGGTCACTCTCATGATTGGCACTTCAGTATGCTTGTCCACTTCCTCTTGGCTCTGAATCCCTAAGGAGATTCAGATGCCTAAGGATAAGGTTGATGCCTAAGGAGAAGGTTCAAGTTCTTTGGGAGTGCTCCCATCCCTCAAATTTTAGTCTAAAATGTCTTTACCAAAGAACAATTCAATCTGTAAACAGGTACAAATGTCCCTGGGAGAAATTACCTTACCTGAATTCTTTAGAATGTCTCCTCAAAAAAAAAAAAGGATGCAGGTGACTAATCCAGAGTGTCAAACATTGTCATTAGGGCTTCTTTATTCCCAGTCAAATTTTGGGCTCTCCTTGTGGTGGCAGGATGTTTGCTAGGGTTTATAGGATAACACCCTACCCACTCAGTAACCTTAGTGGAATGAAGAATCCCCTTTTACAGTTCTAAGAAAAACACTTGAGGTTAAGTCTTATTGACGTTTACTGATACCCCTTGACTCATATGCCCATCTCAATAGTATCAATGTGGTCAAGTGAATGCAGCATTTTGATGAACATGGCCTGAGTCATATGCCCATCTTTGAAGTCAGATGATGGAAAAACTTGCAATTAAGAGAAAAGGGATAGTCCCAGGGAAAATTACATGCCTTTACCAAAGAACGGGTAACAGATGCTAGACAGGCAAAAATAGTGGATGTTCACTATACAGACTTGTGGCCTGAAAGAGTTTTTCTCCATCCTATATAACTTGGTGGCTCAATTATAATGATTTTCCTCAGCTGAGCAGAAAATTCTTCTCACTGTTTCTTCAGCATCCCAAGAAGACAACATGCTTTTAATCATCCATTGGGTGAAATGTGACATTTTAATGACAATTTTGTGTATTATTCCACCATGGTTGGTAATTTTTAACCCCTGTGTTATTTGTCACTTTTCTACATCAACATTTCTGAAGCCACCAGCCTCAAATGACAGCCTAAACAGGCAACTCCTTGTTAATTTTATAACGTGCAATAAATAGATGGAAAGGCCAGAGCTTAAGACAAAGGAATTTGTCTGAGAAGGCCAGATTGTCACTTGTTTCTCACCATCATGTCTGAGGTCAAACGGGTCTTTTTGCCTCGTGGATTTTCCCAAGGCTTGTGACCTAATGAGCTGAGTGTAAGGAAGAGCAGGCAAAACGTGCCCTCGAGAGAATGAGTTATCGCTGCTACAGGCCACAGTCATGCACAGTGCTGAGACAGGATGCAGTGGGTCCATGCACTGTTACTGGTCTCCTACAGATACATTACATTACTCTTCCTTTTCTTTTTTTTTTTTAAATTGCTAAACGTTACTATAGAATATGGCTTTAAACATAACACCCTAAACGTTATTTGTTATGGCAACACGAATGGCTGGACATAAAAGGCAATCTTTTCCCAACCACCCACTTGGTACAGCACACTGCACACAGTAAGAACTCAATGTGTGTTCTGTGTGTCGAATGAGCGAATATTACATAAGCTCCCAGAGTGTGTCCTTGTGGTGCCCTCCCGAATGACGGCTCCTCTTCTCAGTACTGATGCTCAGTGGCAATTTACCACTGCAGCCACCAGTTGTCGAGGGCCTGTGCCCATTCTGACTGGTCTGAGTCCTTTCAGTGCCTATAATATATTATTAAAAAATACTTTGCACATCACTCTCACCTCTTTGTCACCAGACACTCAAGGTAAGCCCACTGAAATCTGTTTTTCTCATGTACTAATTATCTCATAAGCCTCTTTTCTATGAAAACGTATGTATCTTGTGCCTCACTATGACTCTAAGTGGTTTCTGATTCATGCTAAGATGTCGATGGTCCCCTGTGATACTTTGCCAAGGATACAAACAGTGGAGATATGATGTCTGATTCCAAAGACGTTAGCCACTAATTATAGGTGAACAATAGCAGGTGACCAGAAATACTTTTCTGGTTTCAAGGATATCCTTTTGCTCTTCCAATCAATTCAGTCAGCAAGGCTCTACTTTTACATGGCATCGCATCAGCTCACTTCCCATTTCTCCCCTGCTGGGATTCCTGTGACCCCCACTCCTGAGCATGGGGGAATGGAAATCAGAAACTGCAGGTGGAGACAGGAGGTCCTATCGTTACTATTATAGACTAAGAAGATCAGACTTGAGGTCTAGCACTTGCCTTCAGAAGCATATTCTTTAAACTTAGGAAACTTAAAATCCATGATGTTTAAAGTCTTCTGACACTGCCAGCTGCCTCCATGTCTCTACCCTACGAATGTCAGCTTTCCCAATACTGTTAAGTATAGGTAGAGGAGCATTCACGATTAATTTTGGAAATGCTATCTGGGGATTTCTTGATATAGAGAAGGACTTTTTTTTTTTTTTTTTAATTCACAAATTTTAAACAAACCATGAGTACCCAAGTTGAACTCAGTGGATTGCCTCTCCTGTAGTTGCAGGCTCACATTGCAAATGGTCCAAATAGTATCTAAAGTGAGTGTTGATGTTAAGACATCAGAGGGCTATGTAGCTTCTGTCGATGAGCTGTACAGAAGGTTTGAGGGATGTGGGAGAGCCCCCAGTCATTATAACAACATAAGAATCATAGCAATGCAGGATCCCAAAGTATGGGAAGAGCCTCCTTGTAGTGTACTGCCATGGGGCACCTGGGAGCTAGCTCTGGACAGAAGCAGGAAGCTCTTAATTTTTAGACTTGATCCAAAGGAGGAGAGCTTAAAATGAAAAGTTTTCTACAACCTCTCAGAGGAGCATCTGTCATTCATTTCCTACACATGCTTTTACTGCAGTGGAAATGCTCTGCTTGCTGCCTGCTGAGGCCATATCTGTTTTGGCTCAAGCTTTCCACCCCCATGTCTACATGCCATATTCTCAACCGCCGCAAACCCTATTCCTCTCTCACTGCCCAGTGCCAAATTCCACTTCCTTCACGATGGCCTCTCAGAACCTGACCAACCTAGCTGGCAGTACCGACTCCCTCCTCTGAAACAGTATACTTACGCCTTGACCACATGCTCCATTTTTATTACACTATTTCCTAAATGTTAGTTATTCTTATAACACTTTTACAATTGTTGCAATATCAATGCACCATCTGGGGCAGTATTTACTTTTAAAAAAAATTAAATTGGACTCACTTTTGAGAATTTAAATGAAGTAATTTTAAAAGAAAACATTATACCATCACTGAAAATAGAAAAGTGTTTCACTTGCCATAAACAGAAGGTATCCATGGAAATAAATACAACAGAAGCCAAACAATGTAATTAGATTCTAGCTATACTGGGCCAGCCTGGGTCTCTCGGCCTGAGGTTCCTTCTCTTGAGGGTGCAGAAGGAGACAATCCAGGGATGAGAAGGATGTCAAAGGCATCCTAGCTGGAAACTGAGCCTTTCTTCTGAAGAGCAGGAAGCAGAGTGGCTTTCTGATTTGCTAGTATTTAGAACTCTGTTCTTGTACAACCTGAAATCAGTCTGCATGCCACAGAGTACATGTCCCACACCTTGAGAACCCCATCTTAAATGCATCGCCCTATGTTGCCAGTTATGTTTAGGCATACATTTTAATCTCCCCACTAATTAATACATTCCCTGATGATAGGACTGGGACTAGAGGTCTTAGTTTCCCTGACTACTTGCAACTTTCTTGATCCTAAAGGTTAATTAGTATGAGAGCTATTGAGACAGATGAGTAGATAAAAAATACCCAGATGCTTCTTACAATGATTCTGCCTCAGCTGGCAAATATTGAGCATCTCTTTCATAGTGAGTGCTGGTTGGGAGTTGGCTATGCAAGTTCTGGGCATACAGTGAGGAATAAACAGTAAAAGGAGGCAAAAATAGATATACTGGCAACAGTAAGATGAACCCATCTCATGAAATAGATTTGTTCTGGGATTTGACAAATGGTTCAAATCTTACTTTTATTGCTAAATGTATTAAGCTAAATCCAGAGGAAATTACTTTACCAAAATGAAAAAAAAAAAAAATAGAGTGTCAGATTTTAAAAGGTCAGGGGGCACTTTATTTGGTTTATTGGGTAGTGTTAAAAATATTGTTTATTTGGTCATCTTCCTTTGGGGCTCTGGCACCAGGATCCTGCCACTTATTACATGACACATGTGAGCATTAAAAGAAATTTATTTGGAAATAAACAGTATGTGGAGACTTTCCTCAGCCATTTTTCAGCTGGGCCATGTTTTCCCACCTATGAACCAAGAATTCCCAGGTTGCAGGGTCACAGTATGGCAAACACGTGCACAGCGCTTGCTTCCTGTGTGCCAGATGCATCTCCAGTACTCTCAACATACATTAAGGAATTGAATCCTTACAACAATTCTATGGGTAAAGATATTAGTTGTCTATCGCTGCCATGACGAATCACCACCAACTTAATTTAAAACAGCGCAGATCTATTATCTTACCATTCCGTAGGTCAGAGGTCTGAGTCAGATCTCACGGGGCTAAAATCAGGGCCGGCAGGGCTGTGTCTATTTCTGCAGGCTCTGGGGGAAAATCTGTCTCCTTGCTCATTTGCTTACTGGCAGAATTGGTTGTCTTCAGTTGTAGGACTGAGGTCTCAGTGTCCTTGCTGGGCATGGGTTTAGGACTGTTCCCAGCTTCTAGAGGCCACCCACATTCCTTGATTCTCATCTTCTTCCTCTTCCACTATTAAGAAGAACTCCTGGGATTAAATTGGACCCACCCTGATAATCCAGGATAATTGTCCCACCTCAAGGTCTTTAACCTTAATTACATCTGAAAAGTCCCTTTTTCCGTGAGAGGTAACACATTCACAAATTCTAGGGATTGGGGTGTGCACATCCTGGGGTGGGGGGCCTTATTCTGCCAGGCACAGTGACGATCGTTATCCCTAGTTTAAAAGCAGAGGCTGGTCTGAAATGAGAAAACAGCAACCGTGCAGGTTGCCCTTGTTCTTTTCCCCATCACGGCCGGGGCCTCTCTACCAAATTTGCTTTCATGAAGCATCTGACATCCAGGTGTTTGCACCTTAGTTTGCTGATAGGACGAGGTATAGCCTGTTTTAGAAGGATTTGCTTTAGAATACATTTGTAATTAAGAAATGGAAGGCATTCTCCTCTTGTAAAGGGGCTTGAAGTAGAAGTTTTGTTGGAAGAGTTACTTTGTGCTTTCTAATCACTTCCCATTAGCAGCTGCATGCTCCATCTATATTAGGAGGTTGTAAAAAAAAAAAAAAAGTTTTCAGAGACCCACCTCTCATTTGTCCACCTGACC
>NW_006431920.1:6935862-6973231 GCF_000325575.1 Pteropus alecto | reverse complement strand
CCTTGTGTCGATCTTATAGATTTCCCTTGGAGTTTCATAATTCCAGACTGCAGACTTCAGGAAGGAGGCAGCCTTATTTTTTGATTGGTCACCATACCTTTATTACTAAGCACAGAGCATGCCATAGAGAAGTGTGGTTGTCAAATTCTGACCTGGCTCCCAGAGATGCCCCTATTTCGGTATTCACCCACTTGTGTCATCTCTACCTTTGAATGTCGGAGGGACCTAGTACCTTACTTCTAACAATAATATTTGGTCACATTAATGGGATGCTACATATATATTTAGGTTACAAAACATTTTGACCTCTATCCTCCTAGCAGACTTCTTGGTTTACATCTTTAATAAAGTAGGATGCCATGTTGGAGAAGCCCATGGAGCAAGGAACTGAGGGTGGTGTCTGGGCAATAAACAGCCTGCAAAGAAGTTGGAGGTGCTCACAACTACATGAGCTTGGAGGTTCATTCTTCCCCAGTCAAGTTTTAAGATGATTATTGCCTCATGACCCCCTGCTTATAGCCTGTGAGAGATCCTGAAAGAGAGGACCCAGGTGAGCTGCCCTCAGACTTCTGACCCACAGAAACTTTGAGATAATCCATGTGTACTGCTTTAAGCCACTAAGATTTGGACTACTTGTTAAGCAGCAGTAGAATACTAACACAAGTAGGTACTCAATGTGCATTTAAAGAATGACTGAATGAAGAAGACTAAGCAGAGGTATTTATTTATTTATTCATTCGATGGAAAGTTCATAATGGTAGTGAGAAGTCTGGAGTTGAAGAGGTTTGAATAAGCCTGTTGTTGGCCGTAACTAAGCTTCTAGTGCAGTTCA
This sequence comes from Pteropus alecto, assembly GCF_000325575.1. Classification (NCBI taxonomy): domain Eukaryota; kingdom Metazoa; phylum Chordata; class Mammalia; order Chiroptera; family Pteropodidae; genus Pteropus; species Pteropus alecto. Next base: position 6,972,399 of record NW_006431920.1, on the reverse strand, counting down.
GATGCCCACACTTTGGGAAAATTCTCTGAGGAGTTGTAGGTGATATCCTATAGCTTAATTCCTTTCTCCAATGCTTAACACAGAGCATTCTTCATCCGGGGGCTTGAAATCAGATGCAATCAGTTTTCAACAGCAGGCTGCGTCCGCGTGTTCTATTTGCCCTCGGATATGCATTTTTCAGGAAAAACTGTATGTCCAGGAGGACCCTGCAAAGTCCATCTGGTTGGCCCTGGGCAGAGCTGCCTGCTTGTTTCTCTGCTGTCTTTATTTCCCCTGACATGAATCAGTTCATCACTTGCTCTTTCCTGTCGTGATTAACTGTATAATACTAGAGAAGAGTAATTCTGAAGCACTTCCTGGGGATAGAGACAGGTATGACTCATTTTTTTCCTAACGGTATGTATATTCACTGTCCAAAGGAGAGGACTGGTGCATTAAAAACAAAATGTGTCATTCCCAGCAGGAGCACAGACTCAAAGTCAGGTCTGTGGGATATAACCGAAATGGAGAAATATGAGTTGCAATGTTTATTAAGACGGTCTTTGAATCACTAGCTGATATTGTGTTTTTGCTTATTTGATTGTTGTCACTAGAATGTAATAACCATGAAATTAGGGGCCTGTCCTTCCTCTGTGGTATCCTCAGAGCTCAATAAATATTTGCTAGATGAAAACTGAAAAAAAGAAAAAGACAGTCCTTGAAACAGAGGAATATAGCATATGAAACGTTCAGTTGGAATCAGTTGGAATTTTGGCTTAGGCTTTCTTTCCAACGTAGCTTGGTATTGAATGGTTAAGCAACTTGAAACAATAAAGTGGTTAAAGGACAAATTGGAAAAGTAAACACGTGCCCATGACCTATGTGAAGGTCTGAGGACACATGCTCCATAATTTATAACACCCAATCAAGTACTTCCACTGGCTGCAAACGTAGCAGCAGAAGCAAGGACCCAAGCCAAACTCTGTTCGTTGGACACCCCGTCTGGCCACACAGCAGGTTGCCGGGTTGTTCCGAGGCCCTTGACTCTCACCCACAGTCTTTCTTCCCTAATTTGAAACTCTCAACTCTTCCTTTGGTCTCCATTTCAGCTATAGCTACAGAGAGAGGGACCACATTACTCAAACTTGAAGGGACACATTCCAAAACTGAAAATACAAGACAAATATAGCAAAATGGATCTGGTGTTATCTAACTTTTTTTTTTTTTTTTAAGCTATACTTTTTGCTTGAGTCATCTCAGAGTAATCTGGAAACCATATGATGATGGTAGATATTGCATTTTCCCTTAACAACATTTTCCCCCTTATTTAATTATTTTCACCCTCATCCACAATTATTTTTTCTTGTATTTTACTAGGAAAGTAGATGTGAGAGCATGTGCAAAGTCCCTCAGGAAACAGCGTCTCTTCCTGCTATGATCGTTCCGGCCAGCTGTCCTCTCCTGGCTAACCAGACTCGGTCCAGCTGGAGAATAGCTTAGCAAAACCTTCCTTCAGGACAGTTTAGAACAAATGCGATTCCTGGCCGTATCTGAGTCGGAGGTGACTTTTCTTCATCTACGAGATGCTGTATTCAGCACTCTAAGGATCGGCATCTGTAAAGCTGCTATCGTAGCTATACCAATAGAGAGGGAGGGGGCCATGGCCTTGAGACGCAGGGCGGTTGTCAAGAGCATGAATTGTGAAGCCAAACTATCTGCTTCTAGTGCTGGTCTGACCATTTAACTGTGTAGTTTTGTGCAAATTATTTACCCTCAAATGGGACATTAACAGTGTTCACCTAGAAAGATTGATATGAAGAATAATATATATGAAGTGCTTAAGACTGTGCCTGACACACAATAAGCATCAATTCGTGTCAGCAATTAATATTGTTATTTAATTTTATGCCCACAATAACTTAGCGGGTTGGTCGTATTATGATCAGCAATGGTAAATTTAAGTAACTCAGTCAAGAGATATAGCTAAAATGGAAGAAAACATTCAAATTATTTTATTTTATTCTATTATTATTATTTTTTAATTAATTTACTTATTTTAATTAGTTTCAAGTATACAGTACAATGGTTAGACATCTATATAATTCATAAAATGATCCCCCCAATTGCTCCCTCCCTCCCCTGGCCCTCCACCGAGCCATCGTATTAATGCTAACTGCATTTCCTTTGCCATACTCCCCATCCCCCTGACCATCTATCAACTACTAATTTGTACTTCTTTAGTCGTTCACCCCTTTCTCCCAGCCTTCCAACCCTCCTCCCCTCTGGCTGTGACTAGATCGTCCACTATATTTCTGACTGTTTTTAATTAGTTTGTTCTTTTTGTTCCTTAGATTCCACATATAAGTGAAATCATATGGTATTTATATTTCTCTATCTGATTATTTCTTTCAGCATAATAACCTCTAGGTCCATCCATGTCATTTCATTTTTTTAATGACTGAGTAATATATTCCATTGTATATATGAACGATAACTTCTTTATCCAATCATCTATCATTTTATTTTTATAGAAACACAGAAAAAATTTGATTCTTTTAAGAGAAGTAGGCTTTTCACTCAGAATAATTTCAGGGTTTTTTTTTTTTTTTGTATTATTGAGAATTAAGTAAGAAGCAAGAGCTTACCATGAGACCAAGAAAATTTTTGTTTTGTTTTGTTTTGCTTTCATTTGAAGACTGTTTGGGCATACTTTTTACATTAATTTTAAAATAATTTTCACTAATAAATGAAACCCAAAGTTTACTTTACCTTTAACAATCTAAATTGCTTCTGGTTCTACTTACCTGTCGAAGAGCATTGTTTTCGTCTTCTACGGATTTTTGTGTTTTTAAAATTTTTAGTACATAAGGCAGCATCCTTTCTGTATCTCTTGTCTGGGCTGACACTGTCATAATGTGCTGATATCTGCTGTATAAACCATCCCCGAATACTGTTGAGTAGTGCAGGATACAGCCATAGGCTCTACATGGTTCTTTTCTTCATTTCTCTTGACAGATTCTGCTCTGCTTAAAAGTAAGCAAATTAAAAACATATATTAAGGAACTTGAAAAATTACATAAATAAAAATAATGGATTACTTAAATGAAAACTAGGGAAGAATCATATCAAGAATCTATGCAATCAGAGCTGTATGCAAGAAAGAGACTAGAAAGGTCAAAAGATCCTGCTTTTAAAAAGTTTTCCTATAAATTACCATTTCCTTGAAAGGGAGAAAGATTGAGTCTATCCCTCGACAATAAACATTAATATATCCATCCATTTTTTTCTGATATTCTGTTATTCCTTATAGGGTTTAAATTTGCATAATTCAGGTCTTTTTCCCCCCACCCCTGGTTAAACAAGAAATAATGCTGCTCTTAAACATTAATGCCATTTAAAAAGTGCCATAAAGAGTTTGGTAATTTCTTCCTAAGTAGGAGAAAGAAGGTTTGAGATCTCTAGCAAGTTTTCTTTTTTTTTTGTATGTGCAATTTTTAAAAACTTGTGGTAAAATCCACATCATATAAAATTTATCATTTTATCCATTTTAAAGTGTAAAATCCAGTGACATTTAGTACGTTCATAACATTGAGCAACCATCACCACTACTGAGTTTCAGAACATTTCATCACTAAAGAAAACCCGTATCTATTAAGCAGTCACTTCCCATTCTCCCCTCCCCCAGGCCTCTGGCAACCGCCAATCTGTTTTCTGCCTCTACAGATTTGTTCTAGATATTTCAAACAAAAGGAATCTTACAACAAGTGACCCCTTGTGTCCAGCTTCTTTTAGTTAGCATAATATGTTCGAGGTTCATCCACCTGGTAGCATATGTCGGCACTCTCTTTCTCCCTGTGGCTAAACGATATTCAATTGCGTGGATATCCCACTCTGCTCACCCATTTTCCAGCTGATGAACATCTGAATTGTCTCCACCTTTCGGCTATTATGAGGTGCTGCTATATACATTTGTGTACACATTTTTGTTTGAACAACTGTTTCCAATTGGGGGCATGTACTTTGAAGTGGAATTTCTAGGTCACGTGGTAGTTCCTTGTTTATTTTATTTAAGAACTGCCAAATTGCTTTCCATAATGACTGCACCATTTTACATTGCCATCTAGCAGGCTTTTATAAAAACTTAATAGCACAATTTATTAAAATTAAGGGTATATCTACCCTAAAAGAGCATATATATTTTCTAACAACATATACATGCCTAAGATATAACTAAAACCATGGATCAGTACGACGTGGACATTCTAGCAGTTAGAATGAGGTCTTCAGCAGTGAAGTGAAACTATTCTATCAGATGCCATTCTGTCCCTTGTTGAAGATCCCAGCCATGGTCAAGACCAGCCAAATCCTTCTGCTCAGATTTGCAATCACTTAGCAATCTCCTGATGCCTCATAGAATTTCCCAGGCATCTAGTTATCAGGAAAGCCAGGAAAGAGGATGCTCCTGGGACCTGAACACAAACATCCTAGAAAAGGATCCTAGAAAAGTATCTGTACTTTTCCGATCCTAGAAAAGTATCTGTACGTCCCATCTGAGTCTCCTGTGAGATGGGTTGTTATAAATCAGGCACCCAAAGCTTAGTCGGCCATCTCCAAGTGGACTGTCACTCATACATGGTCCCTTGTTTTTCCTTCTTCTTGTTTTAACATGTCTGAAATCAACAGTTTCTTAGGTTCCACAAAATGAAGCGGTGTTGGAAAAGCAAGGCTCAGATTTTCGACCCAGGGCCTTAGTGACTCCGTCAAGGTTTACTGAATTTGTGAGGCCAGGAACAAACTAGACCTACACTGTCCTTATCTGGCCTATCACATGGATTATTTGCAAAGACCTGTTACTTACGCAAACTCACACACATGTGCACGCGTGCACGCCCACGCCCACAGACACACACACACACACACACACACACACACACACACACACACACACACTTCTATCTTCAGCCATCCCTTTCTCTTTCACCTGGCTAAATCCTTTACTCATCCTTCAAGACTCAGCAGTTTCCTTTCCCGACATCTATTGGGCTTAGATCCCATCCTGTAGATCCCATAGCATCCTCTATGTGTTTCTGCATCTGATCCAAAATGCCAGGAGGCCCATCTTATCACTACAATTGCCATAGAACTTTGTTCTATTGGACCCCAGAGGCTATGCTTCTCTTTACCAGAACCTGACGAATGTGTGCCTGGGGGAAGTCAACAGGGAGAGTGGGCGTGACTCAGGGAAAACCTGTCTCCACCACTGAAAACAATCCATAGCACCAGCCCAACTGACCATGGTCAACAGTGTAAGTCTATATGTGCAGGATAGCCAATTTTGACTAACATATTGTATTAGAATTATATAATAAAATGACCAAGATCTTGTCAAAATAGGGCCCCAAAAGGTAAAATCTGAAGAGCATCTAGTCTAGTAGCCTTCAAACTGAGGCTCACGTATCTCAAAAGGTATACAAAAACATTATAAGAGTTACCTGAGTATGAATACTTTTAAAGAAATTAATTTCCAGATCCTTAACTTGTATCCTAAAATAGATCTGTCTGAGAACAAGCTTGTAGTGGTCAAAACACATACTGGTTTTTCTTTTGCCATCTTCCTTTCCGCAGTCTGTTCCCTGCCACTTTGCAAAAGAGAAGCATCCCTCTCAGCCATCCAGAATTTTTTTCCCCTTCAATTGTGTTGTACTTTTAGATGTACAAATCTCTGGACCAAAAACAAAGGAATAATTTGAAATACTGACGTCCAGCTTTGTGTTTTTTCTTGTCTTGTACATGATTCTTTTAACAGCAAAGCATAGAGTTTGACATGGGGTATCTTGATTCACACTGAGATTTCCAGGATTCATATATGCTTCAGAAGGAGAAGGCAGGAGCATTATTTTTTTCTAATAACCTCTCTTCTCCCATCCTCTGGCTATTTCTACAAAATACATCCCTCTGGAGAGAGGCTCCTTTGAGAGCGAAGCAAAGACAAAACTATTGGTGAATAGTACTGAAGGGCACTGTGCCTTATTTTACCATGACCCAGTGCCATATTTTATCCATTAGTGTTAAAATTGTGTCAAGGAATAAGATGGTCATTATGGGAAGCCATCTCAACACAGTTATGTCAATTGAAAAGAGAAGGTTAGACTTTTCCTGCCAGAAAACTAGTCTGATTTTGCTAATGATAAGGCTTTTTCTAATTAGATTAAATGATAGATGTTGTCTATAAATCGAATGAGCTAAATCAGCAGCTCCAAAGGTATGATGAAAATATATTTAAAACACAAAATAAGACAAAAGTGTTGAATCAAAAATATTGTACCGGCAAAGGTGAAATGAAACATTTAAGTTTCCTCACTGTTTCTGATTATATCGTAATAATTAGTTTGCTTCTGAAAGAAAGCATAACGGGAAGTTATTCTTTTGTTAAAATATAGACATACTTTCAATCTGGTTAGTTACTATTTATCTCCCTGAATCCTAGAATGAACCCATCTCAGCCCCAGACTCTCCCACAGAACCTAGAACCTACAAGATCTCTTTACAATGCAGCAACTGTTAGTTAATGCCTTGCACAACTAGGGGTCTGTAGGAGAACCTCTTCTAGCACTAAGGCCTACATTCAGTCCCTTTGGATTGGTTGATTGCCTAGTTTACTGTAAGTTAATATTTGAATATCACTCCTAGTCATGACAGTAACTAATAGTCATTTTACAATTCTTAGTAAAGCTTCTGTGGTAAACTGAAAAGTGACTCCTAAGATGAAGAACAGATAATTTTGTAAGTCAGCTTGTTCCCAATTTTTAAAATATTTCAATAAACTTGAAGGAAGACCTGAATCACCAATTAGTTGAACACAAAAGCAATTTTTGATGAGATATTACTGTGCTTTTAGCATGGAACTATGAAAGGATGTAATGAGTTGGACGAAATTGTTCTAAAAAAACTTTCATTCTCAGCTTCATTTTGAGAACGTTTCTCAGGACTTGCATTCCTAAAAATGAAAAATAGAAATAATGATGCTGTACTATAATTTATTCTATAGTAAAGCAATTCTCATCTGTAAATGCATGAATCAATTAGGAAAAAACCAGCATCATTGTTATATTATTTGCATGTGCATTTGGAGTAAAATTTTACTTTATATGTTTAAAAATTGCCAAATTTTATAATGTGATTATGTTGTTTAGTCAATTGTGTATTTCTAATTATTGCAATGGTAATTCAATACAGAGGAGAAAAATTATTAGCACATAAAACTGTATAACCATTAGAAAAAAATATTTTAATTTATATACATATTATTATTACAGAGTAATTTATTCAATGATCAATAAAAATTTCTAAACATAAAGTATATTTATTTAAGATAAAATTCTTTATGGGAAATAGAATGGAAGTAAGAGTCAAAGATATAAAGGAATCATACAATATATCTGCTTTTTAAAGAAAAGTTTCTTCATGTATTTAAAAGTAAATAATGATGGTCTATGGCCATGCCACCCTGAACAAGCCGGATCCCGCCTGATATCGGAAGCTAAGCAGGGTCAGGCCTGGTTAGTACTTGGATGGGAGACCACCTAGGAAGACCAGGTGCTGTAGGCATAAAACAAACCAACCAACAAATAAATAAATAGATGATGATGTATGTCAAATTAATATGGCATTTATTATCTACTGGATGCATTTAAAATTTCTTCTATGCATACACCATTGCACTGGCCTATCTGATGTAATCCTAAATAAGCACTGGATTTATTGAGAGTCGTTTCTTGGATTTCTGAGGCACTGTTGTGGCTCCCATTTCACAGACAGCCATGAATTGGGGTCACTCAGCTTTAGGAACTCCTGGTATTCCCAACTCCTCATGTTTCGTGCATGAAACGAAGGTTGAGGGAAGCTACTTACTTGTCCAACGTCACGCGACCTGCACGTGGCAGACCAGGATCTAGAATCCAGGTCTCTGCCTCTCGATCCAGTGATCTGTGTCGTTAAATGACAGCCAACACATCAAATCCTGAATTAAATCATAGTATTATTTTTTTGAAAGAACAAAACATGAGCCAAACCGAATTGAGTTTTTTAAAAGTCTAACACATTAAAACATTTTCATTTTCAGTTAACCATTTAATAAACCAGAGAAGAATAGTCTCTAACATGAAACTAGTATTTGATTTTTTTTTAGAGTCTCTAGAAGTAACAGCAGTCTTTGGAAAAACCTAGAGTTCCATGGAAAGAACAGAGGCTTTGGGATATGGATCTGGGCTCAGTTTCTAGTTGTATTAGTTACCAGCTGTGGGCTTTTGGGCTGTTTACCCAATTCCCCTGAATTTGTTTCCTTTACCTGGAAAATATAAAAATCCCTCCCTGATGAGGTTAAGGTTAAGATCACGCATGTCCAGGGAGAAACACAATACTTGGCATATGTTAGGAAAGCAAAAACACTACCTTTCTTCTGAATATTTCTTCGTATTTTCTGTCACTAATTCCTAATGTCTGTTCTACTATAGCCTCATGTCCTTCATAGCTCCTTAGATGATTTAAGAAGACAGTAGTTTAATGGCTTAGAGAAGTGATTTTAAAGCTGTGAGCCATAGGAGTTCTGTGGTCGTGAGGGGTTGAAGACGGGGTGTTGGAGGGAAAAAAGCCACGGGGCTTCAGTTCCTTCATTAACACTTGTCTCCAACATGTGCCAAAGATTTCATTGAGGAAAACGTTGCCTTGGGCTTCATGGGGCATTTTAATTAGGAACTCCTGGAAATACAGTTCTTGGACCAAGGCATTGGTGCTTGCAGCTGGGAATTTCTGGCAGTGAGCCTCTCTCTTTGGAGATGTTTTGAGAGAGGCTTAGAGGTGAGGATGTCTGGCTAAAGCCAACAGTAAGTGGTGACTTCAGAGTCAACCCTGATCAGAGAACAAAGCATAATACAGAATGTCCGTGCAACGTGAGGCAAGTTGGGATGCATTCAAGCAGGAGAAACTCAAGTATTTGAGATCATGACTAGTTTTGTAACTGGCTTTCAATTCTGAGTATGGAAAAGGATGCTCATTCACATTCAGTCATCCTGCCATTTTATATGACATCTGTTTGTTGGGTTTTTTTTCTTTTCCTGTTTTGAAATTCTTGTTATTTTCTCTTTATGGCTTTAAAAAATTTTCCATTTTGTTCTTTTCATAATTGTGTTGTAGACATTATGTGTACCCTTTGCCCTTTAAAAAAGATAGAATTTTGTACCGTTTCAAAATATAATGAAAACATTAAATAGCAATAAACTCATAGTTAAATCATCCATGAAGGGAGCTGACTGGGGTATCCTAAGGATAAAAAAAAAAATTCATCAGGGGGCTTTGGAGAAAATATGTGCCTTCTTCCCTTCACCATCATGTACTCTGGGAAGGGTCCTGCCTGTTTCAGTACCTGTCATTGAACATTTCCCCCCCCACCTCCTTTCTGTAGTCTCTTTGGTGTCATGTAATGACCATTCTATTCTTCTCTTTGGTTATCATTTTTCCGCTCTCATTTCAAAAAATTTTAACCTGTGTTTTCCCAGTTCCTTAGAAAGATGATATTGTTACAGTGTTAACCCTCTTGTACTTTTGGAGAAAATCCAGATCCCTAAAAACTAAACCACTCTCTCTAGTTATTTCTGGGAATCTCAAGAAGGTGTTCCATGTATAGCCGCAAACAAGTAGAGTCCACCACTCTCTTCCTATTCTGCGTCCTCTCCTCTTCTCTGTGTATTCCAGACTGTGTCTTTGCACACTAGGTTAGGAGGGTTCCTCTCTTTATTCCCTGAGCATTTGGAAGGATTGGGTAGGCAGCAGCCATATCCATTTCTTACAAACCAATGTTCCAACTACAGGAGGCCATTGTTCTGGGCCTGTCACCTACTTTGAATTAGTTGTGTGTTCGCAGTTGTACTAGCGATAGTGGGTATGGGGAAGCAACAGGAGGGATATGGCTGTCTGGTTTTTGGGGAGACACTTTAAATCATTTGCATTTGTGTAATGTCTCATATTTGGGGTACTTTCTTTATAGATTTTCCCCCTGTATATTTCTGTGTAATAAGAAAGAAAAGCATAAGCTCCCTCATGACAAACTGAATATTAATTCTTTTCTTTTTTGGAAACCAAAAGCAGAATACTGGCTGGAAAACCACATACACTCTGGTTGGAGAAGTGATAATGAAAGATTAAGTGGTGCAAAACCAGGTGTAGATATAAATGTAGTGATGAGACCTGTGCCAGTCAGGATTAAGGAAGGAAGTCAAATGGCACATTCAAATAAAGTGATTTGAGGAAATTTAATAAAGGGACTATTTACAAAGGCATGAGTAAGCTTTAAGGAAAAAAGGTACAGTGAAGCGCCTCAGGGCTGCTAAGAATGAGGAGAAGCAAACACTACTAGGTCTGAAGGGGCAAAAGGAGGAAGCAGTGACTGGACACTAGAAAGAATGGCTGTATGGGGCTGGCCTTCTGCCAGGACCTTTGATGAAGAGACACGACCAGCTCACAGCAAGTAGGCCAGAGGAAAACAAGGAATAAATACTGTCACCTCACTCTCTTTCTACCCTCTGTCTTCTGTTAGTGCCTCCAGAAAAATCAGAAAAATTAAAGAGAAGACAAGGAAACCCATTGATAAAACCCATACTGGTCAACATCCTTGGTCAAAGAGCAGGGTGCAAAAGGGGAGGGCATGGATGAGGGGAAAAAAGGGGCAAACAGAAGATATTTAGCCCAGATGTTTCTAGTCCAATTTATGAGTGGCAGACTTTAAAGGAGACCTCAGTAGTAGCCTATCAGAGAAGTAAAGGGATCTCAACTGGGAAATGCTAATGACAGAGTCTTCATTACAAACAATCATAAACATTTATATGTATGAGGCACTCAGTAGTCTACAAAGCGATTCAAAAATGTTTTCCCATTGAATCCTCACAAAAGGCATGGTAAAACAAGGTTCAAACATTTTCTTCATTTTACAGATAATGAAACTAAAGCAAAGAAAGTTTAAGTGTTGCGCCCCCAAAAGACCCTGGCCTTTCAATTTTTGTATTCCTCTTCCAGAAGTTTTTACTTTTGATTTCTATTTATACTTTACTGCATCATTCCTAGGGGACAGAATTACAGATTTACTGGAAATTCTCAATCATCCAAATTTCAAAAAGCATGTATAAGCAGAGAATACTTGCTTTGCATTGGGGTTAGTTCCAACACATCAGTGAAGCCATAAGAAAAACAGCTGGAATCCAAAAGCTTTGAGGAATAATGTAGATCTTTACTGAAGATCTGGTTTAGGTGGGAAGCCAAGGGAGAAGAGAATTACAGCATCCAATCCAAAAAAAAAGCCTTACCCAATCCTGTTTCCCAACCATCTCCTCAAAACTCTACCCATTTATCCTGGTAGCCAAATAAAGCAAACAAACACCCTCCCCATGTAGCAGGAAGAGGTGCAGGCTTTAGAGATGTCTACAGTACAAGTTTAATAGCTTGTCTTCATCCCTCAAAAGCCCTACTGAGTTCATTCTCATGTGTGTGTGCGCGCCCATATACATTTCTCCTAATACTCAAGATAAAAAGTTATTTTTCTTTTTTTCTTTTTCTCTCTTACATAAGCTTCCATAAGTAGCTTAAGTTTGATGTGAAATCATAGAAATACCCAGCATTTTTAGTCCTAATTGGATCACTGTATAAAACCCATTTTAATATGTCAGCTTATCAACTAATGGCAGCTGCCTCAAGAAATTACAAGAAATACTCATGCTTTCCTTTTCTTTTCACTTTTGCTTTTTACAGTAAGAGTTGGTTAAACCTTTGGCATAAATTCTATCAGCAGAAGAGATATTTAGTCGCTATGTAAAGACTGCAAAAGTCGCTGTGGAATATGGGAAGATTTAAATATGTTGCTTTAATTTCAACATGTATTTGCCTCATGTTTTAGGACTAATGCTTGTTTTATCGATTCATACTGCCAAGAAGGGTCTTGCAGAGACAATAGAAGTGTTTCTTTGATTGAGGAGGAGAAGGCATGTGAAAACAGTTTGAAAACTAGTAAATAATTCCTAGGAAGGGGTATCTTGCGGACATTAAAACCATAAAAACTGTTTTCTATTATTTTCTACATATCTAATTTCAAAATATTACTCATACACAACTAGAAGGAAATATTTAAAAAACTATAAATAGTATTTGATACAGATGATTCTTTTTTTCTTTACTACTTTCCAAATTTCCTGTATGTATTTTAGAATTACAAAAATCAACATCATTTATTCTTTAAATGAAAAGTATAATGCACGATTCTGAAGACTAATTCCAAACCCAGTTAATGATCCTTGGGTATACAAACAGCCGGACAATTTCACACTGAGAGACAATACCTAAATAGGTCTTGCTTCTGGAAGTAACTCTGTAATTGAGACAGTTTGAAGAGGAAAAGCGAGTGAACACAGTATAAGAACATCAAAATGCTATGTTTTACGGTCATTTGATGTAGATGGCATTATATACCTTAAAATATATTGATGTTTTACCACCAATCATCAAACTCCGTGCACCTAAGTGCTGTTTTTAGCTGTCATATACTTAAGGGTGCATGGTCTTTTTAGAGTTGACTGCTCATAAAAAGCATTTAGGTTTAAAGCTTCTACTTGCATGGATCACAGCTTTACCTACAGATGCAATTCATTTCTCATTTTATTAGGAAAAAAAAATAGTCTGATTACAGAGTTTTCAACAGTAGTATAAGTAACCGTGTCTGAAATCTGGGATCAAGACAGAAAATGACTTAGGAAGTAAAATATTTACTCTAGACTACTCTATAGAAAGTCAATTATTTATGGTTGAGGCTGTATAGATTTTGTACAGAATCTTAGAAGAGTAATGGCCTTTATCTCAATCTACTTAGGATATTTATACTTTAGTTGAACACGCTGAAATTCTTAAGAGACTTACTCATGATCACATAATTAACTAGTGACAAATAAATCACTACATGTAGTATGTGGTTTTTTAGTCCTTTTAAGTCTGGATATTTATTTCAAGTGACATTGATTAATGTCACTTGATTAATGTCACCTTCTAAAAATGGATCTTAGATATATGGGACTTTGGGGCTTTAATGGAAAAAAAATTAAGGAACATGAGACCTCTAAGAGATCTGAGAGTTCTAATCCAGACTTCTCGCTTTAGAGGACACGAGTAAACTCAGGCTCAGTATGGTTTGGGGGAGCCTGGTGTCCCCCTTTTGTCCTTCTTTTATAACCAGAAGATTCAAAGGGATGCCAAATAGGTGCCCTACCTGCCCAAGCCCAGGCCCAAGTGAGGGGTGTCTCCGTTCCTGGGTGACAGGTGGATGGAAGCTGGTTGTGACCAAGCCCTTCCACATCAGAGTTCCAGAGACTTCTCCTGAGCTCCTGCTCCTATGACCCTGACAGCTGTCCCTGAATTCTCTTCCTTCTAAACCTCAATGATGGCTCAACATTTTTCTTGATTCTGAGAGCTAGTCAGTATTCTTCCACTAAATATTTTTTTCCTTAAAAGACTCCAGAGTTGGTTTCTGTACCTCTTCACAGAGACCCTAATTGATATACTCAGAATAGGTAAATTGAGTTGCTCAGTGTTCCATAGTGAGTCAGTGGGTAGCACAAACATGCCTCCTGATTCTCGAGGACCTGAATTAAATAAACACTCTTCTACTTATTTTTTTGTAGACATACTTTAAAATTGATGTTTTACAGTTTTTGCCTTGTCTTAATATCTTAAAGTTTCTGATTCATTGCTAGGATAACAGGTCAAATTGACATTTTAGTATAAAGAGTTTTCTCCTTAACAGAAAATGTAATCCAATTAACTTCTATGGACAATGTGTTCTCATCTTTTTCAGCAGAATTTTCTCTTAGCCTAGAAAATTGTTTATCAGGCTATTTCAATACTTTATCCCCTTTTCTTCAAAGACCAGTAATTCATCAATTCTTTGTAATTGTCTGGAGTCAATGTTCCTCCACAGACCTAACGTAGCAAGCACTCGATAAATATTTGTTGGTTGCTTAATCTCTTATTAACAGCTAAATAAATTCTGAGCAACTCAAAACAGACGAATGTTTACAACTACAGTGGTGAGTGATTGAACCAGCATGTCACAAATTCTATTAGATTCTGTCCTGAATCACGCCCAATGCATTTAACTCTGGAAATAAGGCAGAAATGAATGTAATCAATTTCGCTCAGACTGTTTCAGAGAAATCTCATATACATTTTACTCACATAAGGATTTCAATCAAATTAGAGAGTGATTTGGTTGCTTTTATTATCTCTTGTTCATTTTCTAATGCTGTCTTTTCTGTCTAATTATGTACATGGCACCAGGAGTGATAATTACAGTGAGGATTATTAGTTGAATTCTAAAAAGTAAAAGAAAGATTTTGATGTAGTAAAGTGCTATGAGTCTGGTAGTATGACAAATCTATAATAAATAAATATTTTTATATCTAAAATTGTGATACTTCTGTAATTCCTTTGGTTTTGTTGACTATAAAGCACAGCCTGGGAAAGAAAGAGACAATGCTTCTTTTAATGCGCTGAGATTATGACAACCTTGCCTAAATAAATTGTGGATCCCTTTTCTCTTATCACAAATATTATTTTCTATTTGAGAAGCATTCATTAAGTGTCTATCATCCTTGCATTATTTGTATAATGGACACTGAATCATGGACAAGTAACTTAGTGCATCTCATATAGTAAGCATTCAATAAAAAAATGATTAAGAAGAAGCCAATAGGGGCTTATTTATATGGAGGATTAGATAACTAAACAAATAACTATCATACAAGGAATAAGACGTCATTAGGAAACTGTAAATAAATTTCTGGTTTAAAATTATACTTCGAAAAAGGGAATTTAAGAAGTTGTATTATTAGGATAGGCTAAACTATGTTACAGTAAAAAAAAATTAAAAAGAAAACAAAGTAATTTACCAAACGAAGGTATTTTTTCTTATTACATGCCCAGTGGGTTAATGAGAAGTTCGGCTTCCCACAGTCACTCAGGGACCTAGGGTGATGAAGACTTCATCATTTCATAGCTTTTGCCATTTAGGGCACATAACTTCCAGATGAACTGAAGTTGGCGAATGGAATCTTAAACATCTCAATTCGAAAGTGATGTATGCCACTTCCACTTACATTTCATTGGCTAGAACTAGTCAGGAGGCTCTACTTAACTGCAAGGGGCTGAAAAGTCTAGTGTTCTTGTGTGTCCAGGGAAGAGAGGAGAAACTGGATATAGGTGAACACTAGTAATCTCTTTCAAAAAAGATTTTCTGAAGTAGATTAGAAAGCATTTAATATGACTCTTGGAGGAAAAAAATGTATATTTGGGTATTTCAGAGATAGGAAATATCATGTGCACAAGCAAAGAATGGAGAAAGGTTGAAGGTTATACTCACAAAATTGTAAATAGCCAACTTCCATTGTGACATGAGATAAGTAGGTAGAAGATAATGCAAAAAATCAGAATGGAAAAGTGGGCTCGAAAGTATTGCAGAGGACTTGGTATCTAGAATAAAGCATGTGCGATAAGTTTAGTTGGCTTTGGAGCAGTAACTGGGTACAGGTCCAATTACATGGAGGTGTCTTAGCAAGAGTTCTTTTGTTACCAGTATGTAGGATGACCTAGAGTAAATAGAGATGAAAAATCAGGACAGTATTGGAAAGATATTAGAGCATTTGAATAAAGATATCATCAGAATCTGAAAAGGAATGGAAAAAAGGAAAAAATTGAAGATCTATGGTAGAAGTAGCATTTATAAGACTTAGCATGTGGCTGAATCTGGACAGAGCAAAAAACAGTCAAAATAACTTCAGAACTGGAGCTCCAAGGGCTTGGAATTGTGATATCAATAACAGAAATAGTAAAAGAAATCGCTTTCAGGTCAATTATGGACATGTGTCAAAATACATGTAATGTATTAAGGAAACGGGCAATGTCGCATGGTGATCAAAAGTTAAGAGAGAGGATCCTGAATTTAAAAACTTCCTGAATATATATGTGGCTTAGCCTCTCTAAACTTCGGTGTCCTCATCTGAAAAATAGAGATAATAACAGCAATTCCTCAATAGGGTTGTTGTGAGCATGAAATCAGTTACTTCTTGCAAAAAATTTTAATGCACAGGAAGTGCACAATAAATGATTAAATGTTACCTTAAAAATTATAATGTAGAAAGGATAGAGCTGATGTCTACTTTACAGAAGAGGGGTATGATGATTAAATGACATGATATTTGGCACATAAAGAATTATATATAAATCCTTATGGTGAGAGAACAAATTATCAAGGGAAGTGCATTATAGTTAGTTGAGATCTTAATCCATGGGTGTTCACCCTGTATTTTTCTCACTCTCCTCTTGGAGCAAACAGACACATGTTATCATATCCTTGCCTCAGAAATTTTTTTGCAGGGCAGAAATCAAATCCTGCTTAAATATTGTTTCTTATTCTTTATTGTAAAAAGCTTAAATTAGTTGAAAAAATAATGTTGACTGTCCCAGAGGAAGGACAGAGAGATTAAGTGTTTTTGAGGTCAAGGAAAGAATAAAATGAGTGATTTTGTTCCTTATATTTGGAAGAGGTTGAAGGTCTCTGGATCTTGCAGAGTTGGGGATCTAGAGCTGCTATTTGGAGTAGAGGGCAAGATTTGCCTGAAGATGTAGGACCTAGAACAGAGGTATTCAGACTTGCTAATATTACTCTGCCCCAAATATAGTCTGGAAACAGCAATGCAGTTCAACCTTATCTGAGACAGAGGGCATTCAAATAGCATCTAGCACTGCCTGATGACAAATGACTGGAAAGGATTCCAGATGATTTGAAGCTGGGTCATATCTTCATGAAGCAAGAAAAGGCAATAATGACTGAGATTGGTTTCCCACAAGCCTGGGTGCTCAGAGTGAGCTTCAGGTAGCTTCCTGAAGAAAAATCTAGAAATGTAATAATTTCTTTCACACATGGATTTTTAGTGTAGAGTCTATATCCGCAACACAGCCACATGGGAATTATGAACTCGAAGCACAAGAAGAAGATTGAAACTAAATCTAAAAATAAAAATTATCTGCGCCGAGTTAGAGTGGAAGGTTCAGGGATGGTTGAGATCCTTTAGGGGGAAATACAAAGGGAGAAGAGTTCCAAGGATGGAGCCAAGGGATAGAGATCCATGATGTCGAGGGGGAAGATTAGTT
This sequence comes from Pteropus alecto, assembly GCF_000325575.1. Lineage (NCBI taxonomy): Eukaryota > Metazoa > Chordata > Mammalia > Chiroptera > Pteropodidae > Pteropus > Pteropus alecto. The sequence continues at coordinate 6,955,182 of NW_006431920.1, read as the reverse complement.
AGAAAGCAAAGATAACGCTGCATTGTGAAAGCCATGATTTGGGCTAGAAGTGTCCAAAAAATGATGCTTCCATCTACCAAATGTTGCAGAGTTTGATGTGGTCAGAGACAAGCCCATTAGAGCTGGAATTTAAGAGGCTGTTGGGGTTACTTTTTATGCCAGCACACACACGTTGACTGTGTACTATCAAGCAAGCTGTATTTTTTAAATTAAAAGAACATCCACATGGAAGGGATTTTCTCATAAAGAAGATAATTGAAAGTATTAACGAGACTGGGTTCATTAATTGGTTGGAGAAATGTCCAAATAAGCAGGATAAGTGTACCCAGAGGAAAATGTAAACTGTGTTAAGAAAAATGGGAAAACGTATGTGAATGATAATTAATGAAAGACATCTATGCATTTTAATTTAATTTTAATTTTGTGGTCAGAAAATATCTATATGATGTCAATTTTAAAAAATTTGTTGAGACTTATTTTATGGCCAAACATATGGTCTACATTGGTGAAAGTACAAAGCATGTGTGTTTTGCTTTTGTTGAGTACAGTGCTCTATAGATATCAATGGGTCAAGATAGTTGATAACATTGTTTTAGATCTACATTTTTGCAGGCTTTTTTTATCTCTAGTAATTATATAAAATGCTAGGTAATGTTCAAGTCTCCTATGATAGTCACAGAATTATTTACTTGTCTCTTATTTGTCAGTTTTTGATTCATATATAGTAAGGTTGTGTTTAGGTGCACACACATGTAAGATTTTTAGGTCTTTTGAAAAATTAACCCTTTTATCATTATGAAATAGTGTTTTTTATATTTTATATATTTGTCTTCAATACTTATCTGCTATTAATATAGCTTTTTCAGCCTTCTAATGCTCACCGTTTGCATGTTATATAACATACATAGTACATGCAGAATATACATACTCTTTTATCCTTTTATTTATCTTACCTGTATGTGTGTTTAGAGTACATCTTGCAGACAGCATGTAGTTGAATTTTGCTTTATGATTCATTCTGATTAATTGCAATGATTAATTCATCAATATTTATGGAATTATTGATATGGTGGCTTACTAATTGTTTTTAGTCATCACTTCTGATTTTTGTTCCCTCGTTTCTCTTTTCCTGACTTCTTTTGCATGGTTTAATCTTTTTAGCATTCCATTTTAATTTTTTTCTTTGGCTTTTATCTATATTTAGTCGATACATTTTAAATATCTTTCATACATTTGAAATAATGTATTGTATATAATCAAAGCAATATTTATGGTTATATTTACTATCAAGGATTTATTAGAATATTAAATATCTGTGTAATTTTAGAAATGTGGAACATTTATAGAGTGCCAGAAGAGAAAAACAGAAATGATAAAAGGGTTGGAACTAGAACCAAAGAAGAAAAATGAGCAGACATAATTTGGCCTGAAGAAGAGAAAGCTCAGAGATAACATTTGCCTTTAAATAGATGAAGTATTTTCATATGGTGACCAGCTGTTTTCATCTCTACCCCAAAGAGAAAGAAATAGAATTAATTGTAACAAGGTGAATTTATGGTTGCCAGGAAAAAAAAGTCCGTACTAATTCTGCAAATGTGCCATGATGCTAAAGTTATCGAAAAATATTCAATAACACATATTTATCTCAATGTTTTTAAGAAGTACTCTGTATATCCCTGACATCTATTTGCCTGCCTCCATTGCTACAGAAAGCCCATAATCAATTAACCCTTGACTTTTTCTAATTAGATATGGATTACTTAGATGCAGAGGAAATGATTAAATTATATTAGGGATTTTATAAAATATCATAATTTTGAAAACAAAAACAAAAGTTATTCTCAACTTGATATGCTCAAGGAAAAAATTCTGAAATAAGATCACTATATTATTCAGGGATAGGGTTGCAGATTTAGCAAATAAAAATACAAGGTACCCAGTTAAATTTGAATTTCAGATAAACAGTGAATTACTTTTAGCATAAGCATGTCCCAGGCAATAAATGAAACATAGGAAAATATTGTTTATGTGAAATTCAGATTTAAATGGACATAGTGTATTTTATCTGGCAGTGCTATAAAGGGGTAAATAAATAAATAATTCAAAGAGCAGCTGATGTTTAAGATCTTTTTTCCTACATGGAGACAAAGAATGAGATGCTTTAATAATGTGTTTGGGTGTTTCTCTGAACTAAACAGATATATTTGTAACTTTGGCCAGAGATGTGGGAGGTATGTTCCCGACGTGAGCAGCTTTAATAATATTCTCAGCTTTGTTTAACTCTCACCAGAACATCTACAATCATTTACCAAGAAAAGCGTGGTTTTAGAATACTTTCAATCAAGTTGAAAGGATATAGATAAACTGCCTGAGCTGTCTCTCACTTCCGTTTATAAAGTTTCAGATTTTTTTTGTTGTAGAAGTCACAGGACATTGTACAACCTGAAGTATGGATATTGTTATAGTCTCCGAAGATGACTGACATCAGTTATTTCCCTCTGCTACTCTTGTCAACATGTCGGGAGGATAATTTCCTTCCTCTTGAATTTAGGCTGGTATTAGTGACTCACTGACAAGTAACATGCATTAGAAATGACATTCTGACATCTCTGAGGCCAGGTCATAAGAAGACTTGTAGCTTCTGCCCAAGCCTCTTGGAATGCTTGATCTTGGGACACTCTTTTTCAGAACCAGATGTCATGCTGTGAGTAATGCAAGCCACCTAGAGATGCCACATTTGGTGATCTAACTATTTCAGTAGGTCTCTCAGCCCATAGCCAGCACAGACTGACAGTCATTCAAGTGACACATCCTGGATATCGACAAAGACTCTCTTTAGGCTCTTCTGAGCCCTCTTCTAGACTAGGCCTTGACCTTGGCCCCATTTTTGCTAGATCCATATAACCCAGTTTTAACAAGAATCCTCAGAAGTCAATTTAGAGAAAATCCTCCTACTTTTGACATCTGGTCACTCTTGACATCTAATCAAGTTCCTCCCCCCACCCCTCACCCTACCCTTGATATCTAGTCACTCTGGCCTGCTCTCAGCAAAAATCAGTCTGATAAGAACCACTGCCACCCACTACTCTTGATGTCTCCTCTTAGTAATTTTCTACTCACCAATCCCCCTACCTCCAACCTGCTGTTGACTACAAATTCCCATCTGTTTTTGCTGTGTTCAGAATTGAGCCTAATTCTCTACTGAGATCTCTTTTCTCCTATTGCAATAGTTCCTTAATAAAATCTGTTTTTACTTCATTAACTGTGATCAGGCTCTGATAGCATTTTCACTGTGATACCTAATTTAATCATCTCAATAAATGTATGATGCTGCTTTTATTATCCCCATTTTACTAGAGAGAAAACTGAGGTCCAAAGTGATAAAGGAATTTATTCAGTATTTCACAGGGTTTAAATCAATGTCTTTACATTTTTAATTCTAGGCTCCTTTCCAAGAAAATCCGGGCCAGACTCAAATAATAAATTGAAACCCGAATCTGAACATCTCGTCCTCAGTTTCTGAATTCTGAAGCCATTACATTCCCGAGGTGTGAATATTGCTTTCCTTCTGGGAAAGTCACATGGGGAGAGACTTGGTGTTTTCAGAAGCAATCACACAATGAAAATCTCACTTAGATTGAATTTCACTCTGGAGATGATAGTGCTGGATTTTTCAAGTTTCGGTTTTGAGTTTTATTTTAATAAGAACAAAATGTGCCTTTATAGAAGGAGTATAAGACCCAGAGAGGAAAGTACCTCAGTCCAGGTCTCAGATTACATGATGGCAGAGAAGCTACTAGAACCCTCATTTTCTGATTGCCATCCCAGAAATCTTCTTACTTCTCCAGAAGTCTCAGACCAAGGACTGTCATTTGGTAATGTATGTGTGAGTTCTCAAAGAAAGCTCCATTAAAAGTGCTTCTAATATGTGTGTTAAATCAATATGGTGCTTAGTAACTGCAGGAGATAAAGTCTAAGAAAAGGTGCCACATGCAGCTAGTGCTGCTGAACAGCGTGGCCTCCTCCCAGGCAATCTCAGAACATACTTCTTGACATGCCATTTGTCACTTGTCTCCTGATAGCCAGGTCTTAATAAGATAGATAATCTTGAGTAGTGATGTCTGATGGAACATTCCACATTAATAGAAAAGTTTTCTAATTAGCACTATCCAATATGGCAATCATTACCCACATATGGCTACTGAATGCTTAAAATGTGGCTGGTATGATTGAGGAACTGAATTTTTAATTGTGCTGAATTTTAATTAATTGAATTTAAATACCCACATGTGATTGATTAGTGGATACTATCACTAACCAGACTACAAGAGGATCTTGTTCATCTTTGAGAAAAGGGGAGAAGCAGCCACAGCATTCTCTTCTTTCTAGGCTAGGAGACTTCTGCTGTGTTGGGTCATGAAGCTGATGGAAGCACATGCCCTTGGTTTTGAACGTTAAAGCCATATTCAAGTTTTTTTTTTTTTTCATTTTTTTAAAAACTAAAGTTCAATTCAACAAACTAGAAAGAAAAAATAAGTTATATAAAGGACTCTTACAACTCGACAGTAAAAATACGAACAATCCAATTAACTAATGGGCAGAGGACCTGAACAGACACTTCTCCCTAGAGGACATACAAATGGCCACCAAATATATGAAAAGATGCTCAACATCGCTAGCTATTAGGGAAATGCAAATCAAAACCATGATGAACTACCATCTCATGCCTGTTAGAATGGCTTCATCAACAAGACAAGTAATAACAAGTGTTGGAGAGGTTGTGGAGAAAAACCTTCATACACTGCTGGTGGGAATGTAAATTGGTACAGCCACTGTGGAAAACAGGACAGAAGTTCCTCAAAAAATTAAGAATAGAATTACTATATTAGCTAGGAATCCCTCTTCTGGATATCCACCCCAAAATCTTGAAAACATTTTTCCATAAAGATATAGGCACCCAATGTTCTTTGCAACATTAATCATAGTGACCGAGACATGCAAACAACCAAACTGTTCTTCATTAGGTAATTGGATAAAGAACATGTAGTATATACATATTCAATGGAATATTACTCAGCCGTAAGAAGAGATGAAATACTGCCATCTGCGACAACACGGATGGATCTCGAGAGTATAATGCTGAACAAAATGAGTCAGACAGAAAAAGTTGAGAACCATATGATTTCTCTCATATGTGGGATATAAAATTGAAACAAATGAACAGGACAAAGGAACAAATACTCATAGGCACAGACAACAGTTTAGTGGTTACCAGAGGGAAGCGGGGAAGAGGGGAGGGAGTTAGGGGTGAAGGGGTCAAATATATGGTGACAGAAGGAGGTTTGACTTTGGGTGGTGAATACACAATGCAATATACAGATGACATATTATTGAATTGTACACTTAAAACCTATATAATTTTATTAACCAATGTCACCCCAATAAATTTAATAATAAAAAAGTTACAGTGGTGTCTGTTTCCTTTAGCAGCTGATTGTCTGTTTCTCCTTCCTTGCTCCACCCCCTCCATCCAGATTGCAAAAGAAATGGGCTGGGATTAAGGGTCGTCAGAGAAAAACATAGGATTCTCAGTTAAGTTTAAGATAAATAACAAATACTGTTATAGTATAGATATCTCCCCTATGCAATATTTGAGATGTATTATACTAAAACATTATTCGTTGTTTATCAGAAATTTAAACTTAATTTGACACTTTATATTTTTAGTTGTTGAGGCTGGGAGCCTGAGCTGAGAAAGGAGTATAAGAACAGCTTTTGGGCTATGGTTTGCACTAAGCAATGAAGAAAGGAACAGTGCCCACTGATGTCACGGGACCTCTGGGAGGCTCTAAGTTGATGAGAAAAGCATACAGACTGCTCATCCTCACAGGACAGCAAGGTGCAAACTATGCACAAAGCAACTCTAAATAGGAGTAGTTTGCAAAAAGCTTTATCTACTCAGCTGGATAGACTCCTGGTGGTCTCAGTGAGATCTGAAAGCTTGGAGAATTATCACGAAATTCTTAGTCTCATGTAACAACCGTCCAGGTCAAGAAATAAGATAATCAGCTTTCCAGAAGTGTCCCTCATTCTCTGTCTCAGTCAATAACCCTTGTGCCTCCTCCTAGGTAATTGCTATGCTGACTTCCTACACCATAGATGAGTTTTGCCTGTTTTGGACTTTATATAAATGAAAGCCTGCCACTGTACCTTCTGTGCTATAAGTTTGTTTCTGGAAGGAGCAGACAGGCACCGGCCAGTTGTCATCTAAACAGGAATAGAAATCATTCCAGGTTGATCTTACTCTCTATGGACTATGGGATTCTATTTACAGTTCTCTCTTACTCTCAGGGGATAGCCCTTTGCGGTCCCCACCTCATAGACCGAGTGTTTCTCCCAGGCCTCCATTCCTCAGTGGAACCTGAAACTTACCTTTGATCTACCAGCCCTGTGATTCTGTCCAAAGTTCTTATCATCATCATCTCTGTTTCCCAGGGAATCAGCAGACACCTCTAGGTAAAAGCTAACCTCTGTCTGGCTCACCTCAGGGTTTCTCTTGGCTTTTGGCTCTGCAATTCTTCACTGTTTTAATAGTTATTTCATATCTTCGAGTGGATTTTTGTTGTTGTTCAACTTTTCTAGTTGTTCTCAGCAGGAGAGCCAGTCTGATTATCCAGTCTGCCATTTCTGGAAGTGGATCCCTCAATATGTGAGATCTTGATGCATTCTACTAATCACAGACAATCCTCGGCCAATCAGCCTCAAATCTAGCGGTACTTCTGCCAAGGAAGGGCAAATTTCTGGGCCCAAGGCAAATTCTTTAGGGCCCAGAGGTTGATATAAATTTCACTGGGACATGTACCAAGGAAGTAGAAGCAATATTTGTGCAATATTAATGCTGTCTCCTCTGCTCCAACTAAGAAAACAAAAACTTAATAATATGTTGAAATATGTTACAGTGATTTTCCTAAATCTGGTTCATAGCATGAGGCCATGAGCTTTTATCTATTCTCCAAAAAAAGGAGGTGACTATTATTGTCAAATCACACATTACAATTATCCTGTCAAAAACTCATTTGTTAATTTAACATTCATTTAAGTTGAGTGATTCAATCCTAATAAATCAAAACCTTCTTCCCTCCAAATATATTCTTGGCTTTACCTAACATTGTAATCAACTAGCTAGCACAAATAAGGTTGTTGGTTGAATTTAAAACTGATGTGCCATAGTTAAAATGACAGTTTTATGAATATATCTTACCCACCCATCTTCCTTTGGAACAACAGAAATGAAAAATGTAATTTTGAAACACATATGAGATGAAGTGAAATGTTCTTTATTTGTTGCCTTATCTTTTGTTATAATCATGGTTTTAATAACTTTCTGGATGAATCACTGAGAAAAGCATTGACATGTTTTCAGTCCAAATTTCCGAAAGTATATTTTATTTTTCTCCCCTCTGGACCTTAATATTCGCCTTAGCCTTCTCCAGGAAGGAAATATTGTCAATAATTTTATTAGGTCTCATAGGCAAAAGGTGGAAAGAACACATACCTGCCCAAATAGAGTGTGGAAGCTATGATATGACAAAGTAAATAATTTGTGAAATTACTTTTTGAATATATTTCCCTGGTACCTTCAACAGTGAATTTTTCTGCTTTGAAGCAGTAACATAGAACGTTATAGTAATTTAACTAAAGAATTTTGCAGAATTAAGTTCTTACTTTATTGCTTTTTCTTATAATAAAGAGAACTTCATAACTTCTAGAATAATCACTCCACCAGGGTAGGGAGCTTTGGTCAATTTTGGTCAATTTGATATATTCTACATACCTAAAAATGGCTGGCCCAGTAGTACTTTCAGTAAATACATGTTGAATGAACAAATGAATAAAACCATAGAACTGCAGAATATTAGAAATGAGATGAATTTCAGAGGTCAAAACTCCAAAAATTGGAAAGCTGTCAAGGCATAGATCGTCAAGTGACACATTCAAAGTCAGAGATGGCAGAATGATAGAGAAGCATCTAGAATGTATATCTGATCATATGTATATCTGATCACCCAGCTTGGTGCTCTAGGCCTTCTGTTCTCATAAATCCAAAACACAATATGGTCTTGAGGTTGAAACTGAGATATGCCACCCAGGTCTCACTACAAGGAGAGATCTGATTTAGTCGGGGTCTGTAAGAACCATATCAAATGAGGCACACCCTTCCCAGAGATGCATTTATTAGGTGGAATACGTAAGGGCCTGGCCACTTCTGCTCGATGTAAGACAATCTGACAAAACTTATGTGTTGGGTTTGCCAGTGCTTTGAACCCAGTCGAACCCAGTTCGATTTCACCCTCAGCTCTATTCTACTTCTACTCTTCCTTTTACTGGTGGTAATCCCTAATAAATACCTTGCATCACAAATTCTTCCTCAATGTTTGCTTCGGGAGAACCCAAACTTTGATAGGTCCTTTACTCTGTTAACTCTGTCTCCTTTAAAAAACAATATAAAGATGATATTCTTTTATATTGTCTCTCAGGACTACTTTCTCTTTAAACCCCTAGGTCACCAACACCTTTACATTTCCCCAGCATCCCATGAACTTCATTCTGACTGAAGTTCATATCCTGAGTTCTAATCCTGGCTCTGCCACCGGAAAGTTAGAATCATTCTATTATTCCACATTGTCCCAATAAAACTCATTTCTACTGGGTCTTATTCCTGTAGACTTTATTAATACCATAAAGACAGTTAAGAGGTTAATCAAATAAATTAACTTCAACTATCTTGGCATTCTTAATAAGTTATTTAGATGTAAGTCATTTAATTACGAATTCTGTAAATTTTGGCTTCATCTCTTTATGTCTCTTTTCCCCCTGCAGTGACAAGTACATGATTCAAGCAATATTTATTATCTGCTATGTTCTCAGTACTTACTATGTTATCTTCTTTAATTCTATCAACAACACTATAAGGTAGATACTACTATTGATATTTCTAGATAGTATAATACCCATTATACAGATGAGGAAACTGAGGCTCAGAGAAATGAAAAGACAAATCCAGGCTCACACAATTGGGAAGTGGCAAATCAAATCAAGACTCTTAATTGGAACTTTGTCTTTAAGTCCAGTGCTTCTTTGAGGCCTGAGGGGAAAAAATGACTTTTACTTAGACAACCTGTTGCCTAAAGGGTTTTCATCGAACCTGTGGATAAGGCAGAAAAGTGTCCTGGAAAGACAGGCTATGCTTTGGAGACTGACATACGTAAGTTTGAATCCTGTCATTGGGCAAGTCACATGACTCCTCTGACCTTAGTTCCCTTAACTGTAAAATGGGGATCGTAATGTATCTTCTACACATTTGCCATGTGCATTAGAGATGATGGATTAACATTCCTAGCACAATTCCAGGCCTATCAAAATGAAAGATAGCTAGAAATACTAGTAACAATAGTGTCAGTCTTTATCGAAATGCTTGCTTAAATTAGATGTAGATTGTAAGAAGGGTGTTTACCTGAGGGAACCAGAGGTCCAGGAACCATGCTTTCCTTGCTATTGTCCTCTGCTCTGCTTTTATCCCAAATGAAACATGACAAGTGTATTTTAACAATGGGTTCCACATACCGAGTATCCCTTTAGTTTAGACAGCTGTTCTTAAAAACCCCAAAGTGTTGCAATGGCACAAAGCCATGGACTGTAGCTTTTAGCTCAACCTCTCGGTTCTCTATAACCAAATAACTACTCAGCTTTCACAGAAAAGTCAGCAAATGTCACTGTTTCAGTGAGCACATTTGAAGGGAATGGTGCTAGCTTAACCTCAAAAAAGTGGTATGTCGAGAATAGTTATTTCTATTTTAATAAACCGATAAACATTATTCAAAACAGACTGATAACATGCCTTTATTTTCCCTTTAATTATGGTATTTTAAATATTTGTAGGCCTAATTATATTTTAGTTTAGTGCCTGCTGTGTTTCTTGAAAAATGTAATTCTAAATGTAAAATAAAATAAATGAGTAGAGTAAAATGATTCAGTTACTTTCGTTTTCAGACTGTAAATATTAAGTGGCAGGCACCCCATTTCTTGAAAGCATTATTCTGGTCATTTATAAATTCATGCAAATTCCATTAGTTTAGCTGGAGTTGCTTGCAGGTCTTTGATAGGATTATAATGACAACAGCATATCACCAGCATCTCATTGACATTGTATAACTAGATTTCGATAAGGGATTTGACGAATAGAGATTTCTAGGGAAGGAGCAGACAGTAACCAGAGGTTAGGCAGGTCACAGTTTTAAGAGAGAGAGTGGGGTTTAGAGAACTAATTGACTACAAAATATCGAATTCACCCTTCTTTTTAAATTATATCATTAACTTTTGGAGTGGCGGTGATTGTGGCAGTAACAATGTGCCCAGCTAAAAAACTGTATTTACCAGCCTCTTTGCAGATAAAGTGATTAAACAACTAAATTGTGCCTAATGAGATATTGAACAAAGTATTGATTGGGTTGTAACTTGGGTTGGCATTGGGGAAAAAAAATTCTTTAAAAAGGTGTTAACCTTGTTGGCATGCACATTTGTCCCCTCCTCTTCCTTCCTGCTTGGAACAAGAACATGGATCAGCCTCTTTGGAATCACAAGAGGATAAACCCAGGAGGTGATGATGGTGGGTTGAAAGGGAGAAAGAGCCTGGATCATTGATTTCATCACGGAGCTATTACAACAACCCTGAGCAGCCTCTTCCACATTCTTAGTGACATGAAACAAAGACAACTTGCAACTATTTTAAAGTTTCTGGTTTCTGTATCCAGGAGCTGAATATAATTCCTAAGTGGTAAGGGGGTATACTTTAAAAAAAAATCTGGAAGCAACACTAAATCAATTTCCTCAGCTCTCGGAGAAAAGTAAAACATGAAAGAAAATCTTAAGAAAGTTTCAGAAAAACTGGATTCCAGGTTGTGTGACCCTTGAGAGCACAGACTGTGTTTTATTTTGAGTTTTCTTCTATTGGCCCAACAGGAAGTGAGGCACACTCAAATTTTGGATGGCTAGTGAACCCCATTTGCCTGGACTGTCCTAGTTTTACCACCAAAAGTTTCTAATCCCACGAAACCCCTCAACCTCAGGCAAACAGGGATGGCTGGTCACCCTACTGCAGGTATTCAGTCCATTTTGTAGAAAGAATGAATGAAGCCAGGAGGGAGACTAGGTTATGCCACAGAACCCGGTCCTGTGGTCCTATGCCACAGAACCCACCTGTCATTACCTATATGAGTATATTAACGAGACCAAATTCAAATTTGTAGAAAACAAAAAGCTGGAAGAGAGAACAGACACTTTGGAATTCAAATCCCACGATAGTTTTACACGCTAGATGAGGGACAAACTATTACTAATGATTGGGGCAGGTGTTATTTTACAGCAGCACCCATGAAAAAGAGTGTATATGGGTGGGGGGTGTTGGTTAACTGAGAGCTTTGTTCATTCAATAATGAGATGTGGCTCCCTCCCAAAGCTAAAACATTCCTAGCTTTCGAAGATGGAAATTATATAAGGTCGAGGCAAGCACCTACTTCCCACGGATGGACCTTTGTGCCCCATGCTAAGTGACATGGTATAAGTGTCCAGAGGACACTGATCAAGTTGATTAGGAACATGGATTCATGACATATGAGCAGTTGTTGGAGAACCTGAGGAAGTTTAAAGTTAGACGAAAACTCTTAGAAAGACAGGATACTGGTGTTCAGATTCATCAAAGTTTCCCTCTGGATAAGAGATTACATTTATTAGGTACCTAGTTTCTTAATTTATTAAACTAACAGGGCTGGGAGTCAGAAGTCTGACATGAGCATCACTGGTCTAAATTTAAGATGTTCGCAAGTTGCTCTAGAGGAGAATCCATTTTCTTGCCTTTTTCTAGGTTCCAGAGGCTGTTCATATTCCCAGGCTCATGATCGCCTTCCTCCATCCTCAAACTCAGCCATGTAACATTTCTCCGACCCTGCTTCCATCATCATATTTCTTTCTCTGAACATCCTCTTCTTCCCCTTTCCTCTTCTTTTAGGATACTTGTGATTATATTGGGATCACCTAAATCATTTAGGGTAATCTTATCTACTGATTAGCAAACTTAATTCCATTTGCAATCTTAATTTCCCTTTGCCACATAACATATTGACACATCCAGGAATTAGGAAATGGCTGTTGGCAGTGTGTGTGTGTGTGTGTGTGTGTGTGTGTGTGTGTGTGTGTGTGTGATTATTCTACCTACCACATTATGCCTGTTCATTATATTTACTGATACAGATTTACAACCAGTTGAGTTAAAATTGCAAATGTTACGAGTTGAGCAAACTGCTTCAGGTGCAGAGTTCCCTATCACTGTAGGTGCTGGGTCACAGAGTTGGTTAGCAAGCATGTTCTAGAATTATGTTACCAATATGTTATCAGTAGCCACTTGCCATATTTAAATTTTTTAATTAACTAAAAAAATTTTTTAATTTTAATTAACTAATTACGTCCTCAGTTGCTCTGGCTACATTTTAAGGGCTCAATAGCCATGAGTGGCTAGTGACTATTGAATTGGACACTGAAAATATAGAATATTTCTATTATTGTAGAAAGTCTGTTTCACAGCACTGTTCTAGCCTTTCTACTCAATGTGTGGTTCAGATACCAACATATCACTATCACCTGGGATCTATGCCCACACTGAGGTTTTCAATTGCATGACCAAGAAAATATTCAAACATCAGACAAAATGCCAGGGTATTTTTCCTGGATTCTTTCTTTTTTAAAATTGTTTTTCCTTTTGATTATAATCTCAAAGTAAATTTGGTCATATTAGTCTTTTGATGTTTTTCATTTCCTGTTTGCTTTATTGTGAATGGAAAGAACGCTATGTAGATAATTGACTTTTTAAAATTAAAAACAAAATCACTCCAAGAAAGGAGCAAATGAAAACATGTGAGGGAATATTCTAGATCGGTGATAATTCTCCTTATGTATATAAGAACACGGGGATTTAGAAACACCAACATAACCAAGGAAACACATCTTTTTGAGTTACTATTGTTGTGTAATAAATTACCCCAACACATAGCAGTTTAAACAACTATCCTATTTTATGATTTTCTGCATCAAGAATGCAGAAAGGATGAAGCTTAGCAGTTCTCACTTGTCTTTCATGTTGTTGAAATTAAATATCAGCCGGCATTGCAGTCATCTGAAGACTCCACTGAGTGGGACATCCAAGATGGCATATTCATGTGACTGGGAAATGATGCTGGCTGTGGGCTGGAGCACCTGCATGTGAACCCATCAGTGTTTAGTCTCCGTTCAAAGGCATTTCTTACATAATGGATGATTTTTCTCAAAGTAATGTCTCATGAGAATCAAGTGGAAGCTACATGACATTTTCTGACCTAGCCTCAGGGGTCGCACACAATCATTCTCACCTTTTACAAAGGAGCCACTGGAGGCAACAGAGATTAACAGGGGTGGGGCATAAATCTTGCCTCTTAATGGGAGACATATCTAACAATTTCAGACATGTTTAAAGCTAATAAGTGGAACATGAGCCCGAGCATTCTGATTACACTGCCAGACCTCTTAGCCAATGTGCATATTACGTTTTACATTGTTTTAGAAAGAGCAAAGATATCCCTCTGCATTTTCTTCAGCCATTGTAAAGAGAAAAGTAAAATCAGTTATTTTTTTAAAACTATATAGTAAAATGTTAGGAAGTCCTTACAAAGATCAACATGAATCACCAAAGTCAGTCCCAGGAATCTTGCAAAGAAGATGTGGTGCTTCTGCCTTGGTTGTATCTCTGATTCTTTTCACGTTTTTCTCCTCCTCTTAGTGCTCACTCCAGTTCTGCGACTCTCTTTGCCGCAAATGATGTGTGGATCGTTCCAAAGATCCAATTCCCTTTCCGGAAGGTTTTCATTGAAGACCCACCGTCCAATTATGCAAATTGCAGGTGTCATATCTCCTGGGCATACTTGTATTTTAAGGAGGACTAAAGAAAAGATTCTAAATGCGAATTGCCAGACAGACACTGATAGGGGGAATAGTGGAGATATTTCGAAGTGAATCAGACAACTTTAAGCAACTTTCTTAATTTCTTATTTTTCTCCTTTATAAAATGAGAAAACTGGGCTAAGGTGTCTTCCTTGACTCAAATATTATAATTCTACCCTGAAAACTTTTGGGTGAGTAGAGGTACCACACTCTCTCAGGGCACAGTCACAGAGTCCTGTAGATCCTATCACAGCGTCATGCCAGAGACGAAATGACTCAAATGCAATCAGCCACTTGGGCACTCTTCTCATGACCTATTTTTGGTAATGAAGCTCATAGTGACAGGTAAGCTGAGGAGCCTCTTCTCTGCCCAATGAATCGCCACTTTGTGGGCTTAATAACTATTGCTGTTTAAAACAAGGTAAGAAAAAAATTGTGCTATCAAATTGCATATCCATTTTCTAACGGTCTTTCTGCTTTAGATAAGAGGCACCTTATCTTTCATTATTTTAATTTAAGAGGGGAGACAGAGTTTGATTCAATTTTTTTTTTTCATTTAATGGGAGAAAAAACTCATTAGAGCATATTCTTTCATTTTTAAAAAATGGGTTTTGAGTCACAGATCATTTCCAAAGGACATTAGGCCAAAAAACTTAGCTGTCTCTGTGGTATGTGGTATGCATGCAGGCCACTACACGAATAAAGATCATGGTTACCATTTACTGAGCATCTGCCAGGACCAGACACTGAGCTATATGCACTTTTCATACAAACCTCTGAAAGGCAAAGGGTAAGTACTGAGGGCAGGAATTTCTCTCACATCTGCTTGACTCTATCACCCAGAGTCGTATGGAGAAATATCTTTACAAGTTGCCATGAGAGATAATATTACAGATTAGGATTGTGCCGGGTATTGCTTTGCGAATTACTTATATTTTAGAAGTACTGGTGAATTGCCAGACACATCAAGAGTAATAAAATTCTTTCTCTTTGGTCTGTCTTTTGGTTGTTACTTTTAAATATGTGCCCAAGTTATTTCAGTACTGTTGAGTTCTAATGAAAGAATTCAGATCTCTTGAGGATGAGAACTGGTAACCTGAGCCCAGCAATGGTTAACGAATTCATGCCGATTTTACCTTCCTCTGTCGATGAGCTAATATTCTACAGGAGTTCTGCAGAAAAAGAAAAGGTATTTCAGTGGGCAAGCTAGAAGAAAATGAAAGATTGACACTGGAAGAAAGTGGGAGACAGCAAGGGGCATATAGGGGCCCGCACAGCACCCACAGGAACTCAGGCGAGACACTTGCGTAGAACAGTGGCTGACACTGAAAGTAGCAAAACCTATGATGTGATTGAAGTAGCAGTCTGGTAAAAGCTAGGTTTTAATATCTTTGGTATTAAAAGAGAAAACATATGAATTAAGCTTTCAATCTAAGATATGACAGGCATCTCTCTACAAGTTAACATGCAACTTCAGAGTCTAAACACTAACCAACAGCAAATAGTAAGTCAAATATAGGTAAAATCCCCTAGAAAATGAAATAATCCATAAGCAAGTATTCAGTGCTTTGGTATGATATTAACAAGATATCTGGTCTTCTTTTTCCTCATGCCAGCTTTTAGATTATAATATTTCTTAATAGTGGGAAACAAAACAATCAAAAAGAACACAGAAATTATAAAACAATGGTCTTTCGTCCCTGTCTCAGATGACAGGGAGGATTTGCTATGTCTCTTTACCTTTCTGAAGCTGAGGACACCTGCCTCAGGCCTTTCTGCAGCTCAAAGAATTCCACCCACCAGGGCTGTCACTTAGGAGTTCTAGCCTGAGAGAGGAGCCTGAGAGAGGAGCACTTCTCAATTCTCAGATCCCCAAGCTTTTCTGGGTGCCATTGTCTTTCTTGCTTGAGGCCAACAAGAGGCTGTCAGGCAGGGGAGGGGACAGAGCCCCTTCTCAATTCTCACCAACCATTAACACTTCCTTTCTTTCTCTGATATAAAAGAGTAATTTGTTTTTCTTGGGTTGAGGGGGAGGGTTGCGGGGGAGGATTGAAAGTAAAAACTGGCACAGCAAGCCCTCATTCAATATCTTTCATCTACATACATTATATAACTAGGCTGAGGCTTCGGAATGCATGATCTCAAACACAGCACTTTTATTCTTGTAGCTGACAAACCCTTATACGCCTCTAAAATTCATGTTGAAGAAGAATATTGCATGATACGTGATGTGAATTTTAATTCTGAAAAAATATGTATTATATGCAATAAAAACACATATAAACATGTATCAACAAATTCTCAATGATTATCTCTAGGTGGTGAGATTATGCCTGCATTTAATTCTTATTTTTATTTTTAGTATTTCTAAAATGTCCTCATGAATATGCATCACGTCTATAGTAGAAGAAAATAAATAGAAAATAGTGCTAAATGAACTATAGCACTTTCTCACCCCAAGGAGCTTATGACTTGGAGACAATATTCAATTCTCAGGACCCTGTGGGAGCTGGGCTCCAACCTGGGGCTGATTAGAGACCTTGGGCCTCCTCCAGACTCAACGCTGAGTAAACTTGAAGTTATTTCTGAATAGTGATTACTCTGAGCAGCAGCTGGGGGTGGGGGCGGCGCTGAACAGGAAGGAAACCCCAACGCAATATTGTAAGTGCTAAGTAAATAATGGAACAACTATTGACTACATTCCATTAGGTTTTATAATGCCATCTGTCATGATGTTCCAAATATAACAAAAACGAAGGCTGTGGAAGATAAGAGACTGAAAGTTTTCAAAAAGGAAACACGAGAGATAAATGGTAAGTGTGGAAATAAGATGATTCCAAATTGCATGACTTTAAGAGGCTCTAGAACATATAACGGAAGTGGTAGCAAAATGTGGAATCTAGACTATTTTGTATATTATAAAGGCTCACCCAACGCCATGTTGCCTTAAAGAACAAACACAAATGGACATCTAGCAGAGAGGGTCTCTCCAGTTACATGTCCTTCCTTCCTTCCGAGGTCCCTCCTCACTCTGCCACCTTCCTGCCCTTTCTTCTGATAATTAGACTTATGCCTGGAATTTGTCTAAGGTGATATCGGAGTGATTTCTGATTTCACTCCGAAGTTCTAAAAGGCATCCTTATGATCTTGTCTACGAATGTTAGAAATGTCATCCTGTGATGAGCCAACGGTGTCAATGATGTCACTCAGTCTTTCTCAGGAGCACCAAGTCTTGCTTTATGGAATTTACAGTTTTTCTCTGTGATGTCATAAGGATACATATTAATAGGATATTATTAAATTTCCCTAAAAATACATTTTGGGATAATCTTTCAGAAAATTATCCAAAACCTCTTTGCACATAATTGTTAGAGTGAATCATCTTTTGGAATAATGAGTTTTGGGTAGCGACAAATATCACAAAACAAAGGAGACTTGGGATCACTAAATTAAGGTACAAAATTATTTTTCACTACCAGTTGGACAAGTCTTTTAACTCTATGAATTTCTGTTGTCTCATTCCTAAATGGAAAAAAAAATTCTGTACTCTTGGGACTGGTATGTAATTAAATGAGAAATTTTATGAAGCGTTTTAACAAATATTAAATTCTTTTTGCCATTTATATACACTCTGCAAAATATTTCTCTATATTTTTTTTTCTGAAACCCCATTTTTTTAAACGTAATGGGAATACATTATCAAGTTTGAGGTCTAGTGAAAACATTATCCTGTGAATTTAATCTTCATAATTACAAGGATTTTTGACAAGATCTTCTATCAATCTTTATCTTTCTGGGTCATCATTCTATTTTAAAAGTTTATCTTCATGTAGGAATTCATCTATTTCCTAAGATAAAGCTAGAGCCCTTTGGAGAGACAATGGGGAAGATTTCTGTACTATGACCATTCCCTATATAGGTCCACCTAAAAATTTTAAACATTTCCAAAATTTTAACTATATGGGAAGGGGAGGAAGGGAGAGGAAAATAAAGGTAAAAAGGGTCAAATATTTGATAATATGATGTATTATTGAATTGTACACTTGAAACTTATTTGATTTTATTAATCAATATCGCCCCCAATAATTTTTAACAAAAAGGAGAAAAACTTAAAATGAGAAGCTGCAGATCAGATTAAAATTTTGTTGTTGTCGTTAAGAATTTATTATTCCATCTTTATCACCTTGAATAAGACCTTATTAAATTAACAGATAATATCCCTATTTTTAAAGTTTATGATCATGCTAGGAAGATATGTCATACATAAGAAGCACAATAGGAACATTTGTAAAATGCTAAAAAATGCTGTGAATCATAGGGCAGCCATCTTTTCCACCTCTACTATCACATAGTGGTGGTAATTTTCTAGCCACAGGATTCAGATAATGAAGAACACAAAATCCCTACAGATTTATAAACCTTCGAATTTTTATATAGAATAAGATTTCTTATTTATCCTAACTTTCTTCACATTCTCCTTCCAAGTCATTCGCTCCCTGTCCCCGTTGTATGGTGACCAATATTCCATAACACACTTGTAATGGCCTTTGGCAGAAGAGGAGAAAGAAACATGGGTGTTGGCTTGTTGATTTTATCAGAGGACCTCAAGGTCTGTTATTCTAAGCAATAGGATTTGAGAATCTCTCATCTGAATCAAGGAGCCACTGACAGCTTGGTGCCATAATCCTGCTTAGCAGACATATATCCCACACCAGCATGGGATATAGTCCTGACTGAGCCAAGGAGAAGGGCAGAAATTCTGTTTCTGGCTCTATGCTTATCGTGCATAAGACAATGACACTTTTTAATTTCAAACAGGATGCAGAATTTCACTAAGAACATAGTGTGTTAGAGAGTGTTTTAACCATCCTAAAAGGTACTTTTACTCAGGAACAAAAGGGGAGAGACATGCAGGCCAAATTGAGAGTCTGGGAGTGAGATTAGTCGAGTTTTAAATAGTCTCTGAATATTTTTACTCCCAGAAATAGAGCATTCTGTTTCTACTTCTTTGCGGACATCTCTGACACAAAGTATGGTATGATTAATGCTGCCTTGGGTGGAAGGGACTGTGTATACTACAGTGTTTAGAGAGAGGGGACCTCAGGTAGGTTGGTGAATCAGAGAAAGTTTCATGGAAGAGGTATGATTTCAGCCAATGAAAAGATTTCAGCCAAGTAAAAGATTTCAAAAGGCATAGTGATGTGAGTGAGACATTCTTCAGCATAGAAGACATAAAATCAATTCACATGAAAGTAACTTAATGTTTACAATTTCTAATCTTACCATAAGGTCTAT
>NW_006431920.1:6925941-6935827 GCF_000325575.1 Pteropus alecto | reverse complement strand
AATTTATTAAACTGTATTCTTAATTCCTAACGCAGCCTCTTCATTTAGTTGAGAAAAAGAAATTTAAATTAAGCGACTAATTTGCATGTCTCTTCCTTAAACCACATAGATTAGAAAGTCTTTACTTTGTGAAAAAAAATTATATAATAAATATTCTGATTACTTTTTAAAAAAATTACTGGAGTGACATTGGTTAATAAAATCATATAGGTTTCAAATGTACAATTCAGTAGTATGTCATATGTGTATTGCATTGTGTGTTCACTGCCCACAGTTAAATTTTCTTTCGTCACCATGTATTTGCCCCGCTTTATCCCATCTTCCTCCTCCTTCCTTCTAGTAACCACTAAACTATTGTCCCATCTATGAGTCTCTGCTTTTGTCATGTTCATTTGTTGCTTTCAACTTTATATTTCACATATGAGTGAAGTCATATGGTCTTGATTATTTTTTAAATTAATCACTATATTAAAAAAAGTTAACACCAGAATCTCATGCTAAGAGTATAATTTAGAATAATAATTTTATCCCCTCTGTAATCAGCTGCTGCTGGTTTATCTCTTTTGCAGAATTTATGGCTTATATGTTTCAGTGTTGCTATGGTTATCTTAGCTTCTTCCCTTTGCACTGTTAACAATGAATATTTTAGAGGATCTTGTACTTGACAATCTTACTGATGTTTTTTCTACTTCATGATATGAAGCTAGAATCTATATGTCTTTCCTATCACTTCAGTCATTTATGAGCTCTCCCTGATTCAAAGCCTGAAGGAAGTATTACCGTGGATAAGTCGGAATTTCAGGGCAGATAGAAATGGGACCCTCAGAAACAAGTCCCGCTCAAGAGGTTAGGAGATGTTGACCTTTGTTTCCCCCAGCTACCCTTTGACAACAAGCTGTCCGTTAACTCTTCCCTGTGGGACTCTCTCACCCTTACATCCATCTCAGGCCAGGAACCCGTGACTCTCATTTTCTCCAGGGTCTCACCTTAAATGGAAGAAAACAAAAAGTTCACACAATCATAAGTCTGACAGTGGGGGACCTTGAGAGTAGAGAACTCAGCTCATGGGAATGGGTCACACATGATGAATTATCAGGAATTATAAAAAGGTAAGAGTCCTCCATCCTACTTATAAAATCACATTGACTCCAAAGCTAATCTTAGTGAGACAATTGTTACAACGATCGGTGTTTAGTCCGAAGTCGGTGAAGTAAAGAGAAAGCGCTGGAAGCTGGGGTAGATGCTGTGGGTCCAAGATCTCTGGTGGGATTTCTCAGTTTCACTTTGCAAGGCCCTATTTCCCACTATTTCCTCCTAGGTGCTCTGGGGTCTGAGACACGTATGACCTTTGCTGTTTGAAGGGAAATTTCTCCCAAGGGCATACATACCTGAGTCAGGGAGACTACAAACAGAACTACAAATAGATATTCTTTCTCCAACTATGTATTTCAAAATGTACAAACAAGTCTAGGTTTCTAAAGGAAATAAACCATATTTTTTCCCCCATGGGTGATAACATGCTTTTGAACTTTCTTGAGCGAACTTTAGCATTTCTCAAGGAGCTTTCATCTTTGCACTAACAGTCCTTGCTAACTTCGGAGCTGAGATCAGTTTGACTGGCATGTGTCCTCTTTCTCTGCATGTGACTTCCCTAAAAAGACAGAAGGTGCATATTAGGTTGGTGTCCCTAGCACTTAGCAGAGTGTCTGCCAAAATACAAGTGCTCAATAAATGCCTATTGAGTTACAAATGATCATTTTACCCGCTCTTGGATGGGTGGAGAGACAAACAGACATGCAATCTGATGACAGACCCTGAGCAAGGTTCCTGTGGTCTGGGGTGAAGCTTCAGTGTGAGGCTGTTCTCCTATATCTTAATCTCCTGTATCTCTTATATCTTAATTCTCAGGAGGAAGATTTCCTTTTGATTAATTTATAAATTAGGAACATTTTTTTCTAGTCTATGTTCACAGTTGCTATCAGTTGTTCATTTTCTCCTGTCATGATTACTAGGGAGCAGTAGTAATTAATTTATGTTAATTACTTATAACTTGTTTTGTTCCCAAAAGGACGTGAAGTGACTTATGTGGAAGAGGGAATGCTTTGCCAAGGAACAAAATGAGCCCAGGCAAGAGGCTCATGTGGCCTGGTCCCTATCAGTAGTTATTAGTGGTTCGGTGTAATTAGCAGTAGAGTTTAAGTGGAGTCACAGCACGCGTAGAAGTAATGGAAGAAAAGAGCACTGCACAAAGTTCCTAGGAATGAAGCCCAAGAGGATGGCATGGCTAATGCTGAAGAAGTTAGACTCATCTAGTAGGTAGATAGCAAGAAGTCACTGATGGGCTTTAGGCAAGAGAATGAGTGAGATAATCAGATTTGTGTTTTGACAAAGACCGTTCCAGCACTAAAAAAAAAAAAAGAAAGAAAGAAAGTTCTTTAGAGAGAGGAAAACCAGCTTCAGAAGACCCCAGAACTGGAAAGTTTTACATCAGTCTACATGGGGATGAACAAAGGGAACACTGCCAAGCATGAAGAGAAAGGGTTGCATACAAGTATTTAAAAGGAAGGTGACTCAGCAAGTGTTCGCCACCAGTGCAGGATATGCTGGGGAAGGGAAAGCATAAATGACCATATAGTTCTCAGCTTTGAAAGTAGACGATGGAGTCATTCACCAGCATTAGAAGAATTAGGAGAAACAGCAAGACCATTTTGAGTGCAGTAAGTTTCCTGAGGTGGGGGAGAATGGATGAGAGTGTGGTAATTAAAGATATTTCAGGTGAATAAGAAAGAAGCACCAAAAGTCATCACTTAGACTCTATCCTGTTCAATGTTGGGATGAACCTTGGTTCTTGGGGTGGGTCGAAGGAGAAATTTCTATAAAGTATCATCAGCCCAGTGTCTATGAGGAGCACATGCAGACTTGATCATACTCACCACTCTCTTCAGAGCCAGGAAAAGAGCAATAAACGCTGTAAACACTATTACTGTGCCTAGAAGTCCCGGGGTGGTACAAACGCACAGAGACACTGCCACAGTTCTTCATTTTTAAGGGACACACAGCAATATCTGTCAAATGCTGTTGAACAACATTATCGACAAATGCTGTTGAACAACATTGTCAGAACATAACTACTTTACAAACAAAAGTGTTAAGTATTACTTTTGACTTAGGGACCCTGTGAAAGAATTACTAAGACACTAGGACATGAAGAACTGAGAAATTTTGGAAGCCTCTGCCCAGGTTTCTTGACAGACCTCTCATTAAGTAAGCATAAACTCCGCTCTCTAGAATTGCAGATGGGTAAAAGCATTCTAGAATTTGTCTTACTGCTAGTTCTGACAGTCAAAGACAGGTTCCCTCACAATCATTTTTCTAGAGTTTCAGTATCCAATAGGGACTTTACAATAAGATTTAAATCTGGAAATTTCCCAATCGGGCTTCTTTAGAATTTTGTTATGCAACTTTTCACCAGGATTAGATTTAATGTGAGACGTTCTAAGCTTCTTAGCAACCAGGTGACAACCACGTTTGCCCAAATGTGAAATACATTAAAATGATTTTGTTTAACAATAATCCATGGATAATTGTAAATTCTTACAATACCAAGTTTAGAAATTTCCTCAGGTAAGAAATCTAGTAGAGTTAAAAAAAAAAAAAACAAAAACTAATTTTAGTATCTCATCCCTCTCAACTCCTTCTCACCATCAATACTAACAGTTGCCAACTATTAGAGCAAGGATTAAGGTGTGAAGAAAATAGTCACTTCCTACGTTAGCTAAATATCCACCTTAACCATGAATGTTACATTAGCCTGAAGCCTGGAGGAATGAAAACAACTCCTAGGTTTTCCTCCTTCCATTCACCGTGGCATCTTTATTAGTAGTACATGCTATGGGAAATTTTCCATTAAATGACATTACCCACCCTCCCCCAATTAAAAAAAAAGTTTCTCAAACTTTAATATGCAGAAGAATCACCTAAGGTGTTTGCTAAAAATGTGGATTCTCAAGACTCACTCCAAGAATTTTTGATTCAGGAGATGTGGGAGAGGGTCCGAAAATCTATATTGGAAATGAAAGACCCTCAGGTGACCCCCGAGGTGGGCAGTCCTTGGACTCCACTTTGAGTAACTTTGCTTTAGAGGAATGTTCCCTGAAAAATCAGATAGCTACTGTGTAGTTGCTTCGTTAGTCCTTAAAACATCTGCCAAGTTCAGGGTTCTTCAGATAGTTTTACTGTGATATTTTTCCAGGGAGATTCATATCAAATTTTTAGTCACAGGCATGAAGCCTACTTGTCACTTGCCATATAGTTATTGACTTTTATAGGTTCCCTTGTAAGAAAAAACTATAGATGGAAATAAATAGTTACAGTTAGATATTGTTTTCAACTCATTCATACCAAGAACTATAAGTTCTTATTTCAATGAACGAACTGACAGTACTATAAAGTTTCTGTGAGTAAACTTTATCTCCAAAATTATGCCAGCTTGCTTTTAAAATGTTGGTACTAAGTAACCAGAGATGTATTTGCTTAAAGAACTCTTATTTAAAGAGTTAATGGATTTGTGATTGGATCTCACCACTGTTGATCACTTTTGAGGATAAGGAGGGAGGTTATTAAAGGGGCCAGAATATGTCCCACCTTTCAAGAAAATACCCAGCTGAGAGCAAAATCTTTGTGTTCATCTTTTAAATGTTGGGGATTGAAGTGGTGTCCCATCTCTTATCATGTAAGAAAAAAATTTTTTTGCAAGCAAGCTAAGGTGCTAACGTCTATATGGTAATAATTGAGTGTCACATAATACAGTTTTTAATAAGGAATAAAGAGACAACAGCCCTTGGTCTCTAGGTCTCTTGGTGCCCTGAGACTTCTTCCTGATTATCTTAAAATAACTGAAATTAATTCCAATCTGAAGGATAAAAGGTCATTGAAATGCCACTGAATACCTGAGAAGATTCTCTTCCATTGGTCTACATGTCTGTCCCTTCCCCCTTCCCCTGCTAGGTTCATACTCTTTTGATTATAGAACCTTCGTAATATATTTTGAAGTCAAGAAGTTTGATGCCTCCAGCTCTGTTCTCCTTGCTCAATATTGCTTTGGCTATTTGGGGTCTCTTGTGATTCCATACAAATTTTAGCATTATTTTTTTCTATTTCTGCAAAAATGCCATTGAAATATTGGTAAAATTGCATTGTATCTGTAGATCATTTTGGGTATTTTAACAATATTATTTCAGTATTATAACAATATTAAAATATTATTAATATTTTAGCAATATAAATTCTTCTACCCATGGGATATATTCCCATTGATCTGTGGCTGCTTTTTAATTTCTTTCATCAGTGTTTTATAGCTTCAGTGTACAAGTCTTTCATCTCCTTGGTTAAGTTTATTCTTAAGTATTTCATTCTTTTTGATGCTATTATAACTGGAATTGTTTTCTCAATTTACTTTTTGGACAATTTGTTGTTAGTGTTGTTCTAGAGTTTATAATCTGAGTTTTCTTTATCAGGTTAAAAAAGTTTCCTTCTCAGTTTATTTATTCTAAATCACATGTCAGTGTTGAATTTTCCATGTGCTTTTCTGCCTTTATGGAGTATATGATTTTTATTTTTTTATTTTATTTTAAGGTAGTAAAGTATTTTGATACATTTTAAAATGTTAAGTCATTTTGGATTCCTGAAATTAACCCAACTTGGTGTTGATTTTATATGTCATTGAATTTTATTTGATAACATTTTGTTTATAATTTTGGCATCTATTATTTATTTAAGATCTTTGTTTTTAATTTTCTTTTCTGTTAAAGTCTTTTACAGTTTTGGAAACAAGGTTATGTTGACCTCATAAAATTAATAAAGAAATATTTCTTCTTTTTTTAATTTTTGGATGTATTTGAGTTATTTTTTCCCTAAATGCCTTGTAGAAATTATCAAAGAAACCATCTGGATCTACTGCTTTGTTGTGGGTAAGTTTTCGTTACAGGTTCAACTTCTTTAATAGCTATAGGACAAATCAGATTTTCTCTTCTTCTCCTTTCAGTTTCAAAGCTTGTGCTCTTCTAGGTATTTGTCTACTTCATTTACATTTTTAAAGTTATTGGCATAAAGTTTTTCAAAGTCGTCTCTTATTATATTCTAATATCTAGGATTTCTGTGATGTTCATCTTTTCATTCCTAATTTTGGTTACTTATTTCTTCTCTCTTTGTTCTTGATAGGTTTGTTACATGTTTATAATATTTTTTCAAGTACAGTTGACATACAATACTATATTATTTTAAGTTATATAAAAGTCTACCAGTGTTGTATGTGTTTATAAATTGTATTAGATTTTTAAAAATAATCTTTTGACTCCATTAAGTCTCTGATGTATACTATTTTTTTATATCATAAATTCTGCCATTGTTAATTTATTACTATTTTCTCCCTCTTACTCTGTATTTATTTTTTTAATAATTTGGATGGTTACACATTTGTTCCCAGCCTTTCTTATTCTTTTGCTACTACATGAATATAATGCTAAGACTTTCCTTCAATACAAAGGTTCATTTACATCTTACAATGTTAGTTATATAGTTATGTTTGTTATCAATCCGTTTAAAATATGTCCTAATTTCCATTGAGATTTATTTGTATCCATGAATTATTTAGCAGTATTTTGCTTAATTTTCAAAAATAGTTTTTCACTTATTTTATTAGCTCTTTTTAGAATTAACTTTCTATTTTAAAATAGTTTTAGTTTTACAGAAAAATCTCAAAGATAGTGCGGAATCTCAACATACCCCACATACTTTTCACTATTCTTAATACCTAGCATTAGTGCGGTGCATTTGTCACAATTAATGAAACAATATTGTTACCTTATTTTTAACTAAAGGCTACACTTTATTCAGATTTCCTTAGTTTTTACTTAATGTCCTTTTTCTGTTCCAGGATCCCACCTAGGACACCACATTATTTTTAGTCTTCATGTCCCCTTAGGCTCCTCTTGGCTGTGACAGTTTTTCAGATTTAATGACCTTGACAGTTGTGAGGAATATTGGTCAGGTATTCAATAGAATGTACCTCAATCAGGATTTGTCTGATGTATTTAGAACATTCTTTTCGATCTTTAGAATCTTAGAAACAGCCTAATTCGCTATCCTTTTGATCACACAAACTTTTTCAGGATAATAAAAATGTATGCATCAGTTTTCTCTTTCTATTTATATATTCAACTATCTCTCAATATAAGTAATTTGCAAGTCATATTAATATAACTATATTAAAATCATAAACCATATACTAATTTTAGCTAAATAAATTTAGTTAAAACTGGAAAAAGGTTAAATAAACAATATTTGTAATACATTAAATTATATTATATTTTATATTATAAAAGAATTTTTGCTCTCACTAAAATAATATTATTAAATATACTTAAGTAAAAGCAATAGGATTAAAAGTGTATTTTTTAAATCTTGGATTAATACTTTGCAATACAAAAATTTGAAGTTCTTGAAGTTTATTTTAATCATTGTTTTAATGAATGTTATAGCTAAAAATTATCTCATAAAAGACTGTTGATATAAATAGAAAAAACACATTATTGATTGTGCTTGCTGAATAATGATGCTCCTTTTAATTCTCACTTTAAATTAGACAAAGATTTTGTTTATTTGTTTTTAATTCTGAAATAAATTCTGTTCATTTACGACGTCAATCAGTTGTTTTTGAGCACTAATCACAAGGAATTACATTTTTATATTTCTAAAATTGATTAAGAAGCCACTAAAACTCTTTGAAAAATTGTTTAACAGAAAATTCTGTTCCAAGTTTGTAAGTATTCAGATGTGAAAATTTTTATGTGACACTTCGCATTTAGTATAATGATAAAAATATTTCAAATACTCTTTTTCAAAGTGATCTTTCTAACACATGAGTTTTTCTCTTTCTGTTAAAATGTCATCTTTACCTTGAAAAGACAGATTAAGTAATTGTGTTTGTATTTTTCAGAAATATCTACAAGGTAACATACGACTAGAATCTATGTGTTATCATAGGAAAGGTCAGAAAATTTGGCATACTCATCATTTTGAGCCAAAGAAATTTGTGACTCATATTTAAGCTCAATAACCTTTAAGTGTTTGGTCATAAAATTAGTAGTTAACGATTGTGAGTATTAACCATGCTTCATCCAGTACATTGTGTTCTTTATATAATTTATCTCATATCATTCCTCATAATTACTCTATCATCACCCCTGTTTTCCAAGTGAGGAAACTGGTTTTAACATACTGGTTCAGTTGCTTGACCACGATCACCTACTGAGGAGTGTTTTAGGTCAGATTTTTCAGAAGACCCTCAAACTGAGGATTTGTTTGTGCAAGTGATTTATTAAGAAAGTGCTCTCCTGTGGTGAGAGAGGTTTCCTAGCCATTTCTTCAACCAGGCGGGGCATTGTGAACAAATTCCAGCCAGTGGATATGGTGTGAAAGTAATATGTGCCCTTCTCAAGCCTGGAGTATGAAACCTTCCTGTCAATCTTCCAGCTTTCTCTTCTATTTTGCAGGGCGGTCCTTGCCCAGGGTCATCCTGAAGCCTATGCGTTAAAGACAACAGAGGTTCCAATAACCTAGATAATTCGACTAAATTATGATGCATAGCCTTAATAAAAGACCAAGATATGGCAGGTGATTAAAAATAATAAAATGTTAGAATCAAATATTTTTATTTGTTTCGTATGATTCAATATTTTTCTAAAGAACGTGTCACCAGTTTTCCCTGGTTCAAGATGGTAATATTCTCTCTGGTAAGATTTTTTCCCCCACAGTCTTCACTTATATGAAAATACAACAACCAATAAACAGCTGTAATAAGTCAGGAGACTATCTGTATCTTTCTATGTCCAGGGCCATCAACCTAATTCAAGCTATACTCATCTCTTGTCTGGATGACTGCAATAGCTTCTTCTTACATATGTTCTTTCCCCCTCCCTCCTGTTCCCAAGTTGTAGCCAGAGTGACCTTTTCCTCTGATCATGGTTCCCATCATACTCACTTATGGTTTTCTATTGTCCCTCAGATAAGTCTTCACTGTGGTAAGGTCCTGGGAGACCCTACCTTGTCTGATTTATGTTTCCCTTGTCAGCTTTATACAGATCACTATTGTTCTCACTGCTTTTGTTGGAGCCATATCTCAGTTCCTGTATACACTGTGTTCTTTCCCCCATAGAAACTTGGATGTCAGCTTAGAAATCACTTCCTCAGGGAAGACGGCTGATTTCAAGATTGAGTAAGCTTCTTTCATTTAATGGTACAATGTTTTTCCTTCATTTTTCTCACTTTGGAATTAATAAAAAAAAATCTGCTAGATTGTTTTGTTTAGTTTTCAACTAGGTATTACATTCACGTGGTTTAAAAATTATTTTAAAAATACAGGTAACTAAATGTATAACATCAAGAATAAACCCTAATGTAAATTATGGACTTTGAGTGATAATGATGTGTCAATGTATGTTTATCAGTTGTAACAAATACATGAACTCTAGAGCAGAGTATTGAAGGAGCTTGTGCACGTGTGAGGTCAGGGTGTATATGTGAACTCTGTACTTTCCATTCAATTTTTCTGTGAACATAAAACTACTTGAAAAAAATAAGTCTATTTTAAAAAGACAGTGAAATATCACCTACCTATTCCTCTTCCTTGTGTTCTTTATTCTCAGTTCACGTACTGAAAAGCTGCACAGAGAAGTGTGACCTTAGGTAGAAAAATAAAATGACACCAAACCACATCCCACGAAGGATCAGCTATTTCTCCTTCAACCCTCTGATCTGCTGCTTGTAGCTGTCAATAGTTTGAACACAATGAGAAACTAGGAGCAAGAGAGCTCAGGTTGCAGTCTGT
>NW_006431920.1:6862253-6925874 GCF_000325575.1 Pteropus alecto | reverse complement strand
AAGCAGACGCTGGCAAATATTTTCTATAAAAGATTAGATAGTAAATATGTGATGCTTTGCAGACTGTATTGTTTATGTCATAACCATTCAACTGTGCCAGCAAAAAAGCGGCCATATGTGATATGTCAATAAATGGGTGTGTCTATGTTCCAATAAAACATTTTTTTATGAAATGAGGCAGTGGCTCAGATTTGACCTGAAAACTGTAGTTTGCCAGCTCCTGGATTAGAGGAGCAGAAAGAGGATATTTAACTCATTATACAAGGAATGTTTCTTCAATCTTTTCATGGCTATGTTGTATTCCACTGTACACTTGGAATATATAACAAACAGTTTATCCAGTTTTTTACTGATAGACATTTATATTGTTTCTAAGTTTTACCATCACAATGTATAATGAGTAACCTTATACATGTATCATCTTATCTGTGTAGAAGTAACTGTAACATTAATTCCTAGAATAGAAATTGCTGAGATAAAGTATATATGCATTCATAATTATGACAGCATTCAAACTTGCTCTTCATAGAAGTGATATCAATTAAAATTCTGCACTACAGTGTATGAGAGTGTCTTTTCCTCTAGAATTTTAGCACATGAATTAAAATAAAAATTTTTGATTTTTGCCATTCTGATGAGTGAAGAAATATCAACGTAATTTTAATTTGCATTGCTTGCATAAGTAGTGAGTTGAGTAACCTTTTAGAACCACCTTATGCCCTTTCTTGTGAACTGTTAACCGTATATTTTGTCCATTTTTCTCTTGGGTTGTTGGTAATTTTCTTCTCAATTTCTCAATATTAGCGATATGAGCCTTTTGTGATATAAGTAGCAATTTTTTTTTCTTACCATGCTGTTTTTGATTTTCTACATATTTTTCAACATGCAAGAGCTTTCAATTTGTATTTAGTAGAATTTATTAATCTTTTCTAACATCTGGATTTTCAAAGTTATAACAGTATGGTTTTTGTCTTGTAATGTTTAAACCTCGCATTCATTTGGAATATATTCTGGTGTACAGTGCCCTTACCGCATTGATCGTTTTATTGATCCGGAAAACTAGCCAGTTGTCCCAATACTATTTATTGGACAGACTTTTTGCCAGTGGTTTGACAGTCCACTTTCACCATGTACTGAAGTGACCAAATCACTCAGGGGAATGGCAGGACTTGGGGTGGATGATAATGATGTGTCAATGTATGTTCTGCTGGCAAAGTGCCTGTGACTCCCATTAAGAGATAGTTGGCGGCACGAGCATCTGAGAAAGAGGGAGTTTCACATGAAGATGGAGGAATGCTTGTCTGGTAGCTTTCTCGGGGAATGAGAAAATTGACCTCCTTTTCCTCCCATGGACAGTGGTAACTGCTTTTTTTGCAAAAGAAGAAAGCTTTAGGAGTGGATTCTTCTGGGGCATGCTGACTTCATTTAAATGAGCCGATGAGAGGGATGCATCTCGAAGAGTCTAAGGTTGTACAGTTTTGTTTGTTTACGGTAAAACAGGAGTACCAGAGACCATAGTTACGGAGGAAAATAAAAGAAGAAAGTTAAGGCATAGAAACAAAAAGCTTCAAAGGAGATGAATGTTTGAGAACATCTAGACCATTGGAAGAACTTTCACCTCAAATCCTAAGAAAAGCTGACCAAGATGTGTCACTTACAAGCAATCATTACTCTTACTCAAATGGTATATTACATACATTTTAAGGGACACGTCTTTATTTCTATCTCTAGGTACAAATGATTTTCTGTCTTAAGTCATTTGAAATCCATGTCCCAAAAAGTTCACTCACCAAATGTAATAAATCCACAAGGGACTAAAACTTTAATATGTGTCTATTAAACTACTGACATATTTCTCTTCAATAATACACCAAGTTACAAATAATGAAATTAGTTCCTTTACAACATGTATCACTCAGGAAGAGAATGGCAAAAGCATGATGTTTTTGACACTATAATTAGCTCGTTGCTCAACCAATGTTGTGGACAGTTACATATTCACTACACTAAATGTCAACAGTGTGTAGAAGAATTGAATCGATACCATAACAGGGCAATTCTGGACATAGCATTGAGGAATCTTTATAAAGGAAGTCCCTAGCAGAGCATCCTGTAGAAAAAGTAGGCAGCTGAGTTAAAGAAGAAAGTGAAATGTAGTTCGAACTCCTGCAATCAACTCAGCAATAACAAACAGAAAATAAATATAAGGCATTACATTTGTCTCTAGTGGTAGAGTTCCTGACACTTTTAGGCTTATCTAGGTGAGAAAACTCAGTGTCCCCTTTAAGTTACAATGCCAAAAAGTAAATGATCAAAACTGTGGCTTCAGTAAGTGTTTTAGTAGACCTGTGAGAGAGGCAGGGCAGCATGATCTAGAAAAACTACACGAGCGTGAAGAACACTTCTATCACTTCCTCATATAAGTGTGCTGAGACAGTCAGAGAGCTTGCTGACTTTCAAGGCCAAAGAAGAATCAAATGAGGTAGTATTCTTAAAAATATAAATTTTAAATCCCCACAAATGTTTACCGTATTTATTAGTGTCAGTGACAGTGCTCACCCTGATTAAATGAGTAGGCAGGAATACCGTCGGAGCCAGCACGGGGTGTCATAGAGGTTAAAGGAGATGGTGGTGGTGAAGCAAATTTCAAAAGCTGAGAAGGACATAGAATTCTTAGGCGGCCAAAGCCCGTGATCTCAAGGGCCCTTTTCTTTAATGACAAATCTTTTTTTTTTTTTTAAACAAAATGGACAATCCATGATTTCAAACTTTTTTTTTTTTTTTTCCTGGTTAGAAAAAGTATTTTCACTGTATTTATTTTTATTGTGATGTGTCTTGGCTTACATTACCTAATGACAGGCCAAACTCTTCAGCTTTAACATAATCACTTCTGTATCCATTATTAGAAACTGGAAAAAATACATTAGACTCTTAGAAGAAATAATATGTTGCTCTGGGGTGATATCTGGAAAAAGATCATTACAGAAACATGTATGCTGTAACCAAAAGACATGCTTTCCTTTGCAGTTATGGCATTTGAGACTTTTGATTGAAATATTACATGTTGATTATGATGATGATGAATCTGTGTTTCTAATCGTCACTAAAGAGATACAGCTGTGGCTCAAACTTTAGTTTGTTTCACATCATGCAGTATGCAAATTCCTTATGTTTTATATTTTAGGATTCCTACACTGAAAAATTAGAATTGACTTATTGAACAGACACCATACTACTAAATATGGATAAAATTCCCATATAGCAAATGCTATAAAATTTACTAAACTGTCTTTTTTTTTTTTTCAAATAATGGAATTTCATTAAACTTATTTGTTATTGGAAATTACAGGCATTATGTGGACGTGCTGTTTTGGTCAGGTGATTAAGAGAACTGAGGTTGCCATAGTTGGGTTCAACAGAAACGGACACTGAGATGGAATAAGGGGTGAAGAAAATAGGCATCAAAACCTGAGAAGGGAGGGGAAAGGAAGAAGAACAGGGCATAGGGTGAAGTTGAACAATGATGCAGGTCAACAAAGTCTTGGCAAGCAGATGGCCTTGGGGTGAAAGGCTTTCTGAAGTCAAGGATGAACCTGAAGAAGCTGACAGCTGTCGATGTCTGCTGAGTTACCCTCTCCACAGCTGAAGGAGGATCTGAGATTGTGTGGCATATCTCCCAGCCAGTCACAAGCCTGAATGCACTACAGGGGCACTGAAGAGTATGTGGATTGCCTCCAGTCATTTGTGTGTATTACATGAATTCTTTTCCAGTGGGTAGAAGAACACTGTTGACAAGTCGATTGGTGATGGGAACTGAACAGAACTCTCTGTTTCTGCGCTTCGGACAACGAGATCAAGAATGAATCAGGGATCTGTGCCAAAGGGCGGAAAGAATTGAAAAAGAGTTCACAAGAAGAGTACCTGAATGCGGGTAGATATTAGGAGAACTCACCAAAAGGCAAGTCTGGTATGAAACTAGATGAAATAGAAACGAGTTGTGTCCTGAAAACGTATCCAAAATAATGTTAGATTTTAAAAGTAGCTATCCAGCCTGGGGATCTAGATATAATTCTATATACTTGTTTCTCTTTTATTTTTTTGTAAACATATTTTAACTTATTTTTAATAGCCTTAAATAGGTATAATTGATATGTGCAATACTGTATATGTTTAATGTATACAGTTGGATGAGTTTGGACATATGCATAGACCCATGAAACTATCACTACA
This sequence comes from Pteropus alecto, assembly GCF_000325575.1. Lineage (NCBI taxonomy): Eukaryota > Metazoa > Chordata > Mammalia > Chiroptera > Pteropodidae > Pteropus > Pteropus alecto. The sequence goes on along the minus strand of NW_006431920.1, from coordinate 6,921,644 downwards.
ATCAAGGTAACAGACATATCCAGTGCCTCCAAATGTTTCCTTGTGTCCCTTTGTTGTTATTTTGTGTGTAGGTTGGGGTGGGTAAGAATGTTTAACATGAGATCTCCACCCTCTTAATAATTTTTTGTGTTTAACACAGTGTTTTTCACTATATGCCTTATGCAGTACAGTAGATCATTAAACTTATTCATCTTGTATGACTGAAAGTTTATACCAATGGAATAGTTCTCCATTCTCCTCTCTTCTTAGTCCTCTGGTAACCACCATTTTATTCTCTGCTTCTATGACTTTGCCTATTTTAGGTAACTCTTAATTAGAATCATGTAATATCTGTCCTGTGACTGGCTGACATTAAAAAAAAAAACCACACTTGCAAAACACTATCAAGAGAAAAGATGACTCAAAATGTAAAAATAAAAAAATGTGTTCTTGTTAAGATGACTTATTGGGTGGGTGGGTGAGTTTAGCACCAAAATAAGAATTGGGATCTTTATTGCCAAGATCATCCATACCAGAAAAGGACCTTCCACTCAAGATGGTGACGGCAAAGGGACAGTTTATAGCTATGATGTCATAAAGGCTAACTTCTTACAGAGGGTAATTTATGACAATTCCATAGCTTTATGGAAGAAAGAACTTAAGTTTATTAAGTTCTTACTATTTACGAGACACTGAGCTTAATGTTGTATGCATTACCATAGCTCATCTCGGACTTCTTCAACATGAGTTTTCTCCTGCTATGGGATACGGCCAAAGTGACATCACAGTGTTAAGTCCATTGTATAAAGGGCTTGCATCTGAGAAGGCTATTGCTGGGAACTTGCTGTAGCCTGACTAGGTAGGGTTCACCTGTGTTCGACTCTTCACAGGACCTGGACCTTACCTCAAAGGACAGTTGGGACTTCAGAGATAAGAGCCCTGCCATGTCATTTCTACCCAGTGCACCTTCCTTCTTCTCCTGGGGCCTGTCTTCACTGAAACTGCAGTGTGCTTTGGGGCTCTGCGGATTTCATAGTTAAATCGCTTACTTCTTAGACATTTATTAACTATATCACAGGTAAATTTTTAAAAATCCAATATATTCAATTGATACTGATTTTCCTTTTCCCTGAAACGAACTCAAATTCCAAATGTTCAGACATATACAGAGATCATCAGTTGTTTCTAACTGCCGAGCATCCTTTTCCCCTTCTTCCGATAACTGAGTCCACCATTCGTTTTTTTTTTATTTGTGGCACACGTTCTTTTTTACTTGAACAGGGATCAACACTACCATAAGAAACTTATTTCTTGATAGAAATATTTTACCTCAGGGTGAGTAATGAGCAAAGGAATGGCTACTGACCAGCAACTTCTCCAAGGCAATGCTAAAAAGACAGGGATCCCAAGTATGATCTTATCTTTTCTGCTGGAGTAATTGTAAAAGTTTCCTCTGTGGAATGACCCTGTTTGAGAGACGGGGAGCGCAAGAGCCATGAATCCCTCGCTGAACTAGGCCTCGAGAAAAATATTCCCTTTGATTTTTCAGTTACATGAACCATTGAAGTTCTTTGTTTTACTTAATTGTTTGAGTTGTTTTGTTTTGTTTTTCTGTCACTTGTACGCAAGTGAACTCTGACTATTGTATTGACTTTTCCCCCAAAAGGAGGAGAAAGTGATATAGTTCTAAGTTCCTATTGCCATGGGCTGGGCATGAAACTAGACACTATCATTTCATTAATTAATATATGTTCTTTATTTATGAGGATAGAGGAGACAAGATTAGATTATGAGATTTGCCTAATATCTCATTATAAGTTGCAGATTCAGGGCCAGATCCAAAAGTGACTCTGTATCTAGTACACCATATTGCCTTCCCATGTTGCAATTACATTGGTTATATGTGTATGTGTATGCAAATAACTAGAAGACTTTTAGAAGAACTGTTGCTATAAAAAGATAACAAAACAGACTGAGGTGGAGAGAAAGCGGAGTCAGAAAGGAGTCCAGAGCCATCCAGAGTCCTGACCTCTGCCCGCGAGTCCTTATGTAAGTTCTCATTCTTCCTATACCACCTGTTGACCCTCACCCATCTCACATTTACTGCTCTACCTCTTCCAATGGAAGCTGTAATCTCTGTTAGGCTGGTTTATACAATATGGTTTGGAGTCATCTAGATCTTAGGTCAATTTTTAGTACTTCTGTTGATGAGTCATGTAACTTTGAACAAATTGCATAACCTGACTCCATTTTTTTCTCCATAAAAAGAGAATAAAGTAGAAGTTGCAGTACTAGGAATAAAGAAGGAACTCAAACAAATATTAGTTCCCTTCTCATCTTCTTCACTTAAGAAATAGAACTTGAAGAGGCATGGGATCAAATAGAACTTGAAAAAAGGAAGATTTCTCGGCAGAATTCTCTTTTGAAATGGTATTTGCTCTGACAAAAATTTACCTATAGATATTTTTAGCCTAATATTAGAAGTTTTCATTTTCGCTTACAAAAGCTTTGTCTTCATGAGATAAAGATTGAGCAGCCTCCATATATAGACTGAGCTCTACAGACTTCCACAGATTTATAAAAGAGAATACTCCATCCCACTGAATCTGATTGATTTCGGATAGCAATTGGCAAATCTCCCTGCATTCTCTCTCCTCCTTGGTAATGTTTTTATTTAGAAAAAATAGAAGCAAAGCAAATTAGATTATTCCCGATTTTTCTTTTCTTTCAGCAGAACAGCAATAGTTGGCAGCTGGGGTATGAGCAAAATATTTCTTCTGATTTAAACCACAAATATAATCAGGCAGAAAATGTATATGATAACTTTAGCTTTCAAAATATATATTTAAATCTGACATTAGCTTGACAATGTGATTTGGATGTTTCAGGTTGTATGTAAAGTAGTAAAATGCAAGGTCTCGTTTCCACACACCCAAGAAGAAAAGCAGGTTCCGAGAGGGCACAGAACACGTCGAATAAAAATCTACTTGCTTCTCCTCCTACTAATGCGCTTTCTCTTTTAAATCTTCACTTTTCCCTGTATAGCTAAATATTGTTTTGTCTGTGGATATAAAACAAATTTCTCTTACATATTTATATTTTCCTTAAAAAAAAAAAAACCACTAATGCATCATATAACTATTGGCTTTCCTCTTCAACTTGCTTGACCCTCCCATTAACTCACAGAGAAAACACATGTGTTCTATTAGACTTCTTTATCATGCCATTTGGGCTAATGCTATAATTTTTTTTTTTTTTTTTTACTCTAAAACCAAAATTATTCTGAAAGAGTAAAGAAAACACCATCTGTAACAAGTGATATTATAATAACATTTTTTCCTATTCTCAAAGCACTTCAATGTTATATAAAGAAGGAAAAAATGATTAGTCCCAGGCTGAGCTTGACTGTGCCAAATAAGTATGCTAATTTTGTTGGCTTGGTTGGAAAACCCTGAAATCAGAGATTTACACAGGGATTTGCAAATGACAGACTATTTATGTACATTCATATCTTTTTACTTCAACCACTAGTGCATTTAGTGGGATTGGATTCTAAGAAAGAAATAAGAATAAAGGAAGAAAGTCGATAAAGGGATGGAGAGAGGCATGGGGTCAAATATTGGATCTATATTTGATTTAAAATAAGCTGACTTTTTGAATGAGTCCACAATAAGAAAGAATTAATGTTATAGTAATAACTGAAATGTGTCTAGTACATTATGATTTTCAAAGCACTGTCTCATGTAATCTCATGTAATTCTCACAACATTCCTGAAAGTTTATGATATGGTTATTTCCATTGTATAAACTAGACTCCTGAAGCTCAGATGAGTTAAGAGGTGGAAGCAGCCTGCAATGAGGACTATATAGAGAGGGCTCTTGGTGTGTTACGCAAGCTCACCCCAGGAAGATGAGGGTGTGCATCCCTTTCACCGTAAACCAAGTGGGAGAGACAGCTTCAAGAGGCCTGCTCAGAGAGTTTGACCTTGAGTTTGGAGGACACAGGTAGTAGTGTTTCCACTCTAGGTGGGAGAAGATGATACCGGTTGGAGTTGGCAGAGGGAAGAGAGAAGGCTGCATGGGGAGTGAGCTCTTGCTTCTACTGAATGTGAACCAAGGATGTATGATTTCTTCCCACCAGATAGAGACCCCTAGAATAGAGCTTTTTAGAGTTATTTTAAATTGAACATCTGCCAAGAAGAGCTGGAGGAGTGTGACTCCAACAAAAGAGTGGGTTGCCGGAAGTCCCTGGAGATAACAGAGAAGCTGAAAATAGCCATCTGGAGAAGGTATTGCCGACATTAAGGGAATAACAATTGGCAGTCCCCAAGTAAAAGTGCCCACGTTATTAGTGTGGAGAGCAGCAAACAATGAGAATGAGTCAATGATGCCTCCCTTACTAAAATCCTCTTTTTATTATTAGACAATTTTTCTTCAGTTTTATCCTTGACCAACAGAAATTAATCTAGAATGTACTTCTGGTTGATGTCAATAGTTGACTATGGCCATTGCAATCCCCAACCCATCTTGGAGCTATCAATGGAAATATCAATTTTGTTCACTAGCAATAATGAATATCTTTCAAGGAGAAAGACAGGATAGTCTAATAAAAAGTGGGTTCAAATTCTGACCCTTCCACTAATTGTTCATATAACTGAAGGCAAGTAACTTGGTTCCATAGATTAAAAATTTTCTATTTGTGAAGTAAGTATTTGAGAAAAAAAATTTTAAGATTTCTTTCCATTTTAATTATGGGATTTGGTGAGAAACATTAGAAATTTGAAGTCTGCATTCAAAACTTGTGATAATTTCCCAAAACTACTGCCTGATGTTCTTCCGTTGCTTTCACTCTGGGGGAAAAAAAATATTTACTAAGTAAAATCATCATGTTACCAGGATTTAAAGAAAATCAACCAAATTTAAATACTTTACAAGTATCAATATATGTACAAAATAGATATGCCAATTGAATATTAGGCAAATTCTAGTTACTGTAAAATATAAAAAATATCAATTTTCTCTGTCTGAGGTTCTAGAATGTAACCTTTGTATCAATTTTGATGTCTCTCTCTCATAGATCAAGTAAAGTTTGAAAGTTTTTTTTCCGTTTCCCTTGGAGTAAGATTCCTCCTTATATTATTGAAATGTATTTCATTTTCTTCGTATTAAATCAAAAGTGGCATGAAGATAAAGCAATTTCAAGCCTTTGAAAAGTGAGAGGAAGGTATCTTTTCTTATTTGATAGGGACAATCGGGAAAGAGGAAGGCATCAGTACTAAAACGATGTGTATTTCTAAGGAGATTGATGGAAGCTTACAACATCCTTGAGAAAAGAAGTTTTGATATATTTTCATCTCTTTGTATGAAAACTAATGCTCAGAGAGTTTGACTTTTTCAAGATCAAAAAATAACTACGTCAAAGCATGGGCTGGAACTCAGATCTCGGTGCCTCCATCAAATTGGTCTCTGCCGCCTGCTTCTTTGTTGAATGTCAGCATATCTAGTCTTCAGTTGGATTTCTTGCTTCTGGAAAGCACAGCAGGAAGCACTCTGTCAATAGCACCAAGTTTCCTTGAAATCGATTGAGGTTGTGGGCTTCCGGCTAAAATACAGCTCTTGTGTCAAACCACATGAAATAAGCACTTTTCTTAAATAAATGTGAACTTTGCCTTTTCCAGCAGCAAGAACTATTCAAGACACCAAATGAAAACAGTGAATTCTCTTGGGAAAGAGAAGGGAAGTTGGCATTCTCTGCAAAAGCAAAATTGGTTCATTTCACGAACATCAGCCATGAGAAGCCAATTTGGTCTGCATTAAGCAACCTCATTGCTTGAGTCACTGTCTTCTGACAGCTCTTGCCTTTTTGGGTTTTGAGGCCTTTGTCGACTGTAGAGCATGTAGAAATGAGAGTAAAAGGAATTAAATGGCTGCTCCATTTACTAGGCACCTACCTGGCCATGCTCCCAACTCTGCTTTCCAATCCTCTCTTCTGTCCTTCTCTGTCTTTCTGTCTGACTGTCCGTCTGTCTCTCTCTGTCTTTCTCTCCCCTTCCCACCTTCCCTCCCTTCCCCATGACTATCCCGTTCCCCTCGTCAGGGGCAAATTTCTTGAGAATGCTCTGACTACTCTTTTCTCCCTCTTCCTTCTTCTCATTCTCTTCACCTAATGCCATTTCTCTCTTTTCCTGAAAGACTTGACTTATTCCCTCACTTCCTTCCTGCTACAGGACCTAGAGTATTAACAAGCTAAACATACAGTCAGCAAGCTGTGGTGGTGACGAGCTGTGGGCCAAAGCTCTGAGCAGACAGTGAGCAGACGTGGACAACAGGTGCGGTTCCTCCACAAGAAGCTCTCCTGGCTCCAAGGCCTGGAACGCCCTGCAGGGAGGATGACTGTGAAATTTTTAAATCTGAAAACATTAGAATTAGAGGAACCTTGGAAATCAACTTGTCAAATTGTCACATTTAAGGGATGCCAACACTGAGACCCAAAGAGGTTAAATGCCAGGCGAAGGCAGTGCTGTGAGTTTGAATTAGGGTCTCTGACCCCCAGAATAGTGTTCTTTGCACATCAAACTGCCATGTTTAGCTAGACTTTAAAGGTACAAGGTGGGTGGCATGGATACACTGTAAAATTTCATGCATTTGCTGTGGATCTGTCATTATTGCCAAGAGTAATTTTCCGATATTCTTTTTTTATTAAGATACCCCAAATGCAATTCTATCTATGGGGCAATTTCACCTTCAAAACATATCGTGTGCTTTTTATTTTGTTCTGATTTCTACCATCATCCATCAGGAAACAGCATTTGTTTCCTTTTTCTAAGAAACTGCCTTCTAGAGAGCTGTTTCTGATGATTCTAAGATCCCGTCCCACATTGTGTATCTATTTCTATGGCTCCTTTTATGTCCCCCCTCTTAATCTCCTTACCCAGCTATATTTTTTTAATGATATCAATAGGTATTTCATATTTTTGGCTAAATTTTAGCTTTTGACACTCTGTGTACATTTGTTTTGAGGCTCCCCTGCCCGTTTGAGGGCGTCTGGAAGGAGTAGATGAGGACTCAGAAGAATGCTGCATTGTGCAACTCCGCCGTGAGACCTGGCATCGCATCCCTCAGCCTAACCCCAGGACGACCCCTCAGGAATGCGGACAGGCAGAACCAGCACAGATGGAGCAGATGATGAAATTATCAGTGAAGATTAAAGGCATTTTTGTAGCCTAGAAAAATTGGAAAATGTGGAGACACAAAACATATACACAGATAATTTTTTCCAAACACAAGACCAAAACACATGGTCCGATATTCCCATCATCTAAAAGGAAGAAGTAGTTAAAATTAGGACCTTCCCAGAGAATCCTGTTTAAGATGTTATTCTACATACAGGTTACAGAGAAAAGAGGAAACAATCTGGCAGGCAATGAGTCATGTGTGTATCATGTAGCACTTCTCAACAGTACACGCGAATCACTGGGAATGGTGTTAAAATGGAGATTTTGATTTTGTATTTCTGGGGTAAGTGCCTGAGATTGTGAATTCTAACAAGACCCATGTGATGCTGGTGCTGCTGGTCTGAGGACCACATTTTGGAACCAAAGCCCTAGGTGACATGTCTTTCCTGTCTTTGTATCCTTGACACCTCGTATGGGTCCAACTAACATAAAGATTTGTAAACTAAGTTTCAGGTACTTTGCATGCATATGAAACTATTTAATCTTCTCAGTAGTATTATAGCATAGATCAGGGTCCCCAACCCCTGAGCCATGGACCAGTATCCATCTGTGGCCTATTAGGAATCGGGCCGCACAGCAGGAGGTGAGTGGCGAGTGAGCAAGTGAAGCTTCATCTGTATTTGCATCCACTCCCCAGTGCTAGCATCACCGCCTCAGCTCCACCTCAGATCATCAGGCATTAGATTCTCAAAGGAGCACTGGTCCCTGGTGCCAATAAGGTTGGGAATATTAGACCTTGTTTTACTGATGAGTAAACGCTAGCTTGAGTACTAACTAACCCAGATCTCTGAGTGGTTCTAAAGATAACTAGAGATCATTGGCATTCAAAACTCAAAATGTATCAATGCAAGGAACATATCTCTTTCCAATCTACTCTCCTCATCTGTTGAGATGACACTGAGAAGGTATCACACTTAAGAACATAGACTCTGGAGCCAATCAGCCTGGATGGAATTCCCATTTCAATCCTCACGAGCTATGCAACTTGCGTAAATTCATTATCCACAACAAGGCTGACTGTACTCTGTGAAATGGTAATAACGGTGGTTCTTTCCTCATAAAGATATGAAAATTAAATGACTTACTCTTTGTAAAGCACTTCAAACAGTTCCTGGCATACGTCATGTGACAAAACAGAGAATACACGGTGGGCACGATAAAGAGTAATGACCTGTTGCCTGAAGAGTAACATAAACAATGTTTTAAAGATGATTTTTTTTTTCCCAGAAACACGTCCTGGAACCCCTAGTGGTTTGTTCTCTAAGAAAATTGCACCCCTCTATCCCAGAGCTCCCAAATCAAAGTGAATACATCTCTATTTGAAAAATAAACTAGCTTTTGTTCACCAGCTATTTATTAATACACTCAGAACATGATTAGAGAGGTATTGTCAAGGGTGAGATTAAAATTCTCATAGAAACCCTTTTTGAAAACATAGCACATACTTGTTTAAGAATTTCTCAAAAATTTTTTTTCTTTTTAGAACAAGTGGGACATACTAAGTTCTCTCTTCTAAGTCTTTGTCTCTGACAAGAGGCACATTGTATATTTCCACCCACTTGCTTTAAATGACATGCAGAGAACTATGATTCACCTCAGTCAACATTTTAATATTATCGAAATATCTCCCTTAGTCCCCAACACAATTTTCTAAACATGTGTCAATGAGAACAAAAGGCATCAAACTGTCTTTGCTAAATCACTATTTGTTTCTCTCTCTCTCTGCCCAAATTCCTTCTGATCCGTAGCTTATCAGCCAGCAAGAAGATAAATAATATTCTTAGTTAATCAATCAAGCTCAATCCATTGTCTTTTAGTAATATCTACCATTGGTTATAGAGTGGCCATATTTAAGCCAACTTAGCTGGTCTTTCCTAGATTCTGTACTGTACTCTGGCTATGTGCAAAGAATGACATTGAATCCATTTCATCCCAGAATTTTCACAGATGAATTTTGGAAAAGATCATGTCATTCTCAAGGCACTATCAGTATGTATGATAAAAAGCTGGATGCTCCAAAATGCCACTACCAGTGGGCCCTGATTCTTTGATGCCCAGACTTTGAAAATGAAAACAAGTCAGAAGAAGGCTTTCAAAAGGAGTGCAGCAAACTCAGTTTCCTTAATTTAGCCAGTCAGCACCAGGGGGAATAGTCTTTCTGCCTCCCACTGCTGATCAACGTGTGCCCCAGGCTTAAGGGCTTTTAAATATTTTAATACTCCTCTTGCTTCCAGCCCTGCAGATTGTTAATAGAAGGCTCAAGTGAACAATTAATTAGCACAGTCACACAGGGTTGAAAGAGACTTGTACCAGTCTGAAAGAAGAGCAGCTGGAAGCAAGTGAACCAAGTGAAAATTAGATTCTGGTGTGACCATTGCACTTCAATCCCTGGGCCTTTGATTCTATCTTTGTGAAGGGACTTTTGTAAACCAATGGAGAATCTGCTTGCTGGCTTGCTCTTTCCCCTCCCTCCCTCCCTTCCTCCATTCCCTCCTCTTCTCTCTGTCTCTCTTTCTAAATGATGGTAAGAGTGTCTTTCTCCTTAATTGGTGTTTTAGGCTAGTAAAAAAGCCAAACTAGGAGTTTAATAGAACTGGATATTTTTTATCAACAGTCTGTGTAATCCCAAGCAAATCACTTTTTGAGGCCAAGAATTTTAATCTGAAAATGAAGGGGTTGAATTGGTCTTTGAGGTCTGTTTTAACTTTGAAAGGTTATTTATTACTCAGAGCAAGTTGGGCACAAGGACAGAGGTGATATATTAATACCCTGTGAGGACGCTGTTAAATAGGGCATAATCTACCAGAGAGTCAGTCTTGTTGCCCTTGCTTGCGTGTTTTCATAGACAAGAACAACAAGGAGCACAGCCAAATCGATTAAAGCCTCGGATGCATGCTGCTGCCGGGTTCAGGAATTCGGCCTAACCAGCATGATTTTGCTTTACTAAATCAGAAGTTAATGATGTCTGTATGGACTTTCATTCATTCATTCATTCGTTCGTTCATTCATTCACTGAAATTCATCAGCCTTGTCGTCTGCCGGACCCTCTGACCTGTGCCAGATTCATTCATTCATTCATTCATTCGTTCATTCGTTCACTGAAATTCATCAGCCTTGTCGTCTGCCAGACCCTCTGACCTGTGCCGGGGTACAGAGGTGAATCAAACATTATTATATTGACATTGGTGATATTTCTCAGTGCAATCTGAGTTAGAGTTGTTCTGGGAACTTTCCAGACTCCCTTCTTTCTTTTGTTTTTTATGATTATCTGCATTGTGAGAAAAACACAACATAGGACGTGTAACAACATTTTGGACCCCAAACTTTTAGAGCTGGAAAGATGTGAAAGACTTCCTTGTTCTAAAAGGAAGAGTGCTTTTTCCTTCTTTTAATCTCCCAAGCCCTTAGAAGAGGCTAAGACATTAGTTAAATTAATACTTAGTAACACTATGTTCCAGCTACTGTGCTGTGTGTTGTTTGATTAATTCTTTCATTTATTAAACTACACTGAGGTGTAATTCACATACGATAAATTATACATATTTTAAGTACAGAGTTTGATGAGATTTGCAATGTGTAGATACCATGTAGTTCCCAACCCAGGTCTATAAGACCATTTATTTAACCCCGAAAGTCCTCTCATGGCTCTTTGTAATTAATTACCACCTCTTCACCCCCCATCCCTTGCTCCAAGAACTACTAATGTAATTTCTATCACCATAGATGATTTTCACCTGTCTTAATAGTCATAACAATAAAATCATACAGTCTGTGCAATTTAGTGTTAGATTTCTTTAGCTTAATATGATGTCTGTGAAATTTATGTTGTTTCATATATGAGCAATTAGTTTATTTTTATTGCTGAGAAGTATTCCATTATAGGAATCTACTACAGTTTGTCTATTGATTCATCATGAAAGATATTTGGGCTGTTTCTACATTAGGGTAATAATAAGGTTATAATTCACATGTATATACAAACTTTGTGGACATATATTTTTATTTCTCTTGGATAAATATCTAGAGGTAGAAATGCTGTTATAAAATAGCATATGTTCAAACTTTTAATAAAAAATTTACAATTCTTTAACAATAGTTTTATTATCTATGCTCCTGCCTTATATGATAAGATTTCCAGATGTTCCATATCTTCACCAGTATTTGATGTCATTAATCCTAATTTAAATTTTAGCCATTCTAATGTGTGTAATGTGCTTATTGTGGTTTTAATATGCATTTTTCTAATGTCTAGAATTGTTGAACATCTTTTTGTGTCCTTAATAACTATTCATATAATTTAGTTTTTGAAGGGTCTGTTCACAAAACAGACTTTTGGGTTGTAAGAGTTCTTAATACATTCTGAATACGAGGCTTTTGTGAGATATATGTATTGTAAATGTTTTCTTCTAATTTGTATCTTGCTGTTCTGTTTTCTCAACAGTTTTTTGATGAGCAGGAGATTTTACTTGTGATAAAGTTCAATGTACAAATTTTTCTCTTTTCTATGTTTAGTACATTTACTGTTTTTCTATACTTGCCTTTATCAAGATTGCAGATATTTTGATTTTTTTGTTCTTGTTTTGTTTTAGAAGGTTTATAGTTTAGCATTTACCTCTAGATCTAAAATTCATCTTAAACTAATCTTCGTGTCTAGGTAGAGGTTGAGGCTCTTGTTTCCTTTGATGGATACTCAGTTGTCGTATCACCATTTATCGAAGATATTTTTCTTTCCGCATTGAATTGGTTTGACACTTTTGTCAAAATCAATTAATCATACATGTGTGGGTCTGTTTCTGGACTGTTAATTTTGTTCCATTGATCTAATTGTATAACCTCATGTAAATATCACACTTCCTTGACTATTTCCTTGACTTTATAGTAAGTTTTGATATCATGTAGTATAAGTTCCATAACTTCGATTTTTTTTTTTTTTTTTTACAAAATTATTTCGGCTATGGTAGGCTCTTCTCATTTCCGTATCTCAATAAAATTCACTGAGATAGTAATTGGGATTGAGCTGCATCTATAGATCAATTTAGAGTGAAAGGACACCTTAGCAATATTGAGTGTTCAAATAGATGAACTTAGTAAAACTCATCTTTTTTTCACTTTAATTTATCTCAGCAGTGCAGAAGAGTAGCGTATCTTTTATTAAACGTATTCTCAATGTTTAAATGTCTACTCCATTTGAAATAGAATGTTTCTTTAATTCCATTTTTTTAGTATATGGCAATACAGTTGATGTTCCGTACAGATTTTGTATCATACTTATTAAGAGGGTAAACTCTACTTATGAACTCTAATAGGATTTTAAAAATTCCTTAGGATATTATATGTAGACAATTACGTTATTTGTGAATAAAGACATTTTTGCTTATTGTTTGAGAAATGTTTTGCCTTTTATTTCATTTTCTTTACTTGCTATGACTTCCAATACAATGTTTACGAAAAGTGTTAAAAAGTGGATATTCTTGTTCTTTTCCCAGTCTAGTAAGAAATTGTTCGGTATAGCATGATTAAGTGTGATGAGAGCTGTAAATATTTCATATATGCTCTTTATCAGATTGAGAAAGTTCCTTTTTTTATTTTGCTAAGAGTTTTGATTATGAATTAGTGATTTATCAGTTTTGGTAGATGATCGACTTACTGTTCTTTTTAAAGAACCATGTTTGTTTTGGTTGCTTTTCCCTTATTTTTTGTCTGTTCTCTATCTTATTAATTATTGCTCTTATATTTATTATTTCCTTTCTACGTACTTTGGATTTAATTTGTTCTTTTTTTTTTTAGCCTCTCGAGGTAGAAACTTTTAGATTATTATTTTTGAACAGTTTTTCTTTTCCAGTATTGTCAATTAAAGCTATAAATTTTCATATAAGCACAGCTTTAGAAAAATCCCAGAAATTTTGAAATAATTTATTCATCATGGGCAGAAAATAATTATATATACAAATGTATCTATATTTATATATAATTATAAATACAAATGTGTGTATATTTGTGTGTGTGTGTGTGTGTGTGTGTGTGTGTGTGTGTGTGTGGAGGGAGAGAGAGAGAGAGGAGAGAGAGAGAGAGAGAGAGAGAGAGAGAACTTATTTTACGATCCCTCATACATTATGAAAAGATTCCATACCCACTTGTAAATATGCTTATTTTGAAGTTGTGGATATAGCATTCTGTAAATGTCTATTAGTTTAAGTTGGTTAAGTTTGTATTAATAATTTTTACACCTTTACCTGTTTTAATAATTTACTGAGAAAGATTATTAAAATCTTCAACAACACTTATAGATTTGTCTATTTTTCCCTTTATTTCTGTCAGGTTTTCTTTCTTCATCATTATGGCTATACTCATTTAAGATTGTTATATTTTTCCACTTATCACTATCAAATGTCCCTCTTGGTACTATTACTTTTCTTGAAGTATGCTTTGTCTGATATTAATATAACTATATCTGCTTGTTTTCTAATGCTGAATATATGTATGGACTATCTTTTTTCATCCTTGTATCTGTAATTCTTTGGTATCATTAGACTTAAAGGGGCATCTTATGTAGCTAAATATACTTGGGTCTTGTTTTCTATCCATAAGATAATATCTTCCCTTTAATTAGAATTTGTAGTTCATTTACATTTAATATAATTATTAATATGGTTGGATTTAAATCTACTATATTTCTATTTGTCTTCTATTTGTCCTAACTGGTTTTTAGTTTGTTATTGTTGTTTCTCTTTTACCCTTTTCTTGCCTGGTATCTATTGAAATGCCTAAGTTGTGAGTGTGGAAGCTCTGAGAGCAATTTTTGAAGAAATTTTGAAATTTAGATTCTTAAGATATAGCAGCAAATGTATTGGTATTTATTTGAATCACTATATCTAAGTAAACTAGATCAAAAAATACATTTATAGTATTTTTAACAATTTAGTGAAAATCAGATATTCTTAAAATTATATCATTTGTCTCATTCTCCCAAATCAACTGCCTTCATTTAGAGAACTATTTAATGTTTACGAATCAATGCATTTCTTAAATATGCATAAGAATATATTTACTCAAGTTTTATACTGTGTATTTCATTTTTGTTATAACAGCATTAAAAATGTATTTTGCCACTTTTATAGAGAACAATTAGTGACAAGGGCAAGGTTAAGCTTTTTAAGACCTTCTTCCCAGCACAGTATCGATCGATTATGGACACTTGATATGAGTGCTGTTTTTGGTAGCTCCCACAAAGTCCTTTAAAATTAACCTTGAACACCACCATGATTTATATAACAACTTAGGTCTGTATAAGATCTCAAGGGCATCTTACATGATAAATGTCCTTAAATTTTTCTTTAATATTTTCTCACCAAGTGAAGTTATGATTCCAGCTTTCAAATAAGTTGATTCATTGGCTGGATCCAGGTAGAATTTTACTTACTTCTTTTAGTTGGTTCTGAGATGCTTTGACAGGTTCCTTGAGAAATGAATTGACAGCCTCCTATAATGGTGTGACTATGTCTTGAGATAGCCAGATCATTGACAAAAAGGTTTTTTTTTTTTATTACTTCTGTGTTAACTAGTGGAAACTTTATGAAAAGAAGCCAAACCAAGCACCTACAAAACAGCTTTTTTTTTTTACCAGTAGCCCTGTGATTAGTGTAATCTAGAAAGATGTGTGGAGATCTTAACAACTTTGGCAAAAGTTCTCTTGAGAAAAGATACTTTCAATCATTAAAGATATGTCTTCAATCTTGTAATTGTGGCCTTTTCTCAGAGGGCTACTATAAATATGAAGAATCTTTGACTAAATATGATATAAATTTGAGTTCCATAGCTTCACAAATAACCAAGCTCTCCTAACGCTCGGTTGCATGAATAGCTACGCTAATTCTTGCACTTCACTCGAATGGATTTAAAAGGTATATTTTCTCAAGGCTTACTTCAGTTTCGGAATCCACACACTGCATCCTTGACTCTATAACCCATGTGGAGGTTAATATTTCAAATCCACTTGCAGATATTCTGAAAAATGCAATTCCAACATGCAACACTTGCCACGTTTTGACAAGAGCCTTATGCTCAGGTCTTGTGGATGAGTTGTTACTAAAACACATTTTGAGATATGCTTCTTAGATACTTCTACAAGTTCATCAGGTCCTGATTTTGAGCAAAGCAAGACAGTGACAAAACTCTCTATGCCTGCAGGCTGGAAGCTGAACAGCGTGTTTCTATGCAGGCTTCCTTAGATTTTTGCTTTAAGGTTAAGAACTATAAATTAGAATATGAATTCCAGAAAGAAGTTTGGCTGGCTATAAACTCTTTACTCTTCTAAAACAGCCAGTTTAAGCAAACTCAAAGTTCATGGTGAAAGTGTATTTAATTTCTCACCAGTAGGGTTTTGGCACAAATATATTTCCTTTTGTACAGCTTTCTTTTCATAGGCTTTCATGTTCTTCATTGAAAGGTACTGATGGAATGAGGGAGGTGGGAATTGATAGCCAAAGAGTTAATAAATTCTTCAATTTGAACTATTTATTAAATGGGGAAAACTATTATGAATTATAGGAGACTGAAGGCAACCAACCACAGTTTAAATCCTTGTTCTATTTACTGCATAGTGAGTGACAAGATATCAGTATGCCCCCAAATTTGTGACCCACAAATTTTTATCTCTAGCCCAGACCTTCACGCCCAATTCTAGACTCACATATACAATTTCTAACCTTCATTCTCACTTGTACGTCCTGAAGACATCTGAGTTTGACATGACCAAAACAACTCCTCATTTTTCCCCACAAGCCCTTCTCATTCGAAAGCAACACTGTCCCTCCGGTTGACCAGCTGACTCGCCAGAGTTTTGCCAATCTTAACTCATCCCATGCCTTCACATTTCATGTACAATCTGCCAGAAATTCCTGTTCACTCCATCTTCAAAACAGAGTCATGCGTGACTCAACATCTCCGTGACCCCAGCCGCTGTCATCTCTCAAGTGGATTGCTGCTGTAGCCTTTTAACGAGTCTCCCCGACTTTACTCTTGACTTTCCTGCAGTCTATTCTCAGCCAGCAGCCTAGAATGACCAAAAATTATGGCAGATCATGCCCTTTTCGGCTCAAAACCCTCTAAAGCTCCCGATTTCACTCAAAGTAAAAAGCTAGAGTCCTTACATTGGCCCAGAAAGCCAATTTACCTGACATGGTCTGTTATCTTTTTGACTTCGCTTCTACCATGCTTCCACTTTCCTCACAATCTATGCCAGCTGAAGCTTCCTTGCTTTTTTTTTAGACTATTTGAGATACATTCCAGTTTGTGGTCTTTGCCATGGCTGTTCCCTTAGCCTGCCTCTCTTCCTCCATAACTTTATGTGACCAACTCTTTCATGAATTAAGTCTGCCCAAATGTCACTTTTACCTCTGAACCTCAGCCTAAATATTCCATTTAAAATCATAATTTACCTTGACACACATGACCTCCCCCTTATCTTGCTCTACTTTTCCTTTTTCTATGTAACTGTCTACCTACTAACATATCAACTATTTTATTTATTATATTCTTATTTGTCTTCTGTTTTCTCTAAATTGTAAGGTCCATGAAAGTAAGGATTTTTGTCTGCTTTGTTCACTGATATAACCCAAGCACCCAGAAGAATATCTGCCATGGAGTAGATGCTGAATACATATTTGATTGAATGACCTTGGGCAAATTACCAGCTCTCTAAACTCAGTTTACCAACTTTGAGCAGATTAGAGAAGGAATAGCATCATCACCATCATTATCATCATTATCATCATCATCACCATCATCATTTTGTTGTTATTAATCCTGCTCTAAATTAAGTAATTACATTTAACCACCGAAATTCCTATTATACATAATTTAAGACTGTTAGAATTTTATTTAAATTGAAAACAAGCTATAGACTCTGAGAGGCTTTTCCTGTAGTAAAATAAATAAGCTTCATTGAGAAGATTTTGGAATTTCTGTTTTATTTTAATTTTTGTTCTGAGGATTTTCATTTTATTTTTTAAAATTTTTGTTCTAAGGATTTTTAAAATGCATTTTTTAGTTTATGTCTATGTCCTATGTCTAGGTAATTGACATTATTAAGGAAGTGACATATGGTGAGATGCTACCGTATTCACTTTTAGATCCTCTCTAACTATGGTCGAGTCCAGTAGATTAAATAGACCTTGATTGATGGAGTCACCCCTGCCCCCTTAATAAGATACTTTCGATTCTAATAAAACTTCCGTTTATAGTTTGTAAATGGTTCTTTTCCTAAATATCTTACATGAAGAGGGTTAAAAGCTTATTACTGCCATGCTCTGTGGTATTTCAGGATACTTTAACATTTATTTAGCCATATTTAAAAATGTTTCCAGTTAATAATAAATCCTTCTGAAAAAAAATAGCTAATATTTCTAATCTTAGAAAAAGTGACTTTCTTAAAAAAATAATTAGTTAATTGGACCATCTATACTTTAGCTTCTTAGAGATCTCTCTCTCCCTCTCCCTCTCCCTCCTCCCCGCCCCCCACATCTCCATGTGTGTGGCACTCACGTGTTTAACTTAGAGATCTACTTTGACATTGACTTGAGCCCTAAGCGAGTGTTTATAAATACTATTTAAATAACCTGATTAGTCCTAGTTAATTCTCATTTTGAATTTACATATAAGTGCTACCATAAGTGTAAAAGTCAGTCAAGAAAAATATGTAAACTGAATAAACATTGTTCTTTTACACCAAAGTTGGTTTCTTTATTCAGAAACTATCGTCAATATTTAATAAGTAGTTTTGATTACTGGAAAGAAATTTATTTTTGATTTAACTGGCATTCTCTACTCTTTTTGCCATGCCTACCAGTGAAACAGATATTTTGCTATTAAGATATAGTAAAACATTGATTAACTAAAACCAATCAATTCATCAGAGCTTTTAATTTATTAAATTAAATTTTAATTCATCATACTTTTTAGAACAAAGAATAAAACATTTTTAAAAATAAATCCTATTGCTCTTAGGTTATTTTTTTAACTTTAATGCACATTTATCCCTACCTCTCATATTTCTACCATATAAGGAACTTCTGTAAAGATTGGAATGAAGGCCTGTGGCTCGAGAAATCTTCAGTTATAAAAATTCAATTCTATCTTAAAACTCAATTAAGTTCACATTACTGTTTGTATTATGATGTTAATATTATTCTTTTAGGAAGATTTTTATGAGCAAATGTTAATCATTAGGCAACTAAAATATATATCCATACATTAAATTTCTTAACTTTTTTCCTATGGGAATTCAAAAATCCTATCCTGAAAAATGTACCATATAAATAAGAAGGTCAAATGGTCTCAGATGTGTTAGTCATTGTCCTAGGACATTAAATATGCCTGAAACTTCATGTTGCTATCAATCAATATGTAAGCTTCTCAAAGGAAAAGTATTTATATATGGCAAAAGAAAACTTGTGTCAGAGGAAATTAATTATGATGAAAGATGATTTCTCTGAAAGCCTCATTTCAAACTTCATAATTTCACTCTTTTGGTTCCTCCACTTAAAAAAAAATTCTTCTAGGTAAAAGCAGAAAGATATACACAGTTTATTTCATCTTTGCCACTATGTGATGACAATCTAACATTTTGAATCATTTCTCATCTTTTCTGAGGAACAATTGGAGGATATTGTGCTCATAATAGAAATGAGACTTTTTTTTAAAAAAGTACTTTTGCTCAACAGACCTTTAGATGTCAACTTGATGTATTCAAAGTAATGTATAACCATGACGCAAGTGTTTTGCTAACATAATTGTGTTTGTGGACCTTAGTGCAGATGTGTCCTTGGTATTATTATAGCAACATGAAGGCTTACACTCTTAATTATGTAAGTATGTGATTTGTGTTTATGTATTTCCATGGCTAACCAGAGTGAACATGCATAACTATCTGTAAAGTTGAGCCTTTCAGGGTGCAAAAGTTGAAGGCAGGGAATTATAACATTAAACACTTCACTTTAAAGATGAGTAAATAGGCAACCATAGAAGAAAAGTCATTTGACTAAAGTTATTTGTCAAGCCTGGGATATGGCAAGAATCCTAAATTGCAGGGGAAAAGTATACATTGTAAAAGAATTATGAATGTATAGAGTCACATTTCTAAAACGAGTATTTTATGGACAGAATTATCATGCAAACATATATCGTGTATATTGGTATGTGTTGTAAATAGGCATTTGTTTTCAAGCACGTCGAGAAATGTGCTAGTCTGGATATTCACAGGAAAGGTGGAATGTGGTTTCTAGGTTGCCGGTGCACTGTTAAGTGCTGTGAGAGCAGTAGTTTATCTGAAATTAAGTAAACATTTCTTTCCCGAATACATCCTATTGACTCGTGTGCCATTCCTATGAGCTGATCCTGCTGCAGAATGACTTCTCTATATATCCCACCTGTTCCCTGGGTGAACTTGAAAGACAGAAAAAAATCTGAAAGTGCCACGCTTTCTAGGTGTTATAGACCAGGGACACTAAACCCTATGAGCAGCACTTGGCAACAACAGCCTGTCCTTTGCACAGTTATCCAAAAGTAATTCATTGGGTTCTCCGTTGCCCGTAGCAAAAGACGTGAATTTTCATTACCTGCACTGTTTAAACCCTCTGCCTTATTCCCTTCCCTTTAGACTCAGAATAATTTGCTTCAAATACATTCCCAAAAGCATTATAATTCATTCCAGAGTCAATGCCTAATATTCCACTGCTTACCTTTTTGTCCTGAGGGTCAAGGGTTATAACAACCCTGAGTCTCAGTGGAGGAAGACATTCCTCTTAGCTGAATGTGTCCCACGCTAGTTTTTCCTCTCTCTTCTTCAAAACTTGGGTTTTATTCCAGCCTCTCTGACACCTCTCTCCAAGGAGCTGGTAAATTATGATGGTAACATTTATTTTATAGCTTAGTGTGCTGTACCAGATCTTTCAAGTTCTAAAACTATCATTTCCTGGGCATCAACCTTCTGCTAGATACCTTCATTATGTTATTTTACTTATTCCTCTTGACAGCCCTACAAGGTAGCTGTTATTGTTGCTATCGCACCCAAACGGGAAAGTCGAGTCAAAAAGGTTATGTTTTTTGCCACAGGCTATACGATTAATGAGCAACAGAGTCAGGATTTGAACTCAGAGCTGTCTGATTCCAAGGGCCGTGCTCTCTTTTCCACTATGTGTCTTGCCTTTTATTCAATTCAAAGAACACATTAGATGCCTGTGATTTAAGGACTGACACTATTGAAATTCCAGAGATAGCAGGAAGTCCAGTAAAGAAGATATTTTGATTCAGGAGCTCTTTACACACATTTAAAGTAAATGATCCATATCACTCACGTGTAAAACGAGCCTACTCTCTCAATGGGGATTCTGATTTCCAGGTTTGCAGCTAATCATCACTTGTAGGTCAACCTTAATTAATTTGTCTCTCATGAACTCTGTAAAATGACCTCCAAAATGCTCATCAACGGATGTGTAGTAGGAAAGTAAGTGGCTCTGAATATCTTTTCTGATTACTGAGGATAAACCTAGTGGCCTGGTGAAGCACAAGCAGAGCTGTGGTCGATGTTCTTTTCAAACCTTTGTGCGGACCCAATAGCAGTTTTGACAGGTTTACGTGTATGACAAGGAATATTTTTGACACCTGCCTTGAGATTATGAGCCTATTTCTTTGGCATAAATGCTCATGCCCGGTAAAGAATAAAGTTTTTCCCTCCATAGCATCTACCTAGCATTTTATCAGCAGCCACATGACACTTCGATGCTTCTGTGTTTTTGAGACGGCTGTGCTAATGTCAAGGACACTGTGATGAAGCTGTTTGACTCAGCTACAAGAACATTTTGATCTGGCTCTAAAATCACTTTAAAGAAAGAGTAGTAATATATATTCAGCCTTAATTCGTATTGTGTTCTACTTATTTCTTAAATCAGGGTCTTAAATAAATGGGGAAATTTCTGACACCAACTTTCTGTGGCAAATTGCTTGGGTGTCTCTCTGGGGACTATAAGATCCTTATTCTATACAGCCCTGGGTGGTTAAAACAATGGCAAGGTCTCCCAGCTTTAAATGATGGTATAAAGACATCTCTTCTCACCTCTGCTCTCTGAATGCAATCAAAACAAAAACAAAAAACAGGAGAATAGAAGACAAAAAAGTTTTTTCTTCATGAAACTTACAAACATCTATAACCCCGAACTACATAAATGAAGATGGACAACTAAGTGTATCAGAGTGAGGAAGCGTGCCACCTGTCACTGTGGATTTGGAGAAGGGGCTCTGACTTCATCAGGGGTCACGGGCAGGCTGTGAGAATCTCCCTG
Organism: Pteropus alecto; assembly: GCF_000325575.1. Classification (NCBI taxonomy): domain Eukaryota; kingdom Metazoa; phylum Chordata; class Mammalia; order Chiroptera; family Pteropodidae; genus Pteropus; species Pteropus alecto. The sequence goes on along the minus strand of NW_006431920.1, from coordinate 6,900,094 downwards.
GACCTTATTGACATCTTAGAGGGACAGGAGAGGTGAGGTCCGCAAGAAGAGAGATGAAGTTATGACATTGTTTTAAGAAGGATGATGGGGTGGCAAGAGAGCGGAGGAACATAGATCTAGGCTGATCAAGGCTGGTAACACATGGCTCTTGAATCTAAGCTAGGAAGATTACCTGTCCTGAGAAGAATTAAACTCTCTGGTCAATAATGTTGGTGAGAAAATGCCCCAAGACAACAAACCAATGGATCGAAGTCTAAGCTACCAGCTCCCTCTGGTTCTTCCCCAACTCCACTCTCTTGGAAATAAATATCCAATCCATGAAGAATACCCTCATTCGAACATGAGAATAAAAAATTAAAAACAAAACAAAACAAAACAAAAAAAACAACTTAGGACTCAAGAAAATATTTTAAGAAAAAAGGAGGAAAAAACAATAAGCAAAATGGAATAAGATACATATTTGTGTTAACCAAAATGATTAATTTTTTTCAATAAATAGTTCTCCATGAAACTGGATTAAAAAAAAATCATGGCTTCTCTAAAATAAGAGTTTATGGAAAAGTCCCAAGAAGAAATAATAATAGGACATTATGTGATCTTTACACAAATTGTTTCTGACAGATCTCAGAAGCAATTTCTATAAAATAGGGGTAATGATTTCCAGAAGACTTGGTGAAATTTTTCCATAAAAACTTTTAACTGCTTGGTGCCTTTGTCTAATGAGGCAGGAGTTTCATTTTGCTTACCACCTGATGCGTTCAGATTATCCAGGGTTTCTATGCTGATTTTGATGTTATTCATTTAGTGCTATATACTTTACAATTTTTTGTAGTAATTTCTTGTTTAACTCGTGAATTATTTAGGAGTGTGGGGATTTTTTAGTACAGATACTTATGAATATTTTTCAATTTCTTTTTATTTTAGATTTCTAAATATATTTCATTGTGGTTAGAAACTAGGGTCCAGGATTGGCTTTTTTTGTTATTGTTAGACATATTTTTATGGACTAGAATATGGATAATCTCTTTCATGCTTTTTGGGAGGGAAACGAGGCAGTGGCATGTGTCGCTCTCATCTATATCTGTCCCTCTCTTTCTCTCTGTCTATCTCTTCCCACCCTTTCCTCTCTCCCTCCCAAGCTTTCAGGAAGTCTAGATAAAAGTTGCACCCGGTCTTCGCTGTGATGTGAAGAATGAGAAGGGCCAGTTCTGTGACTTGGAAGACATGGAAGAATCAGTACCCTCAGAGGGGGCGGTCCCCTCAAGGCAAGCCTTATGCAAAGATCATATGGCACAGAGGAAGCTGCGATGTGGGTGGCAGGACAGCAGGAAGAAGCAGAAAAAGATGAGACAGTGGCCTCTGGGTCGTGGTACAGACCTTTGGCCAACTCCCAGAAGACACTGGGAGACATTTGAGAAGGACTTTTTTTCTGTCCAGTTAAGTTAGGTCAGGAGGTGTTTAAGTCATAACAATTTAAGAATCAAAAGAGAACGTGGCCTGATTTTGTAGTTACAAGATGATGCCCTCTTCCTTTAGGTGACAAACAAGACCTCTGTGACCATACACATTGTGAACCTCAGGACTCGTCCGCTCAGTGTGAACCTTAAACAAGAGGAAGGCTGTGTAATTCCGCACCAGGGACACTCAATGTTTCCATTTCCTGCTTTTCTTTTTTCTTTTCTTTTCTTTTCTTTTCTTTTCTTTTCTTTTCTTTTCTTTTCTTTTCTTTCTCTCCTCCCTCCTTCCCTCCCTCCCTCCCTCCCTCCTTCTCTCTCTCTCTCTCTCTCTCTCTCTCTCATTTGCTCTCCAGAAATAGAAACAAATGTCCTGAGATATGTTTCATTTCTTGAAGACATTATGGCTGAACTTTGACATAAAATTTTCCCTGGAATCAACTACAGGTAAAAATGGGTTATTATGTAATGTTAGCCTAGCATTCTTTTCTTATTTATTTCTTTTTTTAATCTCATTTTAAAAACCTTGGCACGTGAAAGTTCACAGCCCCTTAAACTAGAGGCTTGCAGTTTTCCTATACACATTGCTTCTCAGATTTGCCCATTTCAAAACCAGTGCCGAGAAGGGAAAGTGAATCCGAATGCAGAAGGAGAGGGTCTGCAGACATACTTCAGTGTCCAGCGATGACTGTTGTGTAGAAATCTTGCAGTAGGCCTACTGCAATGTACAACTGCAAGGATGCCATTCTATGTGGATACAATTCATGTTGTAGTCTATGTGGTTTATTATAAAAGTACATAGGAAGGGTATGATAGCTTTCCTACAGATCGACCATTAAATAAATTCTGTCCATCAATTTTTTTTTGTCTAATTTCTAATGAGTACTATTCCCTGAAGTTGCATTTTATTATATTTTTTTGGAGACAGAATAGTGATTTAATAATTTTCCTGGTGCCGATTTATAATTGACCATTTGCTATTAAAGTTATCAGAGTTATCTTTGGTTTCGATTTATGACTAGATCCAGAATTAATCTTTGGTTCACAGCTTTATTGCATTTGCACAGAGTTGCAGTTCATCCCAGTGCAACTTCTTTAAAATACCGTGCTTTAAATGGTTTCAAGTAATCAGGGGAAACCACTGTATACATCTAGCAGTGGTCCTGCTCCGAAGAATACCGTGAGAAAACATAGAGAAAAGCAGGCCAAGATCCTTGAAAACGTCCGTCTATATTCATTACAACAGCAAATGTACCGATCATCAGATAAATTGGGAACAATAAAAATATGCACAGCATCGAAATGACAAGAAGTTGGCAGCGGGGGGATACTGCTCAAAGGTGGGGCAGAGTCAGGGAAGTCTGCTCTGTACACTTTCTTTGTTAATAAAAGAGGGCTTTACATTTCCAAGCTGCTGCTTTGTGTGGTCAAGATAAAACGATCACATCAAAATGGCATTGCTGTCAAATGTCATGTCAAAATGACCTACTCAAAATGTCCTATTGCATGTCAGACTGCTCTGGTTTCAAGATTTCGCTATTTCACCCTCAAAATATCACATGTTCGTGATAAAAGCAAAAAACTGTCTCAAATATACCACCTTGGTCTTTAGCATCCTTGCTCAACATTTCCACATAGTTCACTCTTTGATTTCTGGAAAATTTTCAAGTAGCCAACATAGGTTAACTGTTCTTAACAGTAATTACATGGATGAATTAATTTAATCCTGCACAATGCTATGAAGGGGCCCTATGTTTACTCTGATTTTAGGTGAGGAAACTGAGGTGGAAAGAGTTTTGTTTGGTATTTTGTCTAATATAACAGTTAATAAATAATGAAACTGAGACACACGCATAATTCTGGCTCCAGAACTTGGGCTTCCAGCCACTGTCGGAAGTAGGGCGGACTGTACTACGCTGTACTATGTGTACACTAAGGAATAAGTACGAGCGACTCCTGTCCTAGCCACACACTGGCTCATTCTTTTTCATTGACATTAGCTAAATCACTGGTGTAGGCAAATTCCTTTCCTCAGATTATTGGTCACGCTAGGGATTGTTTTGAGATAGATTGGTATTATGGACTAAATTATATCCCCCCAGAAATTCTCATGTTGAAACCCTAACCCATAGTTCCTTAGAACAGATTGTATTTGAAGATAGACTCTTTAAAGAAGAAATTCAGGTTAAATGAGGTCACATGGGTGGGTTCTAATCCAATCTGACTAGTGTTCTTATAAGAGAGAGCGAGAAAGAAAGAGAAAGAGAAAGAGAAAGAGAGAGAGAGAGAGAGAGAGAGAGAGAGAGAGAGAGAGAGAGAGAGAGAGAGACACCCGCCAAGAACATGCCTTCACAGAGAAAAAAATTGTGATGTGAGGACACAGCAAAAAGCCGGCCATCTGCAAGCCAAGGAGAGAGGCCTCAAGAGAAACTGAACTTGCCAACATCTTGATCTTGGACTTCTAACCTCCAGAATTGACAGAATACGTATCTGTTAGTTAAACCGCCCAGTCTTGTGATGTTTCGTTAGGGTAGTCCTAGCAGACAAATACAGATAATTAGTAAACCTCTTCGGGTGTATATAGATCCATGTATGAATGTCATATATATACATATATAGCATAGTGTATATATATATATGTGTATATATATATATGTATATATATATTTAATATTTCAGTTTAAGAGATGTGGCCCATAAAAATGAGTTTCTCAGGCAACTGGTACATAGCTTGGTTCTTTTTGCCTGATGATTTTAATTGGGGTGTAGGTGAGCATAATCATGTGTGTATTGTCTGTATAAAGTTCTAAGAATAGCCATTTTTCTATTTTCAGGGACCAACTTCCAATATAGCATAGTAGCAGGTAGGTATATTAGGTGAGTAATTTTGACATTTGTGAACAAAACATATAAGCTGTTTAAATAGAACTTAGTTCCATTTCATTTGTGAACCTTGAGAGTTGATTTAGTTAATGTAGTGATAAGGCAGTTTATATCAGTGTTTTATTTTAACAAAAATAAAATATATACACGCAACAGTAATATGTGTTTTATTTTTTTCAGGGAAGCATCAGATGTAAATGTACTTAAATCAGTATGCTCTACATAAATTCATTTGGTGACAATTAAATAAACTTTCTTCCTACTAAAACAAGATTTTCCAAAGTATATATGGCATTATGTAGTTAAAGATCTCAATGAATACATTTTTAGTTCGAATAGGGATATTTTGGAGTCTAAGATAAAATGAAAAGAATAAAAACACTATATTTGGAAACTGTGTTTCTTATTACTACTTAAACATATATGCAGTTAAATTAACGTCAAGAATCTTTATTGAAAAGTTAAACATATCTTTTTTTCATATTTAAAAAGTCTATTCCTTTGACTAACAAAGGCAATCATATACCCTGTCGTACCAGCATTATATACACTAGAGTACCTATATTCTAAATAAATGCTCTAAAATGAGACTTCTCTTATTGAAACTTTAGGACTTGTTGGACTTGTGATTCCAAATTAACTAAGTATTTTTTTTATTTCTTCAATACCATTAGTTTCATTTCTAACATAACAAAATTGACTATAAAAAGCTGATACCTATAAGAACAAATTAGTATAGCTACTTTGGAGGAGAATTTGATAATAGTTTCATAATTATGAATTCTTATACTTTTTAAAGAAGAAATTTCTGTTTATCCTTATATACACATAAAAATAATTAAAAATTGTTTTAAGAAACACATATATAAGAATGTACAATGCAACATTATATTTATAGTATTAAAAATTCCATCAATACAGAACTAGGAAAATAAATTAGAGTGCAACCAAATGGAAGACTATTACGTAATTGCCAAAGTTTAGGCATAAAAATTAGAAGTCCTATGTAATTGTCCAAAAATTGGGTGGTACTTTGAAAACATTCCTGAGAGCTAGTAAAGAGAGCAAAATGCAAAGCACTTTGTATAATTCGAACCCTTTTATATAAATTTTCATAAGGCAACATTCTAAGTAGAAATATACACGCCAGAAGATCTTATGTTTTGTTTGTCTGTTTTTCTTGAAATTAATCAGGAGACTTGAATGGGAATTCCTTTAGAGGACAAGACTGAAGGTAAAGAAAAGGGAGGGTTTCTGTCTCCGTTTTTGTGCCTTCACATGTCTTTGAAATTTTAACCAAGTGCATACATTGTATAGAATTAATGAGCTAATGAGCCATTGCGTATATTTTCTTTCGGATAATTTTTTGTGTTTGAAAAAAGAGAGTAGAATTTACATGTTCTCACACACATACAAAAAATGATGACTACATGAGGTGATAGATGTGTTAACTTGATGGGGGAATCTTTTCACACTGTAAATGTATATCAAATAAACAAGTTGTACCTCTTAAATATCTTAAAATTTTATTTGTCGATTATACCTTAATAAAGCTGAAAAAAGAAAAAACTTAGAAATATTTTAACACATAGTTTGCAATTAAAAGATCCTCCTGTCCTATCAAAGTGTTTCATTTGTTACTTTCGAAGTGATGGTTATAGTATTCACTACCAATATCAATAGACATTATTTCTTTTGGACACTAGAGGGAGATTAGAAATGAGATAAAATACACTGAAAAAAACAAAATGGCTCCTAAAAATCTGTGACTGAATCTCCTTACTCCTGTTGAGAACCTCTCTAGCATTAAAGCATTACCACTGCCCTGGTCGACTTTGTAGATATGTTCCTAGGAGCCTGGGTATAAAGTGAACCATATTTTAAGTTCTCCTGGGGGAGACTGCTGTTGAGAAGAGTCCTGTGAATTTTCTTGAAAAAAAAATAAAATGAAGCTGTTGTAAAACAAAATCACTTCCAGTTTATTATTAGATGAAAAGAATATAGAATTTTATCATCTTATTTACCAGTAGGTAAATAAAAAACTTTAGGTGTGATTATATCAGTATAATCAGTTTTGTAAGCCTTAGAAAATACAGGTACTCAATTAATGCTTAATCATGTAATTCTCCTAAGCTAAAGGAATAAATAATAACTGTCTGGTTTTTTCCCCTACTGATCTAATTTTAATGACTCACTCTAAATGCTATTAGACAAACTTCTGTCTTCATCTATTCATTCATTCAATATTTTTTTTGAATATTTACTGTATGCCAGGCAGAGTAATAGTCAATGGATATAAAACAAAGATCCTGACCTCAAAGATTTTGCAATCTAGTGGAAACAGACAAGAACCCAATAAGCAACTAGGTAACATGATATTATCACAAAATGTGAGTATGATGGACAAAAATTAAGTATTGTCTACTCAACATTACAAATAAATATCCGGTTCTTCTGTGCTTCTGAGTGTGTGTAGGTTATACTTCCCTACCTTCTTGAAGACTACATAGCCATTTGACTAATTCTGGCTGATAAAGTGGGAGTGAAATTGTTATGTGACTGCCACGTTGTAGGATTGCTACTACCTGAATCTGCAGCTCTTTCTCCCTTTGATGTGGCAATCAGAGAAACACATGTTAACATGGAAGTATCATGAGACAGATGGAGCCTGGAGTGCTGAACCACCATGCAGAAGGTGGCTTAGTTGGAAAGTTGCCTGGATCTTACCAGAAAAAGTTTATGTGAGTAAAAAAATATAACTTTTGTTGTTTAAAGTCAATGAAAATTGGAGCCAATTGTTACCACAGCATAGCCAAGCCTGTCCTGATTGATACACAGGAGAGTGATGGGGAGTGCTCTTCAGTTAGGATGGCCAAGGAAGAATTTTCTGACAAAGCGACAGTAACAATAGTTATTGTTATTTGGAGGTGAAGTTGAGTCAAGGAAAGTTAGCCATGGAGAGGAATGGCTCTGAAGTATTGCCCGGGGGACCAATTGCTTCAGAATCATTGAAGAGCACTTGTCAAATGCATAGATATCTTGACCTCACTTCGACTCATCGAATTAGAATCTCCAGGGAGTGGTCTCAGGATTATATAATTTTAATAAATTCTCCAGGTTATTTTAAAGCAGTTCTTAAAACCACTGAATTCAGCTTCAAGCCCTGATTGTTTATATTTCTGATATATGTGACATGGAACATAAAATTTTTTATTATATACTTCTCAATCTTTTCCTTACTCTGAAAAGGGGAGAATAAAGAAAAAAACCATGTTTGGATTCTCAGCACAGTAACTATCTTTTCTTTCTATAGTTCTGACAGAATATGATTCCATTTATGCCTTAGTTTTATGGAATCTACTTTAAGTCTTCACATAATAATAATATCAATAACAATACCAAAACAAGATTCTTTGTTTGACTAATATCGACAGGATCAAATTGTAACATAAAGAATATCATTTTGAGAAAGAGAAACATCAGGTAGCCCAGAACGTTTTTGCTGTTTGAATCTAAAAACAATAAAAACAGTTTTATTGTGTGCTTACCACATGCACACAATCATTCTGCAAGGTGATATGTTCTTCTCAATGACATTTTGTTTTCAGAAAAATGTTGGAGGTTTAATAGTTTTGCTCTTTTTCTTTTAGCGATATCTTTTTAAAATTATCTTTTTAAGAACTACAATTATAGAGTAAATTAAATGATTTAATCAAGGGCTATTAAATGATTGATTCTTGAGCAATTGTGAATTTAGAGCCTTAGTTCTAGTAGTTTTTACATATACAGAGACTCAATGACTGAACCTGCATTCAAAGCTCTAAATTTAGGACTAAAAGAAGAAAAAAGGGAGCACTTACCATAGACAATTACTTTGTAAGGTTGCTCATATTAGATGTTTTAAATTCATGCTTTTCAAAGCCAAATACAAGGCATATATCAAACCTAAATCTATTTATAGTATTGTATGAAAGTACATTTTCAGTTAAAAGACAGACCGATCATGAATGTTTATTTCTGCTCCAACCCAGAACCCCCTTCAATAACAGTAAAGAATGTAAGGTATATAATTTTATGCCTTTGTACAAAGACAAGAAAATAGGATAACACCCTGCTGGCTGCACATGATAGAAGAGAAAGTGACGGCAGTAAATCTTGTCTTCAACTACCACAAAGATTCTGTATATACATATAGACCAATGAACTATGGCGACGGTGAAGAAAATGTCAGTTCCTCAACTCTGCAGCCCCATCCCATAAGAACCCCAATATTTCTCCATGAGACATTTATTGAGTGAGTGAATAAATGGATACTTCCACAAGTTTCTAGAGAGGCTCTAAGTGACCAAACAGAATCACTGAATTTCTGAGTCAGCTTTATACTTTAAGTGCCAGATGACTCTAGCAAAATAAATATTCTCTGCTGATCTATTTCTCTAGTCCAGAGCCTGAGAAAGAATCTAACTGGTACAATGCAAAGATTTTTTTAAATTCCATCTGGCCTTGGAGTTAAACAATAGCATTTGTTCAATTATTATTATTACTAAATTTACCACCAGAGGGAGCTCGTATATATATTCCCTCCAACTAGAGACTGACTGGATCCAAAGTGACTTTTTTTCTGATTTCGGTACTATAAATGCATCACATAATTTTTGCCTCGGATAAATAGTGAGATGTTTATTTAAATTTATGGTATTTTAGTTGTCTCAGAAAGCAGCAGAGAAACTTTAATCACAGATTTGTTCTCCACTTTATTACCAGTGTCCTCACAACTTGCCCCCAATGAAAACAAGCAAAAACAAATCTAACTGGAGAATCACATTTTCCCCACGTCCCTCTCCAGAACCCTGAGGTTCATTCTCTTTTATATGCTCTGATTTAAACTTTACTACATTTTTCTAAGAAGGCATCACATCAGAATTTTCTAGGTTCTTTGAATCAAAGTACAGAGGAAAGATTTTTGGAGAAAAATATTTGGCTGGTTTAAAAGGAATCAGGAAGTTGCTAATCATTAGCTATACAGTTTCAGTCACATAAGATGAATACAACACTGCATCCACAATCAAGAATATTATATTGTACACTTAAAAATCTGCCAAGACGGGTAAATCTCATTTAAGTGTTTTTATCAAAATAAAAAAGAAACTAAAATTTTGAAAAAGAAAGTCTTGGCTGTCCCAAATTGAAGTCATCATCTGTAGTGATATAAAATAAATCTACCTTTAATATTAACAGTCATTAATATTGAGCAAAGATCCTAGGACCCTTTTCAACACATGAATGAATCTATAACTAATTTTAAAAAATGAAGTCAATCTTTTTTTGGTGGGGAAGTAAATGATCACTGAAAGAAACTAAAATCAATCTTGAAAGATTATATTTTAGTTTTCTTTTAGAGTCTGCTTGTCAGAAGCAAGAATTTAAACCAGTAGCAAAGGTATGCCCTTTTAGGAAGCAGATCTATTTTAATATTTTAATATTTTTGAAAACTCAGTAAGTAAATATTTGAATACTATAAATGTCTGGTGCTGATGAGAAGGATACAGTAGTTCATTATTTATTTCCTCCATTTTTATAGAACCCGTGACCATGGCAACCAGGTGCTACAAAATGATCCCCATGGAGGCCACCTTTGTACTTTATCTAAATTGCAACTGGAAGCACACAAGCTTTATAAATTTATTGAATTGCATTATATAATGGGCATTTTTTTGAAGGAGTTCAAAATGAGAGAAATGACTTTTTTTATCCAGAGAAGTAGAACTGTTATGTTGCATTGTTTCCTGCAGGTAATATTCATGCATGACTTGAGGTTTTAAGAAAGGAAGGAAATTTGTAGATGCGTAAGGCAGTTGGATCACATATGTGTATCTCTGCTTCATCTCAGAACCCCCCTCAATAACAGTAAAAAGATAGAAGGTATACAATTTTCTGCCTTTATACAAAGACAAGAGAGTAGAAGAGATAACAGCAGGCCAGACCGTCAACAGAATTTTGACGGTTGTAAAATAGATGGATGAGTCAAGCTGATTTTGCAGAGCAGAGATGCTGAAATCAAACTCTTCGCTGGGGAAGGAGGGAATGACAATAACAGGCAAGTTGATTCATGCTATAGAATCCTCAAAGACACAGTGATTTAAGGGGCTGGAGTCTTTCAAATGAAATCCAGGAGATGGAGTGAAGCTAAAAACAGAGTGTGGTTGAATGAGTATTCATATTCCCGAATTCACACCCCAGGCACTGAGTTAGGTCACTCTTCTGGAAAGGGGAGCTGAGGGAGAAGTGGGTCACTGGGCTGAAAAAAGGATAGTGAATGAGAGCCTGACTACTATTATTCCCCTTTAGGCTCCTTTGCAGTGTGATGTTGAAGTCCTTCCATCTAGAGGCAGGATATCTCTCTCTATCCCTTGAATCTGGGCTGGCCTTGTGAATTGCTTTTACCAATAAAATGCAGCGGAAGTGATGCCATGTCATTTATGACCGTAAGCCCCTAAGGGCTTGTGTGCCTCAGTCTTTTTTATTGGCCTTGTGTGCCTCAGTCTTTTTTATTGGAACACTGCTACCACCATATGAACAAGCTCAGGCTAGCTGGCTGGAGGAGGGGACACAATGGAAAATAGAGACAAACTGGTCCATCTGAGACCATCCTAGACCAGCCAGTCAACCTAGCAGCCAATCACAGACTTAAGAGTGAGCCCAGCCAAGACTAGAAGTACCTAGCTGAGCTCTACCAAATTAGATGGCATGCAGAATCATGAACTAAAGAAGTTATTGCTGTTTCAAGACAGTAAATTTTGAGGTGCCTTATTCTGTATCAAAAGCTAATTCCTCTCTCACTGTCTCCTTCTTCCCACATTTCACTGCTACATAAAGGCAGGTTTTCATCTCGTCTCCCCTTCTGTCGTGGACTGTACTTAAATATATCACAGATCACCATTCATCTTCTTGGGGACACTAGGCCTCACAGTGCAGTCTTAATGGCAGAATCAATCTTGTCTCCACACTGTGGAAGAAACTGTGATTTAATCTGTTAGGCCTCATTCATAATGTTAATGATATCTAAAGGAATTTTTTAAATTACTTTCTTTTTCTATGAAGCCTGGCTTCTAAGACAATTTTATTGTTACAGACTCGAAAATTCTGCTTTGTTTGCAAGAGTTGAATGACTCCTCTTTCTTTTTGTGTCTCTGCTTTAATAATCCTAATCCTCCCGAGACAAATAAATGCCCCTGAAAAATCGGGATGGAGGAGGAGAAATACAAAAGGAAAAGAACATTAAAATATGTTTCAAACCATTATCTTCTTAACATGTATGATCTATGTTTCCTTGGGGTAATGAAGCACAACCCAATTTCCCCATGAATAGAAGGAGCGAATTGGAATTCATGGTTGGATGTGTCTAGATGAAGCATTCTATGACTTTTGGGTATTTTCTATGAACAGTTGGAGCTGCACTGTAAGAGTAAGTCACAGACTTTACCGATCATTATTTACTTTATTTTGTATGCTATGATGTCCAATGTAATGTTGAATAGAAGTGGTGACAATCTACATCCTTGCCCTGTTTCAATCTTAGTGGAGAAAGGATTCAATTCTTCAGCTGATGTTAAGCCTGCTGTTAGCTACAGGTTTTTCACAGTGCCATATAACAGATTGAGGAGGGTACCTTTTATTTCTAATTTACTGAGAGATTTTATTATGAATGTTGAATTTAGTCACATGCATCTAATACAGTGAATTTTACATTTCAGATACTGAACTTTTCATCTTTAGAGTTTCTGTTTGGTTTTCATATCCTCCATTTCTCTTCTCATCATTACCTTGTTTTTCTGTGTCAGCGCATTTATGATAACTATTTTAAATTCTTTGTTTTATAATTCCATTAATTTTATTATTTCTGGGTTTGTAGATATTGACTTTTTTTTTTTTAATTTTGGTTATAGGTCACAATGACCCACTTCTTGGCATTTTTACATTTTTTGTTTACAGGATTCTGGACATTGTGATTTTACACTGTTGAGTATATGAAGTATGGTTGTGGTCCTTGAAAGAATATTGAACTTTCTTCTGGACAGCAAGTAAGTTTCTTGTTTGACTAGCTTGATTGTTCCAAGCCTTGATTCTACCTTTGTTGGGGTGGATACCAGATCCGCCTTTACTGTGGGGAGAGTACTACTACTACTAAGGCATGAGCCTCTGGTGTGCCCTAGGTGATCAGCAAGGAAACTCTACTCTACCTAGTCACAACTCAGTATCTCCTAGATTAGTGTGAGCTCTGGGAATAGGTCCATTTGGAGCTCCCAGGTGCTGTTTACCTGTCTTCGGGGTATTTCATCCTTTGTTGGTGTGGCTTAGAATTCAGCCACAGGTTCAAGAAAAAAACCCATGCCTATTTCTACAGTTCTTTCTCTGTATGGTTTTCTCTTCTTTGGCACTCTGCCCCACAGACCTAACCACTAATAAACTCCTGAACTACATCGTCTGCCTCTTCTCAGTGAGACCATCGTAATCTGCTTCAGCTCGCCCTCCTTGCACTGTGCTTCCATGCAGAAAGTTGCATGAATGTAAGTCTCACCACATTTAATTCCCTTCTCTCCGGGGTCACAGTCCTGTGCTGCCTATAGTTTGATTTCTGAAAACAGGCGTTTGACATATTTTGTCTAGTTTTCTAGTTGGTAAGGCAAATGACAAGTGCAGTTCCAGTTACTCCATTAAAGTCAAAAACAAAGTTCTTTCTATATTCCTGCAGATATCTTTTCCTACTTTGTCACTTAGATGAAAGAGTAATAGGGAAAATCTCCAACTATCGTGGATTTATTTCTTCTTTTAGGTTTACCATTTTTTTCTTTTTGTATTTGAAACTCTCTTACCAGGCCATACACATTTAAGATAGCTTTGTGCTCTTGGTAAATGAGTCTATTATCATTGAAATGACTCTCTTTATCTCTGATAATGTCCCTTGCTCTAAAGCCTACTTAGTTTTACATTAATATAACCATTCTTTGCATGAAATATCAATATTTACCTATTCAGTGTTAAGCTATATGTGTTTTTATATTTAAAGTACTTTTTTTGAAGACAGTATATATTGAGTCTTGCTTTTATATTTAGTCTGCAAATCTCTGTATTTTAAGTGGAACAATTAGACACTATCTATTTAACGCAAACATTGATATTGCATTTAAATCCAACATGTAGCTCTTTATTTTCTATTAGTCCAACCTGCTTTTCTACTTCAATTCTCTTTTGCTGTCTTTCTCAATTAATTATATATATTTTTAGTATTTCATTTTAATTTTTCCATTGGCTTTAAAAAAATAACGTTTGTTTCATTTATTTAGTGGTTGTTTCAGAAATTAAAACATGCATCATTAATTTACCTCATTCTACTTAGAATTAATATTGTTACTCTTCACATAAAATATAAAAACCTTCCAGCAGTATAATTAATTCCATTTTATTCCCCAGTAATTTAAATTGTGATCATCATGTATTTTACATAAATATTTCTTTTAAATCTCAAACACAATGTTATAATTTAGGCAATAAACATCCAATTTCTATTTGAAAATTTTTTAAAAGAATTTTTTTGTTGTTGTTTCCACATGTACATGATTTATTGTGCTCTTCATTTGGTTCTATCCATCTCAGTTTCCATTTGGTGTTATTTCCATTCAGCCTGAAGAAGTTTCTTGAGCATTTCATGTAATGTAAATTTATGTTTTGGTAATTAATTCTCTCAGCTTCTGTGCATCTGAAAAGTCTTTGTCAGTATTTATTTCTGAAGGATATCTTTGCTGGATATTAACTCTGGGTTGATGTCATTTTCTTCTTACACTTGTTATTCCATTGTCTTCTGGCTATCATTATTTCTGATGAGATATTAACCATAATCTTATCATTGTTCTCCAGTTTGTGATGTCTTTTCTTCCTATGAATGTTTTCTAGGTTTTTTCTTTGTCATTTGTTTACAGCAATTTACCTATGGTTTGCTGAAGTGTGATTTCGATTGTATTTACCCTGACTGGGGTTGTCTGAACTTCTTAAATGTGTTACTTTAAGTTTTTGTTGAAATTAAGAAAAAATTCAGCCATAATTATTTTAAATTCTTCTCCATCCCCTCTACTCTGAAACTCTATACAGGCACTAGCTCTCTGGAAATTACCTCTTGATCAAGGAGTACGCTTAGTCTGATATTGAATTCAGGCCACTTTTTCCTCCTCCCTTGGGTGTTTTCTCTGTAATGAATTTTCTAACTTATTCTCTCTCTCAAATTGTGACTGTTTACAGGGGCCCTGCACATCCTCAGGGAGGCTCCAAAAACAGCAGTGCTTACTTCATTGCGTTGTTGTAAAGATTAAGTGAATTAATATATTTAAAGAGCTTATCACAGTTACACATACTAAGCATACAATTAACATTAGCCACTATCATTCGATCTTAAAAACTATCCCCAGATGTAGGAAGACAGAAATTGTCATACACATTTTGCAGCTGAGGAAACTAAGTCTCAACAGGTTAAATGACTATTCAGGGTCATATAACTGATAAGTAAAGAGCTTGGCATCCATCCCAGACTTCACAAATGCCAAGTCTCTTGTACTTTCTGCACTGATTTTTTTTTTTTTTTTTTTGCAGAGATTCCTATTATCACAATGATGTCAAAGTTCTTTATCTTTAACAAACAAATCTGCACACATTCACATACTCAGAATGACACAACTAATGAAAGCCCACGATACGGAGGCATAAATCAGCTCTTATCTTAGACTCTTGCTACTCAGAGTGTGGTCTCTCTACCAATAGCATCGGCCTGTAGAAAACAACCATGTTAGAAATACAAATTCTGGTGCCCTTCCCAAGACCTACTGAATCACCATCTGCATTTAGCAAGATGCCTACATGGTTTATAGACACACTAAAGTTTGAGAAGCACAGCTTAAAATTTTTATCCTCCTTCTCCATTCACGTGGGATCTCCAAGTGAGCAACTGGGTTCAAATTTTTCTCAAGTTAACTTAGTGCCTATGAATACTATTCTATTGTTTTAATAATGAAATTCCTTTATTCTAGCCACTAATAGTATGTCTTAACTTTTTGAATTTTTTCCAGAGAAAGAAGGAGTTGGCTTCACACATTATTGATTTTTTTCACATTTAAACACATTTTAAACAATTACATTTTCAACCATTTTTTCTCCAAGTCCATATTTATGACATCTCAGACCACGACATCTAATAATAAAGTGCAGCCAAAACACAGGTCTAAACTACCATGAGCTAGAGCTTATATAATTAGTTTTATGCTATACTTAAGTTAATATTGTCAGCCTTCTCCCTGTTCTAGTTCGATCTCAGCTCTTCCTAATGTACGGTAATAATTCCCCAGGCTGTTCTGTCTCCCAGTGCCAAGAAGAAAGTGATGATCACTCTCCAGCTCCACCCAGAATCTCAGAAGAGTTTAGATACAATTATGTGTGCCCCATGTCATGGGTGATAGCACCAGAATGCACTCAAGCTATAACCAGACTGTTGGCTGGTCCCTTAATCCTGGATCTGTCTGATCCTTGTCAAAGAAACAGTTTTGATGTTTCAGCCAAATGATTAAAATATACCCTAACAATCATTAGATGATGCAGTTTATTTAAAAGTGTGCCTGTGTGTCCCTCCTCCTGTGTACAGCAAAAGGAGCTTCCCTTACATCTCTCTGATTAGGAAAAGTGGGCTTGGCTAAACAAAGACATGTTTATTGTCCTGGGAGTGCCTTTTGAAGAGGAGATAACTTTTTCAATGAAAGAGATTGATAGAAATCTCCCCAGACACATATGCATGCACATGCGCTAACATGCATGCGTGCACACACACAAAAGGCTAACTCAAGGTTGAAAGAGACATTTTCTGTAAATGTCCCTTCTCATTCTGAGTCCACATTTCTGGGTCACAGAAGGGTAGTATATTAGTATTTCCAAAGCTTTGAAGCTTGAGCAAATATATCAAATATAAAAAAAATTAATAAGGAAAACCAAATTCTTTCTTTTCTGAAAAATGTTTAAAAATTTTGAAATGTAGTATTAGATGCTAGAATTTTAAAAAATTTATTTTTGAACAATGGCCTCGTTTTACATCTATGGGATGTGAGGCCGGCCACATGTTGGCTTTTCGAGCTTTGTTTGCCACTGTGCTTGTGTCCCACTTCCAAGGGGGCCAAACCTTGTTCTTACCTTTCCTGTATGGATAAAATATTTGATATGTCATCATGCATTTGATAACCTCTCTGTTTCCAAGCTTATCCATCCATCCTATTTTCCCTGATTAAATATTTATGCCAAATCTCCTTCTAATCTGCTATAATGTATCAGCAACAAGAGGATGCTTTCCAGTCCTCCCATGGCCCTAATTAACTCTTCTTTTTGTCCTACCAAAGTGCTCGCTTTTTAATTGGACTGTGGTATTTATTGGAGGGAATTTAAATTGTCTACTCGTGCATCTGTCTCCCCTACTAGAACATAAGTTTCTTAAAGGCAAGGACAATGTTTTTCTTTTCTTTCCTTTTTTTTTTTTTTTTGTAAAGCCAATGAATGAATTCGGCTGCCAATTCATTCCCTAGGACCTACATCTTTCTTTAATTGTCCTATTATTTGCTTTTCAATCTCCCACACTGAGTTTGCCCTTTGTGTCCAGTTTGCTGAAAGACAAAAGTAATGAGTATTGCATTTGCATTTCCTGCTGGGAAAAGTCTTGGCAAATTACTTGCAACGGTTGCCCTGAGACCGTGCAGGGTTTGCCAGAATTTAAGAGCCATTGTTTTCAGTGTGTTCACCTGCCTGGTTCCAAGTACTTGTTGCCTCTAGGCTATTGCATTACTTGGAAAGTGAATTTGTTGTTTTTTTTTTTATAGTTGTACTATTACAACAGCCTGTTCTTCTGGGTTCTTCTAGGTCCCTGAATTCCATTTGCCTTGAAGGTCTTGAGTTTTAAGTTTCTTTCTCCTCCCCACCTACCATCTCTCCGTTGATGTTCTCTTCTTGATGACACCTTTGCCTCATACTTCATAGTCATGTCCTTGGCTGGAGCGCACAGTGGGCAAGAAGCAGCAGGTTCTATTTGTTTAATTGTTTATTCTGAACAGCTAGAATAATTTGTTAAATGGTCCCTCTGTGCATCTCTGTCTCATGCAAATCCAAGGATGTGGTGAGATTTCTGCCAAGTCTATACAAAGCATACGCTTTTAGAAATCTGGGCTACTCAAATGAAAGAATACTGAAATTCTAGAATTACTGAAATTCTATAACCTTTTCTTTCCAGGGTAAACCTGACATTTTTCTATTACATTAGGTTATTATGCAACTATAGCAGAAGCTTTGAGTGTCCCCTCTGCTCACACCTCAGGTCACTGGTCTGGTCCTTTTCTGGGCATGGGATCTTGTTAAGTCCAAGAGAACATAGAGAAGACTAGAAGAAAACCAATGGCCCAGAGATGACCCTCACAAAGTGACATAAATTCTCTAGCTCCCTCACCTCCTGGAAAGAGATATCAAGGTATTTTTCAACTGGTCTCTCAGAAGGGCCCAAGTAGGATTGAGCCTCAAATGCCCAAAGCAGTGACTCACTTATTAATCCACCTTCTCATGCATTTTTCCCTTTCCCCTTATTACTTCTTCACTCCCCCAGATATCCTACTTGCATTCAAGTCCTTGTCCCAGGATCTCCTTTTAGTAGAACCAAAATTACTCAAATTTTCCAAATGGATAGAAAACAGCAAAAACTATGTGCTCTAACAAACCACTCACTATTCACGTATTAGTAGGTTATAGACTAGGGTTCTGAATCCTATTGTCAAGGGAAAGGGATCAAATTTGTTGCGCCCCTCTCTCTGTGCTATGGAATGTGCCAGCTGCCTCATATACATTGTTTTATTTATTCCTAATGGTACTTTCCTCATGGGGCCAATATAAGAATTAAGTGAGTTAATATACATAAAGTATTTGGAATAGTGATTAGTCATTATTATTATTATTATTGTTATTATTATTATTATTATTATTATTATTTATAGATAAATAAATTGAGGCTCAAAGACATTAAATATTTCTCTCAAGGCAGCAGATAAGGAATTCAAACCTAAGTCCGCCTAATTCCAAAGTCCACCATACTTGGCATGCTGCCTCCTGTGTTAATGATAGCCCAACTTGGAAAATATCCGCAAGATCTAATTGAGTGAATAACATGATTTACTCAATGATTAACTTATGGTTGGACATTCTGGTGGTTGCTAAGTTTTTTGTCTTATAAATAATGACGTAAATTTTCTGTATTTAGGATTACTTTATCAGACTCAAATGCCCTATGAGTATTGAAAAGAATAGTTTAATTTATAAATGCAAACACCTTTTCTCTGAAATAGCAAATATATGCTCAGGTTCCTTTCAGCATTAAAATAATGCCCTTTCTTTATTTAAATAAGCTGGCACCCTCACCTGAATCAATATGCAACATGTTTTTCTTTTTAAGATACTCATTATAAAAGAGCAGCCTCCACTAAATTCTCCACTGGCAGGGATATCTTTTAAAATGTGAAATCTCTAAGGGAAGAAAATAGATCCATCTCTATTTCTGTCTCCTATCTTAACAAAATCCAATTATGTTAGCAATAACTGCTCATCTGCTTACTATCAAGATCCATCAGGATTGAACTTTCAAGATGACAGATGATTCATATGTCCCCACATTACCCTTATAATAGGTCTTATCTTTCTGGTTAACTTCTAGACAAACCGAATAATTATTCTGAAGATATTGAAATTTCTACCAAAACTTAACTACCTTTACATTTTTAATCTGACAGAACACAACTAATCAATCTGATTCAATGATCTTAATGTATTCTTTTTCCACATGTTGGTGGTAAATTTTTAATTCTTGTTTAGAGAATGCTGGGAAAGAAGAATTAATCTCCTATCTTTGACCCAAGGAATCACTCTTCTCTCTGGGATCATTGTCATTGGTTAAACCCAAGACTTTCAGAGGAAAGAAAAACATACTTGGCTAGCCTCGGAGTCTAGCCTTGGGATCATAGTGATGTTGATATTCAAATAACTTCCATACAAAAATAACAATGGCTTATTAAATAGCATTTGGCAAATACAGATTGTCAAAAGAGTCAGTGGGGTGGAGGTGGAAGGTTAAACACCTATAAGCCCATCACTAAAACACATTCCCTTAAAACAGTCTGATATACCCCAATGGTATGTTAATGAATGTTTAGTATAACAATCACTCTATGTATTCAATTTTGTATATCTTTATTCAAGTCAGCTTTATATCATAAACATGCTTGTTATATATTCTTTGAAACATAACTTCGAAAGTATATGTAAGATTTAATTAAGTAGATAGACATGGTTTACTCAATGATTAACCTATGGTTGAACATTTTGGTGGTTGCCAAGTTTTTGTTATTATAAATAATGAAGTGCCTTTTCTATATTTAGAATTATTTTATTAAACTCAACTCTTCAAAATAGAATTACTAAACCAAAAGCATAAACAAGTTTAAACTTCTTGATAAATATTGCCAATTTGACAACTCTATTTATACATACTAAAGCTCAATTCTTGGAAAAATTTTGAAGTTGCCAGTTTGTCTAATGTGTCCTTTAAAACTTCTCTCCTCTACTTGTCTCTTCTTCTGTTGTCCCTTCTCTATTTGTCACCTTGGCTCAGTCTCTCACCTTGTCTCCATTTGCCCTTTGATTTGAGGCCAATCTCTGGTTCCTCCTCCACTCCCACTTCCTTATTTGGTCTCCCCTCTGATTCTCTTACCAGCCTTGGATGTTCTTCCCTTGTAAACTTGCTTTCCCTAGGTATTTGTCATTGTGTGACCTCAGGTATTACCGCAATTTTATTTTAACAAATACCTTCTATATCTTAATCCAAAGAAATAAGAATGTGGGAGATATACACTTTGCAGTCAAAACCGTGGAGTAGAATTTAGGACAAGAACCTCTTTGGTGGTGTCATTTATATTCTACCACATAGGAAGTGGCCTAATCTGCCTATTGGTTGAGACATAGCCTTCTTTTCAATAGATTCATTTTTATGTATATTGGCTTTTTTTTTTTTCAGGGTTTCTCTTCTTCTAAGTGCATATAGGTAGCGTTTAAGATAATGGAAATTCTGATTCTCCAAGCAGAAGTGGGAGGTATAGTGTAGAATATTATGAGTCTTTTTCCTTTGTAGTTTGTCAAGAATAGTCAATGATTGATGTGGCTGTGAAATTATCTGAATCAGCTTTGATTCATAATGCACTATTGATGGACTTCTAAGCTTGTTCAAATGTCAGGAACCCAGTCGGTGGCTATTAGTATTTTCTTAGCAACAACTCGTTTTTTGTTTCCTTCAACATGAAGAAGAAAATAAGAACAGGGAAATATTGAGTCAACCTTTGAAATCTGTTATTATACTGCTAAAGTCACTTTCAGTATAAGGAAGGAGAAAAAAAAACACACTAAAATGTTAGGGCAAATTTCAGACCATAATAGTTGTCAGTTAGACTATGATTAGAAATGATTTCTCTGTCTATTCCTTAATCTAAACTGTTTGGATCAGTTTACAGACTAAAATGTTAACAAATGGTATGGAAGTTCGTATTCAACTGTAAGTCAAGCCACTGAAGAAGGAACATCCTGTGCTTATCTGATCTGGTTGCTAAGTACCCACTTTTTATGACTCAGGGACCCACGTAGATCTGAGGTGTCAGCTGCACTTTGATACGGTAGACTGGAGAAACAGCAATACCAACCTGTTGAAAATAGATGAGGGGAAAACTGTCCCAGGATTTTTAAGATGATTCAGACAAATGAGGCGAGGAAAACTTAATCTACATTGAAAGATTACGGGGAGATAGCCCATCTAGAACCATCTGGAATGTGTCTTGAGCTGCCAAAGGCTATTTCAGGCACAAAACACTTATGTCTTTCCTGTGCTGTGTGATTACATTTTCCCCTCTTGAATCTCACCCAAAATTTAAATGGAACCAAAAATGAGCAGGTTGTTTAACCTGCCATATTTTTTCCTATCCAAAAATGTATACATATAGCTACACATAAGGCAGGAAATCACTGTGCTTAGTGTCTGTCTGGAGTCTTGACTCATGATCGTAACCAGCTGTGTGACCTCAGGCTGAGTGATAAGCTTTCTATCCATCAGTTTCTTCCTCTTATAAAATAGGTTCCCTCTCCCTCATGAGTGAAGGTTAAACAAGATAAATTATGAGAAGCCCTTGGCCCAGTATGTGGATCATAATATAGAGACAATCAATATTAACTATTATTATTATTCCTTTCTAGGGCACATAGGCAATCGATCTCAACTTAGAGCATTTTCTGTTTAATATAGTTTGTCTCCCTAAACTCAGGTAGGAATATTATAAGGAAGATATCATTCATATTTGCTACATTGAAAAACTTTTGCTTTAGAAGTGACATGCTACTCTCCAGATATATCAGGGAACTTTGAATATAAGCAGTTTCTTTTCAAATACTTAAAAAGAGGGGTAATATGATAGCAAAGGGCTTTCTATAATTACATAGAGCTACACTGAAATTCCTACTTTACCACTTACCACATGGGCAAATTATTTTACCCCCCAGTATTTCAATTTCCTGAAAAATAAGGATGACAATGGTATATACCTTATTATGTCTTGTGAAAAAGTATTAAATAATTTATCTAAGTTGTATAAAACACAGGGTCTGAGATATAATAAGTTTGCCACAAATATTAGCTGTTTTTGTATTAGGAATACAAGGAGTAGAGGGGGGAGGTTTAAATAAGTAGAACTGTTTAAAGAATTGCCCTCCACTGCCTTTAAACAATGACTATCTCTCTATCAACCGAAGGATTTAACAATATAAAGTCATTGCATCTTTAATCTGTCTACAAATATTTTGTCACTTTAGATTATTGCATATTTGGTTTATTATAGAAGCATCCCATCCTGAAATGGTCTGTTCTAATATTACACACACACACACACACACACACACACACACACACACACACACACACATATACATATGTATAAATAGTGGTTAAACTAAAAGCTTTTGTATATATTTTATCCACTAAAGTGTCACATAATTGCTATTATCTTAAATAGCACAATATAATCATTCCAAAATGTATACACTTATTTTTCTTTTTTTTAATCAGTGTCTCATTTTTTTTTTTTAAATGGACTCTTATTTTCTACTAGTTCCTTCTGCTTCCAAGAGTCATTGATTCTAACTTTCAATTTTCACAGAAGGAAGTAAACTATGACATTTCCAGGTGAATTCTACTTATGCACCAGCATCTACTTCAGTTTTCCTCGTTTGTTTTTGCTGAAGCCATTGAAGTCTCTCCATTCTCTTTCTACCATCCACTTTCACTTCATATTCTCTCTGTTTCGGTCCACCCTGGCAGTGTTTCTGAGGATAAAAAATTCTCAAGAAACTTTAAGGTTTCCTCTGTATATCACAGGGATTCACTCCCTCAGACAAAAGCTTCCTTAACAGATCTTTCCTAGATAATCCCATCTTAGTTTTAACTACTTCTGAGGTTTCTGAGGGGATCTAATATTAATCTCTTCAAACAGCCTTTTGTGTGACTGAAAACTGACACAATATGGATAGGCTAAAAATTTCCCAAGTCATCAAGTCCTAGTTACTTTTTGTTTAATAGTTTTTTTTCCCCTCTATCTCTTTCTCTTAAATTTTATTACAAATAGCAAGAAGACACAAAGCCACACCTTCGATGCTGCTTAGACATCCCTTTAATTCCATCATTTACAAGTTCTGCTTTTCACACAACTGTAGGGCACAATTCTGCTGAATTTTCTGCCACTATATAACAAGACTATGCTTTCCTCGTGTTCTAGTAATGCGTTCCTCATTTTCTTCTACACTTTCACTAACAGACTCATAAGCATCCATATGGCTATTTACAGTTTGCTTAAGGTAAACTAGGCATTTTCTTCAACATTCTTTCAGCCTCTTCCCACTGCCCAATTTCAAAGCCACTTTCGCTTTGTTGCAGCAGCATCCAATATTCAATACCAATCAATTCATTTTGGTTTCCTATTGCTGATATAAAAAATCACCACAAATTTAGTGGCTTCACAATACAAATTTAATATTGTATAGTTCTGCTTGTCAGAAGCCTGACATAGTCTTGCTGGGCTAAAATCAATGCATCAGCAGCAATGTGTTCCTTTCTTGACGCTTCAGTGGAGAATCTATTTTCTTAACTTTCCTAGCTTCTAGAGGCTGCTCGCAGTCCTTGGCTCATGGACCCCTTTCTCCACCTTCCATGTCAGCGAGGGGAGTTGAATACTTCTCCTGCTGCATTGCTCTGACCTTGCCTCTGTCATCACATCTCCTTCTCTGACTCTGTCTGTTCTGCCTCCCTCTCCTGCAGTGAAGAACCTTTGTAATTCCCTTGGACCTACTTGGATAACCCAGGATAACCTCTCTATTGAAGGTCAGCTGATTAACCATCCTAATTTCATCTGCAACTTTATTTCCCCTTGGCCATATAACCAAGCATATTCATAACTTTTTGAAATTAGGATATGGACATCTTTGAGGGGTCATTATTCTGCCTGTCATGCCACCGATTTTATCAAATTCTGAGTCATTAATGCCTTACAATTAAACCATTTAATTCCTGATGGCTGATACATTCTATTCTGGGTGGAGAACTAAGTAAAATGAGGTTGAATGGCCAAATTTTACCAAGCCCCAACTTTCTAGGCCTTCATGGAGGTACAGTAAAGTGTTTTCAGTTGACAAACGAGGGCTCCAAAGAAATCTCTCAGGTTTAAGTCTCCTCTCTTTAATCTTTATTCTGATTTCCTGGAACATATAGCTTTTGTCAGTTGAGATCCTTCACACATTATCAACAATAGTGCCCTCTCTCTCTCTCTCTCCCGCTCCCTCCCTTCCTCCCCCACCCCCATCCACTCCCCTGTGTATTGCAGAGCTCAGGGAAATTTTGAGAGAGGAATTAAAAAGCTAAATCTTGCTAGGCATCAGTGTAAAAATTCTGATTCTTTGGAGAAACACATTTACTGCACTTCTTGAAAGGTCGATCCTAGGTGAATGCTGCATCTAAGATAACTGAATCTCAATTATTTTTATAACCATCCAAATCCTTTCTAAATCTGGTTTACTTAAATTTTTCTTTATTTATATACCTTTTCCCACTCCTCCTGGGGTAAAGATGGATGCTTATTATAATTTTGATAAATTAGTAGAGAAGAAAGATTTTTTTTCTAAAATATCTTTTTTTTTTTGGTTCTACTCTACTTGAAACATTAACGATGGACTTTAAAAATGCAGTAAGATATTAAAGAAATGCCTGTAATGCAAAATTCTATAAATTTATAATGTGTTAGGTTCAGAATGTGTGATACTTAACTGGAATCAAATTTAGCATACAGGTTCTACTGAGTTAGCCATGATTAGCCACTCATTTACACCAAATACAATTTGTTCATGTGTTCTGACATAGTATGTTATAAATAAATGTAGCAATGTTTTATGATGTTGATTAAATCACAGAATCATAATATTTGTCATGTGTTTGAGCAACGTTAAATTCTTCATGTGAAGCCAGCAATTATTTCTTAATTGCCAAAGCTTTAATAAATCACTCAATCTTTTATCAACTATTTCATGTTTAAGTGTATCCCCCACAGGATACTACATTGCTTTGTATTAGTGTCTGTACAAGTTTTTATTCATTCTTCTAATTGAGAGTGAGTCAACTTACATTCTGTAATTATGCCACCAATGTGAGAAAATACATGAGCATTCATAATGAAATCTCGGATTTTCTCACACCACTCTTGCAAGAATTTAAAATATTAATAATTATCTTACTAAATTGCAAATGTCTGCTATTGAGAGATTTTTACTGATGGGCCTAGATTAATAAAGTGCAAGAATTTTGATTTTATGATCTCAGCCATTTACATTCCTGGGATAGAGGTGCTGTCTGTTTTCTACCCTTATCACATTAGCACTCTGATTTGTTTTGATTATTGAAGGCAATTATTTCTTTTTTGCCTATTTCTATCTGCATGGAAATCAAGGAAGAGAGCCTTAAGGGATTCACAGTAAAGACATTTAATCTTGCAGACTCAAAAAAGGCACTTTGAGAAAATGGTTATGATTCTTATCCTTAATTTCCCTTAGTTTCCCTTTACTCTTAAATGCCTACCTATCTTAAATTTATCACAAAATGGCCCATGACAACTTTACATTCCTCATGGACTGGAGGGAGTAGAAAATTCTTACTCTGTAAATTCTTTTTGCTGCCATATGACCATTGCTAAACTCGTAAATAAAAATATCGTAGATCCAACTCTGGCTTTAGAAAATGAATTTCTACTACCCAATACTTTTAGACTTTTGGAGTATTGGATAAGAAAATTGGTCCGCTTGCCCACTGAAACATTACAGTCCTCAAGTTAATTATTTTGTACAAAAGTGTATTGTGTAGGAGGTTTAGAATTGCTTCATTGATTTTAGCCAATATGAATTTTCTACAAAGAACTCAATAAATGTCTATAAGCTGGAGATCTGAGTCAGGGAGAGAAATTGCAATTTTATATTTTTGAAAACAGAGCAGATTTTCAGATGTTCCCCTTGGAATGCAATTTGAGAGAATCTGGTCTAAGCTATGTAAAATGCAGTTTCATGTGGTAGCCACCACAGTTTAGTCAATTCATTAATCCTTTTTAGGTATAAACTGTCAGACTTGAGTTGCTCAAAATAGATTTTACTTAGTTGTTCAATCAATATTACTAGATATTTATGCAACTATGTTAACAATATATTAAATACTACTAATAAGTCCAAGACCATAACTTTAGGATATAAATTTATGGAAATAAAGATATTAAGATAAATAACTGAAAATGAGAAAATCATATTCTTTGTGGCTTCTGTTTTGAATGCTTTAAGCACCAACAGTCAACTGGCCTCAGGGCCAAAAATAGAAAACAACATACATTATCATCAAAGGACTTGCCCATCAAAATGCTTTACAGTTCCTCTTGTTGCATCTACAGTGAAGAAACACCAGTAGTTCACTAACCGAATACTCTGGTTACTTAACTGATTTTTCGAATAATGGAGTGAGTAAGTTATATAATGTCCAAACTGATGGGTGGCCTCTGACAATGAATTCTTTTACAAAGCATTTTTACTGTATACTTATTATGTACAAGGACCCCTGCAAGTTGCTAGGGAGGACATAGAGATTAATAAGATCAAGTAGTCAATAATCAAAGTCTCCACAATAACTCTAATATAATGCAAAGGGAACCGCTTAGCATGGCACTGATATACAGACTTTATGACATGGGCCCACAGTTGAGTCCTGAAACAGTGGGGGTAGCAAGTCTGCAGGAATCTGAGAAGAAAATATATCGTCAGATGAAAATGTCAGCTTTAGACTTCAACCTAGAAGTAGCATGTTGGTGGTAAAGAATACAGCCTAAGTTGAATTAAGTATAATGATAAATATTCAGTTCTGGCAAGAACATGGTGAGACCAATACCATTCTAAGCAGTAGTGGAAACGTAAATCCATTAAAAATACATAAAAATATTTCTGGAAAGCAATTTAGCAACATATGTTGAGATTCTCGACAGAGTTCATATTCTTGGACTCAGTAATTCCCTCTCTGGGGATGTATCTGCATGAAAATAACAGAAATGGTTAAAATTTTATACATAAAACTGAACATATTACTTTATAATATGGAAAAAACTGAACATATTACTTTATAATGTGGAAGAGTTAAATACAGCATAAATATTGAATAGTTAGAGTAGTTAAGTAAATTAAGGCATATCCTTGTATTGAAATGTGATAAAATTACTAAATAAAAAACTTAAAAAGGAATCAAAATTAAAATGCTCAAAATATAACATTAAATAAAAAAGAAACAGAATACAAAATCGTATATTTAGTATGATCTCAATTTTGTAAAATATACACTGGGTAGATATATTAAAATGTTAAAGGATATTTTCCTAGACTGAGTTCCTAGAGACAGACTTTGTCTACACAAAGTTTACTGGGGATATACATCAGATATACCTCACTGAAGTGAGAAAAGCAACTCTGGGAAGAGGGAGAAGCTGATTGGAAAGGTGCTTGCAGTAGATGCTTCTGTCAACCTCACAGTGCGTTCTGGAACTAGAAAGGCCCTTCAGAGTTATTCCAAATTCAAGCAGTGGAGCCAGAACTTGGTATAACTGCATCAACCAGCCATTGGCTTGGGCTACCCCAGAAAGTGACATAACCTTGCTAATGGAATTTCTGGCAGCTGAGTGCAATTTCCAGTGAGGGGCAAAACTATGAGCTGTCAGCAGCCATATTCCCAATAACTGGGATCTGGGTACATAGCCCTGAAGAAGGGACCTGGGCAGATTATCACAGTATCTATTACAAGTGGTCATTTCTAAGAGTGAGAGAGATTCCGATAAATTCTATTTTTTCCCATTCTCTTTCTTTAAGAATACATTTTGATACACTCTTATTTTTAGTATGGTTTAGTTACACAATCAGAAAATGATCATTGAATCTTTATTAAAAAAAACACTAAAGTATCAGGTCTTTGCCCTTGGAGCTCTTATTTGAACCTCCTTAGTTCTATAAAACACTTAGTTCTATAAAAAGAGAGTCAGAGCTTGGCTCAGTTGTCTTTACCAGACATTATTTGCATAATGACAGAAATTGCTTTCCTTTTCATAAATGAGACAAAAATGACACTTTATGGAATATCACAATGAAATTGTTACGCTGCCTTGTGTTTTTAATCACTAAATATTAGTTTTAGATATCATTATAAAGTTTTTCGCCACTGAGAGTCTCAGCTGAGAGTCTCAGCTGGCTATTCATTCAAGATTATGGCCAATCGCCATGAAGAGCAAGTGAATTTGAAGAGTAAATCTGAGATATCTTCCTATTGCACTGTCCCCTGTTCCAAATATCTCAGCCTCAAGCCCTCTTCTCCAATGTTTTCCACAAGTACTTGTTCCTCAGTTAATACTACCCCTCACTGGACTTTTATGACATTTAGGTAACATAATCCTGTCGCCAGACTGAAAATACACTGGTTGTTTGATAAGCCAGGCAAAGAACTGGGAAAGATGAATGAAGGGCAATGAAAATGTTTTTTTCATTCTACCTGATACTGCTAAGAATGAGCCCTGGCCAAGAAGACAGAGTATATTGTTTCCTAACATGAACTATTGAAGAATTTTATTATTCGAGTTGGAAACAAGGAAAAATTCTGAATTAGCAATGAGAATGAGAGACAATTATACTGATCCTTACCTCTTTTTTATTTTCCTGAAGAAGGGTTAATAAGAGCGACTTTGTCGAAGGGTGTGAAAAGGCGATGATGAGGACGGGCAAGGCAAACCCATCTGGCGAGAGCATGTCAGAATCTCCAGGGTAGATGACAATGTGACATATCCCTCCTTCCAGAAAAATCACCTCCAACCTCACTTTCAAGTGACTCTAAAAAGTAGCATCAATCAAAGATGAAAATATGGCATTACTGAAAATTACCACGTTGATTCTCACATTGATTTTTTTCCCTCAACATTCCAAAAGGTAAATGTTCTATGTAAGGACAGATTTCTCTTGGTCTCATCTCTTACTGAGGGAAGGAAGCGTTTTGTTCCCCAGCATAGCTGATATTGGTTTGTTCCATTTCCATTCCAGAAGAGAGTGAGCATCTTGTAGCAGCTGAGGCCAAACACGGAGAGTAAACAGCTAGTCTACATTGGAGTGAGAGACAATCTCCCTGACTTGAAGTTATTCCATTTCTTTCCTTACTGAATGCTGCCTCATCAGTATGTCTTTTTCCAAAAATTCAACTACTGTGACTAGGATTAAACATGAAGAACCACTCCTCTTGGTTTTCAGTTTTATTTATTATTTAGATGACGTCTGAGCTTATTCTTTCTTGGAAAAATGTTATGCTGTATTGTGACATATGGAGTAACCTTTTCCAAAATGTCACACACTAGAAGAGGAGAAATTTTTAATATTCTCAAGGTCTCCTTTTTATGTTTAATGGTAACCAAGGGACCTTCTACCGAGAACAAAATATCAACCTGACAGTCCTGCTTCTCACCACACAGTGATATAGAAACGTTAGAGGAATGAGATGACTTAAAATCCGCCCATGAGACCCCAGAAATCTTGCAGAGTTTTGTTTGTATAAATCTCATTTAGGGAGATTTGGCACTAGACACAACAGGGTAGTTTCTTATTATTTGATTTCTGACATGGTTTGCCCATGATATTTTAGACATTTTTGCATGCTCAAACAAGCTAATGCAACCTGGGGCCAAAACAATTTCCAAAAAGTGATTTCAGTGGAAGACAATCCAATTCTGGGCAAACCTAAAATGTCACAGGCTGGAGTTACAAGTCTCTAAAATATATAATAAAAAGTTCAATCACTATTGGTTGTTTGCTATTTTTCAGTTAAAGGCCTTAAAAATGGAATTTTGAATGAAGTTGACTCAATTAATTTAGGATTTAGTAGACATAACCTGAAAAATATAGAAATGCCCAGTAGGTGGCAGACCCAAAGAGTAAATTTTGGTGAATGAAAGATGTTGCTCTAATACTAAGGAGTATTAGAAGCCAAATAAATAGTCTTTAGGAATCAGATCATTAAAGTTATGATACCAGCTCTAGGAAAGTATTTTTAATTCAAATTATATTACTGTAGGGTCAAATGATTCAGCTTTATGGAAGCTGAGCTAAGGATAGAAATAACAACTTGGATTTTTATAGATTCCAAGTAGCTTTGGTTGGGGGAGGGAAGAAACAGAAAGACGGAGAACATACTGGTCAATTGCTTCGGTTCTTAATCACTGGGTTGGAGTCCCATCTTCGTCACCATGGCAGAAATGACTGGCTTATCACCAAACTTTATGCTTTCTTGGCACACAACTAGACTATATGTCTTGGCCTCCCTTGCAGTTAAATGTGGCCATAACTGGAGTCTAACCATGAAACATGAACATGAGTATTGTACACCTTGGCCTTGCCCATAAAACTTAAGTAATTCTCCACATTTTTTCCCCTTCTGTTCCCTCTTCGAAGTAGACAAACATGGTGACCTTGGAGGCCATATGTAAAAGATTGTAGAACCACAACATAGAAAGAACCTGGATCTTGGACCTCTGCTTGGAGTGATCTTGGCTTCCCACAAGCTAGGATCACCTATCTTGGGTTTTACATGAGAAATAATATTCTATTATGTTAAGTCGCTAAGACCTATAAGTTTATTCTTTATAGAAGTTCATATTATCATAACTAATATGTCCAGATTTCCCCTGACTTTGGTCAAATTACTTAACTTTCTTATGCCTCAATATTTTCTCAGTAAAATAGGGATACTACCTCAAAGAGTTGTTGGGAGGATGTGTGTAAAGTACTTTCACAATGCCTGACATGTGGCAAACTCATAGCAAATGACAGCTGTTATTAATCACTCTTGTTTGGTGCCTGGTTTATGTTCAGCAAGGTGCTCAACATTTGACATACCTTGTCACATTTAACCCTAAAAATGACATTGCCATGCAGGCATTATCATTCTCATTCTGACCACAAGAATAGCTATGATAATAAAACTTATTGGACAATCTCTACATGCTTAGTACTGTTCCAAGCATTTTATATGCATTAACTCACAAGCAATCTTATGAAGTAGGTACTATTATTATCCCCACTTTGTACATGAGGAAGTAGAGACACGGAACTCACTTTTCATCCCCAAGCTCATTCAGTTAGTAAGTGACAGAGCCAGGGTTCAACTCAGGAATTCTGGCTTCAAAGCCCTCACACTTAACTGCTGATCACTGAGGTACCTAAAGCTTATCAAGGTCAAGGGAAATACTTGAGATCTTAAGTATGAGAACCCGTGGCCTTAGAACCCGAGAAATCAAATAAGAAGTGACTGCAATTACATCAGTCCATCTAACCAAGAGATCAGTAAAATGAATTTCAATCTCTTAAATCAGAACTAGACCAGTGCTATCCACTGCCAGTCTTGCAGGCTGGGCTGGCACGGTGGTTTGCAAGTTAGTGGTTTGTAATGTGGCCAGCTCTAAATACTGATGTCACAGAGAGTCTTGTTTTAATGTTAGAACGTGTTCCAAATTCCCACAAACTCTTGCTGACCTGGAAATGTGGATGGCATTTGCCGAGGCCTTCTGTTTCTGCGAATCTTTATGGTGGGTGTCGCTTTTAACCCAGATATTGCTAAGAGACAGATCACTCCAGCAATGGGACCAGATCTCTACCTTCTGCATCTCTACCACTGGTCTAAAATGAATCATCACTCAGAGCCTGCAAAGCAGGATGGTTTCTGGATTTCTGGGGAGATTCTGGAACATTAGTGATGCTTAATAATTTAAGTGCAGATGTCGCATGAACTGTAAATGTGAACTATTAGCTGAATTTAATTTTTCTCATGAGGAATGTTATGAGGCTGCAACAGTGGTGACTCTCTTTGCCTTACAATTCTTGCATGAAAGGTTCATTTTGCCGGTAAACGTTTTTGCTTTCATAAACATGGAGAATATTTCATTCTGCAGCAATCTCTGCATTTAAATTACCCATTGAACATTACAGAATGACCGATTCATTGTCTAAAATATATGCTCAAGTTTCATCATTTTCAGAGTAAGTTCATTATCTGCCTGCTGTTAAATCTCAATGATAAAAATAGTATGAAGAATAAAATATGTTGAAATATAACACTATATATTTTTTTCTGTTCTTGAGAATCATTCTGTGAAAAATCATCCCATCGGTCCTCCAAGATTTACACAGCAAAGAGCTATTACTCTGTTATCAATTAAAGGTACAATCAAACTCTAAGGTAGATAGAGAATGGTCCCAGAAACTATCTAGGTCACACAAAACTGTATTTATTAAAGGATGTGTAAAAATTAAGGAAGAAGTACCTGGGGCCAAAATTTTATAATTGTCTTTGTTTTATAAAATAAGGTTATATACCAAATACTGTAATATATTTATTGTACCTTTCTGAAACTTTTAACTGTAGATAAAAAAATGTAAAACATATAAATACAGGCTGTTAACAGCTGTGATATTTACTTCGCTCGATGCTGGATATCCAAGAGTACACAGTAGAACACTGGGGATGAACTTTGGGCTCTGAGGTCTGTGGAACCTTGGCCACAAGTTACCTAGATTTTTCTGTGCCTCAGTTTTCTCGTCTGAAAAACATGGAAATAATATTATCTCCCACATAACATTGCTATAAGAATAAACCAAGTCAATATATATGAATTTAAACAATACCTAACCTAAAATAAGTTCTTGATGAATGTTTGCAAAAGGAATAAATGTTAGTGTGCTTTTCTTGGATAATCATGCATTATTCTTTTTCAATAAAAAAAATTAAAACTTATTAAAAACTAACGCACTAATTAGAGAAGATGTTTTAGCTTCAAAAGGTGTGAAAGAGGTAACAGGATAATAAAAATTACTTACCTTTCCTAATAGAGACAATATATTAAAGGAAATAAAAACCAAGATGGCAGAGAGGCCAATATCTTCCACTTCCTTTTTGTCACTGTCGCGGAATTGTTTTGGAAAAAGAAGAACCATATAGATATCACTCCCAAATTCTAACAATTAAGATTAATTTGGGCAAGTTCCACTTTAAAATTTATTTGCCGCTGGGACAGTCATTAACATCTTATAGGGACTTACTTAACTACTCAGCTTTTTCTAAACCAATCCATTCAAAGAGTTTATGTTGTCAAAGAATATGACCGATAAATGTGTAAAGTGGGAAGCTTTAGATAAAATGAACTGTGGGAGAACATTTCAGTGTGGCATTTTGGTCAGTATGCCAGTTACCACTTGTTACTTTCAAAACCTCCTCAAAACTTACAAGCATGAAGGAACCGCCATTAGCTGAGATCATAGTTTTATGAGTGACAAGGTAGATCGAGCCCATCTGGGTGATTTTTCTGGTCCAGGCTAGTATGGGACATTTTAGGCTGCTTTAGGTTACATTTCTGGGGCCTTGGCTGAAACAATTGGGCTGGATTCTTCATACAGACACTCATCCTATAGCAGGCCAGCGCATGCTTGTTCAAATGATATACACGGTCCAAGAGTAAGTGGAAGCATAAAAAATATTTTTGGTTCTAGGCTGATCACTGGAACAATGCTGCTTCCACAACATTCTTTGGGTCAAAGTGAGTCACGAGACCAGCTCAGGTGTAAGGATTGAAGCAACAGAGTCCATCACTGGATGAAAGGAGCTGCAAAGTCACATCACAAAGGGCAGGAATAGAGGCAAGGAAAGAATTTGTGGCTATTTTTTGCAATCTACCACAGGCGGCCAATGTCATTCCTATGTTATGGGAAAAAATAAAGTGCTGAAGATGAAAAGGAGAATCCCCTCCAAAAGGATCAAAAGCCATTTTGCAAACTGGCTAAGACCCCCCTAACCTTAAAATACCCTTTCTATTTTTCTGGTACCTGGTTGCATTCTAGTGTCTGATATGAATCCGGATTTTGCATAAATGGAATTACCGGTCAGATCACAATAAGCATGTATATATCATTCGCTCTAATTCAATCCATATGACTAGAGAGGCAAGAGATCCTTAATTTTGCTGCCATTAAGAGAAAGTTAATAATTCTTTAAAAAAAGAAATAATAAAATTTGACGAATCATTGTCCTGCTTTAGTAAGGTCAACTGTGAGAGACAACTTTTCATAAACTAATTTCCCACATCAGAGAGGGCCGACAGGAGCTACCTTCGGTAACTTGGGCCATTAATCTATTAATACAGTATAATTACCCAAGGTAAGGACATATCCACACTATACCTTTAGAACCCTCACTTTGGGGTTGTATAATTGTATTATAAATCTTACTAAGGTTTCTTTTCAGAATGTCAGCATTTTAGCAACCATATCTATCAGTCTACAGACTACAAAGTCAAACCTTTTGAAAGAGGCCTCATGAACATACAAAGTTAAGGCAGTTTTTAATGCATTTAACTAAGCAGCATGAACACCTAATGAAAACAAAAATAATGCTTCAAGACACAGACAGACAGAAAAGATAACCTTCAAAGGTTCAGAAAATGTCAGGTGCTTTAAAATTAAATTGCATTGGAAATATTGAAAGCTAGAGGTAGTCCAGGAAAATAGTAAGAGAAATCAACAATTGTTAAAGTAATTAGAGACAATCATATCGATCTTACGGTTGCCTCTGGATCTTTTCTCTGGCATAATAAATGTAGATTAGATTCTCTTTGTCTCTTCAAATCGAAATACATGGAGAAGGAAGTAAGAAAACTTTAGAAGTTTATCAGAGAGGACACGAAAATGAGAGATGAAAACAATCCAGGTAACTTAAAATCATAAAACGTGATAGCAGAAAAGCTTTCCAGAGACCAGGTTATCAACTCTTCTATTTTAAAATTAAACTGATACTGACAGAAGCTACTTGCCCAGTTTGCACGGCTAACGGATGAGTAATCTGTTCCCTAATAACTGGTTTTACTCTACTTGCTACTTTACTCTGGGATCTGATCATAATTGTAAATTTGTAGTCATGTTCATCAGCTTTTATGATGTTATCTCAACCCATGTGAAATACCTTTAAGTGGATTTCGGAAAATTTTAACAGATTGGAAGATTATGGGGTCATAATTGTGGTAAAAAGCTTGCGGAAATTTCTGGCTTAAATCTCAATTCACTTCATTACTGAGTTTCTGCGGATGAAGTTTGTCTAAGCTGGGTTGCCAGGACAAGGAAAGTCTTCAGCTTCCACAAACATATTTAGCCACATCGCTCTTCCCACTTGAGGTCCCACTATACTTCACATCGCATAGATGAGCTACGGATTCAGGCAATCACAGTAGCACAGAGGCCTTGAACTTTTTGTTATTGGAAGTAATGTGTGGTTGGAAGTACTTGAGTTGTTGATTCTATAACAACACAGCCTTGTCCGTTAGATGCAAAGGCCACTGGGCAAAGAAGATCTAATCACGATACCCAGCATCTCAAGCCTTGGCAGTGCCCTTGGCATGAGAACCTCCTTCCCATACCGCAAGGGGTTACGGTTGTTCTCTGTAGTGACACATGGTGCAAATTGGGGCAGATAGGAAAGAGAGGGAGAAAGAGAGGATGAAAAAGTGAAAGGGAAATGAAATTTTTAAAAGTGCAAACAATATTAGACAAGCATTTGGGATATTAGGAGAGGGTTGAAAATTAAGAGGGTGAAAATAAGGTGTTGGTACGGTTGAAGGAGATGAGACATTTCTAGAGTGAGAAGTAATGTGAGAAAGGAGACATTATGTAGTATGGTTATGGACTATAAATTAGTCCCTTTCGTCATTATTTTTTAAAAATAAGTTAAAATATATATAACTATTTTTATGACTATCACTTGCTTAAGGCACTTCTTTGTATATAATACTTTTCAGAGCTAGGCCTCATGGGGCCCCGACTTTCACTGGGTTACATCATCCTGTTGCTTCCCCAGTCTTCCACTCACATTTCTAGAACTGCTTTTCCTCTGCACCACCTCCTGTTTCTAGAAATGGTTACTTATTCTGCCTCTGGTCCTATTCTTAATTCTGTAGGGTTGTGCTGCCACACGTCTCTCTGTTGATGTGGAAAAATGAGACATAACTGCGTGATAGTACAGCTTAAAATAAATACTACCGTAGAGAAAAATTAAAATATAAGGATTTGGGAGGAAATACATCTGTGGGAGACAAAGGAAATGAGAAGTCTCTTAAGTGTTGCTACAATTAAAATGCTGATTCTAAATCCATTTGAACTTAAAAACTCTTCTCATGTTTTTTTCTGAGTAATCATATGGCTCATATTCTGAATGTGTTAGCTTAGGCATTCTGCTTAAAAATACACTTTGATTAATTCTGAATTATTCAGCGTTAATCAGGTGTTGCTTCAAGTTATCTTCTTTGTGTTTCATGTCTCCCAGAGTCACAAAGTTGAGTTCAAATGCTTCTGAATAAAATAATCCTTAAACGAAACACGAACTTCGCTCTACCAGCAGCTTATCAAACATCAAGGGTGTTAGATGTGCAAGACCGGGAAAGAAAAGGAAATGACTTTGCATAAAAATGGATGAAATCCATCTTAGGATGGAATTCTGTTTTAAACGGTCTGGATGCTGCAGTGCTTAAGGTAGCAGTGTCTATGGACTTTGGGACTCATTGTGTGTTTCTGGGAGGTATGAAGCACTTGGGTTTCTGAACACAATGACAGCCTGTTTCGATCTCATCTCTGGCAAAAATATGCTGGGGAAACCTAGATGTTCATTATTACTGAAAAGGATTCCCGATGCAGCGCGATGCAGTGAAAAATGAGTATGAGCTCGGCATGGGTGCCCTGGGTACAATTCTGATTCTACTTCTTATCAGCCATGTGGCTTGCACGGGTCGAGTAATGCAACTTCAACTTTATGTTCTATGTGGCACATAGAAGACACCTCAGCTGTTAATATTGTTTAAGACAGATACTCAGTTTATAGAGCAATGGCGTGAAGTCACATGTTTCCCTCACGCTTGGACGGAGCTGCATTGCACGGAAAAGCTCACCTGGTTAGAAGGAGGCACAGCTTCCTGCCCCCAAATAGGAATGTCATCTTATCTTCCGACGCAAATCATCCTGTGCTGTAAGAAAGTGAGGGGCAGCCTTGGTGGCTCAAAGACACCATGTGAACATGGAGGAGCTCTGGGAAGGACTTGACTTCAGAGTCCAAAATTGGAGATGGGCTGAGCTCCAGTCCCTTAGCTCCATCCTTGCACACATGCAAACAACAGTGAGCTGGGTCAGGAGCAGCTAGTAGTGGCAACCATGCACTCGAAGCCACTTTTATTCAAAGAATTCATGCTCTTACCAGCTTCTAAAGTTGATACTATCGACACCAAATATACATAAGATCTGTATATCTATATCTGAGAGTGTTTCTTCTAGGCCTCTAACCCATAAAGCCTTTAAAGATTAAGTTTAACTTAACTCCATTTTCAGGTTTGCCATATTTTATTTTCCAATAAAATATGGGAAAAATATAAACTGAATTTCAGGGGCCAAAATAATTCTCTATGCTGAATTTCAAGCTTATTCCTTATAAGTAACAATTTTTTGTTGTTGTTAATTGTCTTTAAATTTCTTGGTACGACAATTTATACTTGCTTTCTTAAGGAAATTTGACTCATTTGATTATATTTTAAAAGAGCAGTGTACTCCTTTAATCATTTACCCCCTTCCTGTGATAATTTTTAAAATTATTTTAACAAAACAAAGGAGGCTCTACTATTCACTTCATTCATGGGTTTACTTTCCACGGGCATCTTTTCTTTATTTCTTGGCATCTCTCTGCCTATC